>NC_137119.1:20333850-20933850 GCF_949357685.1 Gobio gobio
CTCACAGTGCATGCAGAGATAGAGCAGCATTTATTGCGAACCGATCGCCCTGAACAGTGCTGTGCATCATCTACACATATATTTATTCATTTTAAAAATTGAAGCGATTTTCATAATTTCACAAAGACAAATCTCGATTTTGGTTTAATTTCAATCAATCGTGCAGCCCTAGATTAACCTCACACGAGCACAAAACTAATTCTCCCTTCACTCAAACGAGCTCTGTCTCACATGCTAAACTGTATCGCACGCGTGCTACTGGGGTAAATGTATTCATCGCACATATATGTCGCACTGTACAGCCCTGCAGTAAAGGCATGTATAATGTTATAAAATGTTTCCATTTCAAATGAATGTTCTGATTTTGAACTTTCAAAGAATCCTGGAAAAAAATTTTTTTATCACGATTTCCAAAAAAAATATTAAGCAGCACAACTGAAGACTACTAACGGCTGCTGAAAATTCAGCTTTGCCATCACAGGAATAAATTGCATTTTAAAATATTAAAACTAAAACATTTATTGTTGTAATAATATTTCACAATTTTACTGCCTACTTGGTGAGCGTAAGAGAGCGTAAAAATCTCACAGAGCTGAAAACTATAGGCCAACTATAGCAGTAAACTTCCCATTAAATTCCGTATGATGTCACACTAATAATCAAGTCATTTCACACATAAGTATTCATTAACCAGTGCCCAGAACTGTAATCCCCACCAAACAGCACTAGGAGAATCCATTAAGAATTCCAGACGTACATCCAGGAGGCTGCCAGAATCCACAGTTCATAAACGATTTAATATAAGTGCTGTTATTAGGGTTCTGTATTTCCTCTCATAAGAAGCTGCCAGAATAATCACTTATTTACCCAATATCTGTATCAAATGCAGAAATGACTCCAGCCCTGCTTCTGTTTGAGGGCTTTAGGCAGAGCAAATTGCCAGTAACTCCTAAAGCAAAGGTTTATGTGCAGCTCTTGGGTTATGGTGGAATGGTGCATGATTCTGGAACTTTAAAAAAATGACTTGTATTTTAATTTGTGTTTTTAATGACCTTGTGGATCGCTATTTAATTTTTTTAATAATGCATACTTTTTATAAAGAAAATTAGAATTTCGCCTCTGAAATGCTTAGGTGTTATGTGGTTGATATGATCATCAGAGTGTTTTTTTTGCATTGCCTTGTGGTTGCTATGGTGTTCTGAGTGCTTGCTGGCCCGAGTCAAATTAATTTATTACAGTTGGTCTACAGATATGATATTAAATGTAAATCTGCAATAAAAAATAATCATGCAAGTGAATTGAGGCATCACAAGTACAGTACAAAAAATGGATGTTCGTTTTGAGTTGTGACAATGTTATTAAATTGGTAACACTTTACAATAGTCAATAGATAACAGCATTAGTTAACATGAACTAACAATGAACTGCACTTATAAAACATTTATTTATCTTTGTTAGTGTTTCAACATTTACTAATACATTATTAAAATATTGTTAACATTAGTTAATGCACTGTGAACTAACATGAACAAACCATGAACAGCTGGGTTATTATTAACTAACATTAACAAAGATGAACAAATACAGTAACAAATGTACTGCTCATGGTTGGTTCATGTTAGTTAATACACTAACTAATGTTAACGAATGAGACCTTATTGTAAAGTGTTATCATAAATGCTTTATAAGTGCAGCTCATTATTAGTTCATGTTAACTAATGCAGTTAACTAATGAACCTTATTGTAAAGCGTTACCGTATATTCAAATGAACATGAACAATTAAATATCTAATATTGACAATATCAATAAATTAAATATCTAGTTTTGACAAGTTATTTTTTATTATAGTACTAATATTTTGAATTAGAATATTGTTTATTTATTTTCATCTTAATGTAATTTCATTTTACTGTAAACATGCACTTCCTCATAGCTCAATCTCAGGATTTCACTATATATATATATATATTTTTTTTTTTTTTTTTTTCTACTGAGATCAAAATTACTGATTTTGTGGTGGTCATTTCCAGTTTTGTTTTTTGCATAGGAGTCTAATTTGACTTTAATTTTAATTAAAGTCTAATTTGTTGTATTTTTGTCATATTCTTTTTTTAATTAGATTTTTTCGTGTTAATATTATAATTTTTTGTTTTTATTTATTTCCAGTAATTTAATAGAAAACGTATAGTAAATTTCAGTTAGTTCAGCATAACATTATGACCACCTTTCTAATATTGTGTAGTTGCAGTTTTGGAGATGACCCAGTCCCACCCACTAACAGGTGAAGAGATATTCAGTGTTATTCACTTCACCTGTCGGTGGTCATAATGTTACGCCTGATCGGTGTATATGTATACACAGTGAAACCAAAATGTATTCAGACACCTTCAACATTTTCTCACATTATCACAGTTTATTCGCTATAGTTTAAAAAATGGTAATAAAATATGACAACAACTCAGAGTTAAACTGTGTCAGAACAAATTCATCATGATAATGTTAGATAACTTTGATAGAAAGGTATGTAATAGATTACAATCAACCAATCAGCAGCCAGCTGTTTAAGTACACAATTAGATAATACCAATTTAGGTCAACCAATTACCAAGCAATGCTTAAAGGGATAATTCACCCAAAAATGAAAATTAGCCCATAATTTACTCACCCTCAAGTCATCCTAGGTGTATATGACATTCTTCTTTCAGACGAATAAAATCGGAGTTATATTACAAAAGTCCAGGCTAATCCAAGCATTAAAATTGGATTCATAGTTGCTCTGTTTTTAAAGTCCATAAAAAGTGCATCTGTCCATCAAATAAGTGCTCCACACGGCTCCGGGGTGTTAATAAAGGCCTTCTGAAGCGAATCGATGCGTTTGTGTAAGAAAAATATCCATATTTAAAACTTTATCAAGTAAACTTTCGGCCGACCGCCTTCCCTGTTCAATTTATGGAAAAATTGTTGAAAGTTCCCCTGCCGATCGAAAGACTAACGCGACCAGGTACGCTTGTCATGACGTCACGTACGCATCTTGAGTTTCACTTTCAACATTCAACACTTTTCCATGGAATGCGCTCGGTCTAAAGTTTACTTGATAAAGTTTTAAATATGAATATTTTTCTTACACAAACACGTTGATTCGCTTCAGAAGGCCTTTATTAACACCCCGGAGCCGCGTGGAGCTCGTTATTTGACGGACAGATGCACTTTTTATGGACTTCAAAAACAGAGCAACTATGAATCAAATTCTAATGTTTGGATTAGCCTGGACTTTTGTAATATAACTTTTATTCGTCTGAAAGAAGAATATCATATACACCTAGGATGACTTGAGGGTGAGTAAATTATGGGCTAATTTTCATTTTTGGGTGAACTATCCCTTTAATTTTGGCTGAATCTGAAATCGCCCCCTATACCCTCAAATAGGGGACAGCCATTTGTAGTGGTGTCCGAAACCATAGAGTACGTTATTGAGTGCACTCATTCAATCCCACATTGTACCGCAAGAACGAGTACACGAGAATGAGTACTCACCCTCAAGCCGATGTACACACAGCGCCTGTCCGAATTCACTCACTCGTTTGCATTCACTCTTTCAAGTGAACTGTATTAGTGGACTAACGTAGGGAATAGGGAATGAGGGTTTCGGGGGCGATTTCGGATTCAGCCTTTGTTCAGTCTGTGGTGTGAAAGGTCACATTAGCAATAATAAAAAAAAAAACACTTATGCAAAGCATGGTCAGGTCAAAGTGTCTGAATAATTGTGGTCCCATATATTTTAATCAATTTTACTGGTAGTCCACTGTATGAAGAATCTTTGGGTTTAATATATCACAGTTTACTTTATTTTGCTATTCTCACTTACATACATTAAATATAGTGTCCTGCACCCACTAGTAAAAAAGTCATATCTGGTGTCTGAATAATATTTGGTTATACTATATATATATATATACATATACACACACTGACAGTACCTACATATTGTGCATCCCTATGGCTTTTGAATCTCTTTTTCTTAGCATGATTGCAGTCAACTACAACCCAGCTGCAGAGCTGCTCCACGTAATGGATCTCCCAGGTCAAATGAGGTCTTTTTGTGTGAGCTGGAGCAGTGTCAGGCTAGCTCATTGTTCTGGAGGTCTCATGCTCAGCCCAGCTGTTGTGGTCCAGCCACATACTTGTGGTTTGTTAGCATGAATCACTCCAAAACTCACATTTATGTTAAAAGGCTGGACCAGTAACTCCTTCATAGATTCAGTGGTTCCCTTTCCGTTCTTATCTTATTCCATTCTGAGGGGTGTCAGAGCGCATGACTTCCTGTAAATGACGAGGTGAGGGTGTTTGTTGGAAATGTGTGTTTTGGAGTACTCAGCGGCGGCCCTCCCTGTTGTTGCACAAGTCATGTGCCTCCCTTCACACAAAGGAGGAGTTGCTATGAAAATGCTTTTTTTTTATGGTGGCATTGTTTTGTTTGGGCGAGTCATTAATGCTTTTGTGTTTTGCAGTCAGAGGACAGCTGCTTGTCTTTAAGTCATACAGTTTGTTTCTCTTCTGTGTTTGGCTCCAGGTGCTCGTTGCTTACAGATCCACACAGGTGTGTCTCACAAGGGATCTGTTTTGGTGTCTGTCCTTCTTTATGGTTTGATCTTTCATGGCAACCGTCCAACATGTACAGTAAAGCAAATATGGTAACTAGGGACCCCGATAATCACCGTTTGTGGTTATTTTAATTTAAGTTTTTATTTATTCCATTGACTGAGGGAGTCAGTAACTCCTCTGAATGATTTACTGAGTCTGATTCAAATCTCCAGCTGTTTCATGAATCTTGCACATCAGGATTTTGTGAATTTGGACTGACTGATTAAAATGAAACTGTTCATAAAAGTCATTTGTTCTAAGGCCCTGTCCCAAATGGAACCCTAAAGCCCAAAGTATGCTTCAGCCGCCCGTGTACCACACCGGTCTGCACAATGTCCGTGTGACATAATCGGGAGGGTCTGCAGACATCTCTGCACATTGTCGTGTGCAGTCCAGTTTTTGTCACCGCGCAACGGTGCTTGTACAACAGCACATTTTGTGACTTGAACACTTGAAAACAAATTCCACTAGACAGTGTGCATGCACCGAACGCATCTTTCCGCACTCACGGCCAAAAGAGTGTACTTTGAAAGGCTTGTGCCCTCAAGTGGAACACGGAAAATGAAGTATATCTGGGCCTTTAGCCCTCGCAATCTTCCTCCGGCTCCACACTTTCATGACGTAATGCTTCTTTGACTGTCGGGTAGAAGTCTACTGCAGAGCTCGCTTCAGTGCGGGCTTGGAAAAAGTGTGCATCAATGGGAGTGCTTGCGAGCACCCTTCTGAAACCTAAAAAAGGGACACCCTACTTAACTCATTGTCCACAAAACCGCATGTGCACATGAAGTGTGCCATTTGTTTCTTGGCCTAACATCAGGATATTGTAAATCTTTTTGGATAATTCATTAAAGGTTTAGTTCACCCAAACGTGAAAATTCTGTCATTAATTACTCACCCATGAGACCTTCGTTCATCTTCGGCACACAAATTAAGATATTTTTGATGAAATCCGAGAGCTTTCTGACCGCCCATAGACTGCACAAAAATATTCTCGATGCTTCATAACATTAAGGTTGAACCACTGGAGTCACTTGGACTATTTTAACTATCTTTACTACCTTACTGAAAGTGGCAGTAATGTTGCTGTCTATGGGGTTCAGGAAGCTCTTGGATTTCATCAAAAGCTTATTCACCGTATCCCCCAGAGTTAGATAAGTCCATACACACCATTCTCATCTCTGCATGTGCCATAACTCTGTCTGACGCACCCACCGTTAGCCTAGCTAAGCACAAAGACTGGAAGTAAATGGCTCCTGCTAGCCTACTGCTCAATAAGTGACAAATTAACGGAACTCTGTGCCGTACCATAGGTGTAGCGGCGCAATGATATTACACAGCGCCTGAAAATAGGCTTACTTCCGTCAACATAACCAACGTGACCATCTGCTTGCACAGGGAGCGTGCTGGGGACTATTTTCAGGCACTGTGTAATATCATTGCGCCGCTGCACCCACAGTACGGCAGCAAAGTTCCTTGATTATTACGCAGGAATGAGAGAATAGTTCCTAGCCATATTGGTCTAGAAAATCGCAACTTTTAATTTTCCGTCGGCCTTAGTACACAATGTAACTATATACATAACAACATGTAAATAGGAAAATGTTGGTGATATTTTGTCACTTATTGAGCTGTAGGCTAGCTGGAGCCGTTTACCTCCAGTCTTTGTGCTAAGCTAGGCTAACGGTGGGTGCGTCAGACAGAGTTATGGCACGCACGGAGATGAGAATGATATGTATGGACTTATCTAACTCTGGGGGATATGGTGAATAAGCTATCCCAAAAAGTTGGTGTGTTCCTTTAATTTGTGTTCCGAAGATGAACAAAGGTCTTATGGGTTTGGAACGACATGACAGAATTGTATTTTTTGAGTGAACTATCCCTTTAAAAAGAACTGGTTCATAGGAGTCATTTGTTTGTGAATCAGGATTTTCATGATTGACTCATAAAACAGAGCAGGTTTATTAGAATCATTTTATTTATTTACAGTAGAATTATATGTTTGTTGATATTGTATAAATTATACTATGTATTAGGGTAGTTAACAAATAGCATGTACAAAAAAATTACTTTTACATTTTACAGGATTTTACAGGATTAATAAAATCCCTATGGCCTAGAACTATCCACATAACATAATGTTCTAAAACCACTCAGAACACCTTAACATGTCCTAACAAGCACCCACAACACCTGCATCATGGGTGACTTTCAACAGGCATGCGCCACTAATGTTTTTTTTATTTAGTTGTTACGTAATTTTATGTAAGTCTGATGTGGTAGAAAAAAGCTCAGGCATTGCAATCGCAGATAAACCTCTTCCAATAAATTCCATTTGAAAGTTGCGAATGTTGGGATCACAGCAGTTGCTTTACCGTCTTAATTAAAACAATCAGCTACTAGCATTTAAACTAATGCCGTTAATGAGGACAGAAGCAGCTGTGCCGGGCATCAGTCCAGCTTAAAGCCGTAAAGCCAAAGTTGCTTCATTAGCAGTAAATGGACTGACACTAAGTGCTCCTGGTCCAATCTGAAGAGTTCAATGTACAAGTTATATTGGCCACTGCCTCTTTCTGCAAATGAAAATGACCCCGAAGTCCAATTAAAACTCAAGATGTGCAAATACAATCCTAATAAGCCAGTGTGTCATTTTAATTCAGCCATAAGGAATCAGGGAGGGTCGGAATTTGACTTGCTGCTGCATTTTTGAAGTGATAAAACAGGGGAAACCCACTGATTAAATCACAGAAAGCTTTGCAATCTCATGTTTGCAAGAGGAACCATAACACACACTGCAGAGGAATTTGGGTTTAGCTGACCTTTAATTAACATTATAAACACTGAATTTCTGTACTATGTCGTCCGAAAGGCAGATCAGGGGCTTTTTAAAGGGGCATGTGGCTTATTTTGCTGTTCTGGCTGTACTCTATTGTTAAGGACCATCAACCTCTGCTATAGCCCAATTAATGCCAGACCATGAATTCTTAGCCGTGATTTTATACAGTTTTCGGGTCCAATGTGGATTTGAGTCAACACCACCTGCCGATTTATTACAATGGTTTTGAAAGTGGCATGTTACCAAAATATGTTTTTTTGTACTACTTTAATACCAGCCAAGTATTTGTTTCCTGTATTATGTTGGTTCATACAATAATTCTGGTGAAAAAGCCCCATGGTGCCCCTGCCTGTGCTGTTGTATGTCAGTGGATGGTGTTTTTGAAGGCGTCACACATCTTCCTTTCTTCATGGGGGGTTTGGTTTGCTCCATGCCTGTTGCCTTTCCATATCCCCTCCTGTGACAAGTCTCATGTAGGAGGTCCTCACCCCCTGATGACAAACCTTTTGTGCTCAAGTGGGATGCTTTGTGGTATCATTTTGTCATTTTCCTTTACTCACATTTGTGGAAAACGCTCCAGCAATGTGAAAGGAATCGACACATGGAGGGGTAAACAGGAGGAAGTATCCATGTTTTCCCTTCTTTGTCGGGGTACATTGTCCTTTCTTCTGCAGAGGTTAAATCTGTGCCACCGGGACATGAGAATGTTCCAGGGACTGGTCAATAAAGTGCCATTTTCCTGTTGACCCATTTGACTGTGTCTTCCCCTCTTGCAGTAGAGGGTGTTTTTCACTTTCTGAAGGCCTGGGGAAATGGTTCACCCTAACTTATAATTCCCAAATGCATAGATTCACGGTTTCATGAACTGGAATTTGCATACAAAAATTCTCAGAGCAAAGGTAAATGCAACTGCACCTTTAGACCGAGGGCTAAAATTTACTTTCCAGTAGTTTTATTTAGGCATCTGACTGGAGAGACCCATCTGTGGGTTAGTTTTATCATGCAGCTGGAGAATCTATAACACCTGTTAGCATGTTTATACTCTCTTTAATCCTCAAAGGATTTTCAGGCCTCTACACTGAAAACTCACAAGTGATGTTTATCTATGTCAATGTAAAGGAGAACAAAACTGCGGTCGGGGCCTCCTGTTAGCAGTTAAAATGGCAAGAGATAGATTGGAGTCATCAGAGGCCCAGCATGCGCTGCTAGCTCTTACGTTATGTTAGCAACACACTGAGGATCAATCAATGATGAGAAAGAGAGATAGTCTGGTGTATTGCCTGGCTGTTAAAAAGCCTGTCCAGGTGACTGATCAGTAGTCAAGACCCAGTCTATCCATTGCTTCTGTGTTTACCCAAAGTCTATGTGCTGCAAGCTAGTTCACTTGTCGGCCATCTTGGAAACATCTCCAGGCACTTACTCCACTAAGCCCAAAGTATACTTAGTATAAGTTTTGATGTGACGTTAAGTGTATGCGTACAGCCAAACGTGTAGCCCTTCAAAGTATACTCCACGTGATAGTGTGAAAACACAGGTGCTTGACACATGCGCATTTGAAAGTTTCGTTTTTTTGTGCTCATCAAAACAGGCATCTAATATTGTTGCTGCGTCCAGTTGTTTGTATGTTCCATCTCATCAGTTTCTTTTTCAACTGTGAAACAATGAACCAGGCCAGGACCAAACTAATTAATTTGAAAAAAATTAAAGCGCATGTATGAGCTGAACATACATGCACTGTTGGAAAAACCGGGCTACTTGCGCACAGCACATGAGTACCATTGATGAAGTGCTAGAATCGGGTCACGTATCCTGATCTGTCATATTCTTTAGAAAGTAATACTTTGACTCATTAAAGTTGCACTATTTTACTATTTTAAAGGTTCCTAATTTTCTTCTCGAGGTCTCTAACAATAGATTTACATGCATTCAAGTTAAAAAGTTGCAGCACAGAAAACTGTCTTGACATGTTGACAACACAAACCAAACTCTTCCAGGCCTCAGCTACAACTACAGTGTTTGAGGGCAGGTTAAAGTAGACGTTGTTCGCTGGTAGCCAATGAAGACTATAGGCTGGCATTATGCAAATGTGTTACTAACCTACGTAAGTTCAATAACTAACAAATCGTTTCAGGCCGTTTAAAATCTGTTCTTTCTTATGGGAGGAAATAATTCCATTTGTCATGCACTTTGATCTTAGAAACTTTGCAGACCTTTTACATTCACAAACATCTATACACTAAATGAAAGGTAAATGTCCGAAAAAGCATAATAGTTGCACTTTGTTAGTGGCGCGCACACTCCTAGGATGTGTTCACACTTGGCATGTTTGATTAGATTAAAACGACTCTGATGCGATTGCTCTGCTAGTGCGGTTCATTTGAACAAGTTCACAGGGGCTGCCATCCGAACCCTATGCGAGCACATTTAGCCCAGCACACAGCATTGTTTTGGATGTTCGGTAAGTTCCGTCGTGAAACCAATGAGGTTGTGGACATATTCCTATGCTTTTATAGCCTGACGTTGTCATACTCAATTCTAGTCAGAATATGAGTCTGATACTGCTCCGTTGGGCTGTGATTATGGGGCGTGTTTCAACCGAACCATGAAAGACCTCAATTGGATAGACCTACAACCAATCAGAGCAACAGAGCGACGCATAAAGTTAGTTATCAAATGTCAACAGAACTCAACTGCACACAGGGTTACCGCGGGCTGTTTTTCCATGTCCGCGGGTTGAAGCAACCCCAATTATGTGATATTTAGACCTAGGAACCCAGGCAACCCTGCCAAAAAAAACACATATTTTACCCCCGAAACGCACTTTTTTCCGGAGGACTCCCCCAGAAAGCTATTGGGCTTGTTTTCGGCTAGTTTTGAGTAGCAATTGGCCGGGTTTTTTTGTGTGAAAAATTGGCAACCCTGTCTGCACGCACGCTGGAAGAAGTGAGTGTTTGCCGGTGTTGTAAAAAATTATTTAAAGGGGTGGTTGCATGCGATTTCACTTTTTAAACTTTAGTTAGTGTGTAATGTTGCTGCTTGCGCATAAACAGTATCTGCAAAGTTACAGCGCTGAAAGTTCAATGCAAACGGAGATATTGTCTTTTAAAGTTATGGCAGTTTATTGCCTACAAAAACGGCCGGTTTGGACTACAACCAGCTTCTTCCCGGGTTGGTGACATCATAAACCCTTGCTATTAACATTATTGTTGTGTTATTGTTTCAAATCATGAAACCGGTTTGTGTTGCCTGACTATGATGGCACGTATCTTTGGCACAGTTTGCAGTGCAGGCTGCAATATTACATGTTTTGTCTCTTTAGAAATGCATAGATTTGACAGTAGCTTGAGTTGACCGTAGTAGTAGCTGAGTAACTGTGCGTTCACACCGCCGCCGGCGAGAGCGTCAAAGTGGCCGGAAGTCATTCATTCTCAATGGGAGCCCGGCGGCGAGCTCCGGCGAGAGCGGCGCGGCGCGTCTTGGACGATTTGGGCGTCAAGGAGAGTTGAAGTCAGGTCAACTTTATGGTAATGAGCTATGACGCGGTTCGGCGGCAGCCGGCGGCAACCAATGGGAATGTAGTAGTGCTCCGCTTGAGATGATTCTAGAGAATGCAGCGCTGTAAACTTCGGTTCCTACCACATTAGTTCCCAAGCAAAATAAAGGAGGTTGATCACTGCTGGTGCGGCGGGTTTGATAAGAAGACGTGCAACATTATTTATCCACCACACAAATGGCTTTTAATTGGTTTATTTCGTTAGCAAACATGTAACTATAATTGTTAAGTTCTTTCCATCGATCTGCTTTTTTTAAACTTTCACATTTAAATGATTTCATGAGGTTATATTATACGGTTATACCCTACTTGTGGTCAGTCAGCACAAATGCCGGTCAACATGAATGTTTGCTTTGCAGCCCCTTTAAATGCCGTTTCAAAAAAGACCAAGCATTCGATCTACGTCAGAGCGGCAGCGCGTCCACGAATCTTTCTACAGCGTCGATGGCAGGGCGGCCAGAGCGAAGTTTGACGCTCTCGCCGGCGGCGGTGTGAACGCACAGTTAGGATGCAGATGTAAATTTATGTTCATTAACAAAAACAGTAACATCGGTAAAAAATATAACAAGCTCTTTCATTTTTTTTAATGGTAAATTGGAAATATTCTGACTGTTTGAGCTTTATTAAAATTAACCATTGTTCCTCCTCAGTAGCATACATTTAGATCATGATAACCACAGTTAAAACTAGGCATATAGCACCTCAATACCATGGTAAACCGTAACTATATGGTCTCTATAGTATTTGCATGACAAACAGTAGCCTATACATAGTATAAATGCACAAATGCACTAATCACAAAAAATACTATAATTATATTACATTAATCCTTTAATACATTTAATACATGTCTACATTTAATAATATAATGAAATTCGATATGAATATCCCACATTTCTGCCACAATATCATGGTGTAGTTAGTGTTACTACAGTAAATCCATGGTAAATGATGGCGATTTGGAGATTGAAAAGCCTTCTGACTGTATCGTTGTGCACAGTGTTTAAACTAGCTTAAATCACAGCGACAACTATGCGTCACTCAACACGTCACTTACTCCGTTGCTCTGATTGGTTGTAGGTCTATCCAATTAAGCGCAGAGGCATTTTCTTTCCTGGTTCAGTTGAAACACTCCATAATCACAGCCCAATGGAGCAGTATCAGACTCATATTCTGACTAGAATCTGAGTATGATGACGTCAGGTTGCTGAATTCAAGCGTTTCTCTCTAGATCTCACAGCACTGTTTAGTGGTTGCGTGACTGAGACCGATCCGCGAGTAAACGCATCTGTTCTAGTAAGCTTGCGCTGCTGTTTGAGCAGAGTTTTATTCCGCTTTTGCCGCTTAAACATTATATCGAAAATTTATCAAACTCTTGTTATTCTTTTATCAAGGAGAAATATGTCACGATAATTATCGTTTTATTGCACAGCCCTACATGCAATTCCTAAATGCTTCATTCATCAAAACCATACCCAATGACATTTTTCACAACTTTTAAAACTGTTGAGAAGATCGTCCTGGCCAATGCTGAAACGTAATCCTACATCTATGCTAAGGAACTCCGCTCGAGATTTGGGTGTGAGCCTCCTCCCGTGGGAGTTGAGGTGGATTTGTGCTTGAATAACTACAGGAAGGGAGTCTTGCCTTGTTTTTGGAAGGATACATGAGCTTTTGTTAGAAAATAGTGTGTGTGTGCGCGATTGAAACTTGAGGGAGTAGTATTGATCATCAGTAGTAGTGTTGATCAGGATCACTAGTCACAAATCAAGTCATTTGTTAACTACGTGCCAAATTAGAAAGAGTTTTCACATACTAACATCTGTCATTTCATGATGTGTAAATGCTTTCTTCCCTAAAAATGTGGCAGATCATGTGATGTTGATTGGTTTTGATGACCTCACATCAATGTGTAGCTCTTTCCTTTGAATCGACCAACTACAATGCAGTTCTTTGGAATGGAAATCTAAATGATGGCTCTCCCATCTGATGTTTTCTTTGAAATCTCAGATGAATTAGGATGACTTGCTGAGAAGTGTATTCTGGAATCACAAATGCAGTCTATTAAAAACTTGGAAATGTCATCTAAATGCTGAGCTAGTATCCGGTTGCGTTATCATTATATATATATATATGTATATATATATATATATGTATATATGTATATATATATATATATGTATATATGTATCTGCAAATGTATATGTATATGTATATGTATATATATATGTATATATGTATGTATATGTATATGTATATGTATATGTATATGTATATGTATATGTATATGTATATATGTGTATATATATATATATATATATATATGTATATATATGTATATATATATATGTCATGTTCTTTGGAAAGTAATACTTTTATGACTCTTTAAGTCTTAAAGAGATAGTAGTAGTAATAATGATAATATTTCTTTTTTTGTGTGTGTTCCGTGAAAAGAACAAAGTCATACAGGTTTGGAAAAGCATGAGGGTGAGTAAATAATGACAGAATGTTCATTTTTTGGGTGAACTATCCTTTTTAAATGTCTCAACAGTGTCTTTCTGATTGTGGTTCAATAGGTTTCAGTTAGCGCTCTCCGACTCATTTCGCAGATTAGCTGTTCTTGAAACCACATCTTCAAAGTCTTTTTCAAAGTTGTTCGTCGTGAGTTATCATTTTGAGTCCCCGTCTCTTTTCATCATTCCTTCTTGCTCTGTTCTCTCATCCTGTCTTCAGGCGGCCACATTCACACGCATAAATAAAAGACAACACTAATGATTGCCTTCCAGTGGGTTTCTCTCCCTGTCCTCTCACTAGGTGTTCCCGCTTTGGCTTGTGTTCCTTTCTAATGCAGACCAGACAGGCCTGGCTGGTGTGTGTGCTGATAGATTATTGGGTCTAATGTGGCTCAGAGTGTGTCAGCAACGACTTTCCCACGTTGCACAAAGGGGCCTCCTACGAGCCGGGGCCGCAGCCACTCTCCCTGCACCTGTAAGCAGAAAATCGACCGCCCCAACATCCTGGCTGGGTCCCATGTTGCACTTGGCATTTCCTCCAAGCGTCTGGGACCACGCTTGACATGCAAGGGCAGGCTCCGCCTCCCTCAGAGGGGCTGTGGTCAGCCGAGCGCAGAACCCCTTGGAATTCTGGGAGAGAAATGCTGAATCACTGTTGGAGCAGACAGGAGACATGCAGGATGCTGGCGCAGAGATGTGGCTCCGAACACACATGTGCTGGAATGATTGTACACCCATTAAAAAACCATAGACAAAACCTCCCACTCAGTTTGAGGAATCAAGGAAGGAATTACCATAAAATGCCGGTAGACACATTTATGATCCAGAACTGAAATAACAACAACAACAAAACAAACACATGCTAAAAATCATCATAATTTAACACGTTTAAATACTTAAAAATTTTTTTTTAATTATTTTATTCTTTTATTTATCTTAAACCATTTAATATATGAGATGAAAAACGTAAATAAAAATGTTGCCCTGGCAACTAACTGAAATAAAATAAGTTGAAGTTGCAGTAATGAAGTTACTCAAATAAAAATGTATTTAAGCTAAACAAAAATAATTAAAAACCATAAACTAATAAAAATTACAATAACATTTTAATTAAAGTTAATAATACTAAATATAACTAAAGTAATACCAATGCTAAAAGAGTAAAATAATAAAATGTTAGAGTCTGAATTATTTTTAAAGTTTTATAATTTTTTTACACTTTAATTTTTGGAAGTGCTTTCACTTCTGCAATAATCTGATAACCGGTGGTCTGTTTTCCAAAGCATTCCTGAATTGCAACCATTAAAGTTTTGCTCAAAAAAGGGGGTGACAGTTAACAGGTTGAGTTTAAATATAATTTAAGTTTAATAATAATTATACAATTATCATGCAATTATTATTTTATGTTTAACTTATGCTTTTATTCACTGGATTTTTACAGAACATATGCCTATTTAAAATATATAAGGTTTGTGCTGAGCTTATTATTGCCAGAATTAAATACAGATACATTTAATGTCTTGGAGACCCACATTCATGATTTATGCGGTTGTACTAGTTACTCAGTCATTGTGGAATTATTATGATATAATTTTATTGGGCAGGGATATAGTTCTGCGTTTCATTATCATGCATGTAACGCTATCGTTTCTTCTTTCCTAGTGGCTTTGGCATGCCCTTTGATTTCAACATCTCCCAGATGGCTTCAATTGGTATCAAATCTAATATCACAAGCCCTACAATGAAATGGAAGTTCTCTATTAGCTGAAACTAAATAACTGGAACATTTACGGAAAAGTATATGTAGATCAAATGACCCTTAGTTTAGTATGATTCAGTACACTGCACATGTCTGTTTCAGTTTTAGACTTTTTCCTCTGTTCAAGTTTAAACAATCAAGAACCCTTTAAGCATAGGTCTCTAACAGTGGCCAATGATGCCATTTTCTGCCTGCAAGGTTTCCCCATGAATCAACTGTATTTCACATTATAAACATTTATGTTAAAGTCAGCTGTTCAAAACCCATTTTACATTTGTAATCAAGTACAGTACCGTTCAAAAGTTTGTGGTCTGTAAGATTTTGGCCACCTTATAGTACCAGGTTGGACCCCCTTTTGTCTTCAGAACTGCCTTTATTCTTCGTAGCATAGATTTCAACTAGGTGCTCGAAACATTCCTCCGAGATTTTGGTCCATGATAGCATCACGCAGTTGCTGCAGATTTATCGGCTGCAAATCCATGATGCAAATCTCTCATTCCACCACATCCCAAAGGTGCTCTATTGGATTGAGATTTGGTGAGGCCATTTGAGTGAACTCATTGGCATGTTTAAGAGATGATTTGAGCTTGACATGGCATGTTATCCTGCTGGAAGTAGCCATCAGAAGATGATACACTGTGGTCATAAAAGGGATGGATGTGGCAAGCTACAATACTCAGTGGCGTTTAAAGGTCCCATGGCATGGCATTTTTCTATTATTTTATAATGTTTCCTGAGGTGTACTTATATTGTTAGTATGATTTTTACATCATAAAATGTCATAATTTAGAAATAAAAGGCATTTTTTCAATGCTGATGTTTGTCCTCTGGCAGAAAGCACCGCTTCAAGAGGCGTGTCTGCTGTGAGACTTCAGTAAAAACGGCCACTGTTGTGATTGGCTGACATCTTTGCATTTTAAATGAGCGGAGGGGGCGTGGTTTAACGAGGTCTACGAGGCACGAGCAGGCACGAGCTGCTGCCAGAGAGACGGATGGACCTGAGTTCACTTCACATCAGTTCTGTCAGTCTCAGTTCAGTGCTGTTGTAGTTACAGCATACTTCAGGTTATTAGTTTATTTCTAGTCGGAGGGACTGTCACTCATGTCAGAAAGTTAGTAACTTTAGTAAATTATGGATCAGCGCTGACTGGAGACGCAAACCTTTTAGAACGATTCAGTCCGATTTGGTGAACTGATTCGGTTCACTAAAAAGAACCGGTTCAAAAGAATGATTCGTTCGCGAACCGGACATCACGGAGACGGAGCGATTGCTAACAAAGTTATTTATAGTAACTACTGAGTTGTGAGAGCGCTGTCTGTCAGCGCGAGTTTATTGTGTTTGTATCTGAGAGTTCTGAATAAACACGAGTTCCAGTCATACCGAGTCCGTCTTCATCATTATTACCAACTTTGTAACACATGCAAAGTACCATTACAGCTTTCGAGACGAACGAGTTACGAGTAAGTGTTGATAATAGCATTATTTTTAGACATGTTCCTATCATATGAAAAGCGCCAGTGACGCGCATTGAGTACACAGCGCAAACAAAGACACAACAGCAGTAATCGAATGTAATCCAGTTTATTGTGGGGAAAGCTGGCTAGCCCGGATATGCTCACGTTTACCCCCCTTCTGCTTAATCTCGCGCCGCGTAAGGCGCCTCCGCTGTGGGCCAGATGCAGTACTGGGGGTCGGGATGTTGAAGGCCGACCGGTCAGCCCGAGCTTCGGCGTGTGTGAGGTTTATCTCTAAAGATGTGGCTCTCTATGTTGAGCAGAAACGACTGTATGCACATTTTAGAACAGATAGACGCGACGAGGACGTACAAAAACACTGACTCACAAGATAGAAAACACGAAAACACCGTTCTGTCGGGAGAGAGAGAAGCCGCAGTGTGTGCACGAATAATAAATAATTAGCTACACATAAGAAATCACTGATCACAGATCAGAAGGAACTGAAAAAATACTTCTGTTTTCATTTGTACATCCAAAGACTGAGAAACTGCCAGCGTTCACTCGTTCACAACCCATGATCTCTCGAGCGTTTGCATGGGTGTGCCAGATTCTCTGGGCGGAGGAAAGGGAGGTAACCGTTCCTGCTTGGACGTCAAACCAGGAGACTTCAGGATTGGCTAGTCTGGCCTGTCATTTTCTCAAAGGCAGAGAAAGACAACCACAACTCGGGTTTACACCGATCAACATTTCTATCCACTTGGGGACAATATTCAGGCTAGGGGAACTCATATTAATGTTGAAAAACCTCATAAAATGAAAATTTCATGCCATGGGACCTTTAAATCATGCTCAATTGGCACTAAGGGGCCCAAAGTGTGCCAAGGAGATATCCAGACACCATTACAGCACCACCACCAGCCTGAACCGTTGATACAAGATCCATGGACTGATCCATGCTTTCATGTGGTAAATGCCAAATTCTGACCCTGCCATCTTTCTGTCACAGCAGAAATTGAGACTCATCAGACCAGGCAACGTTTTTCCAATCTTCTATTGTCCAATTTTGGTGAGCCCGTGTGAAGTGTAGCCTCAGTTTCCTGTTCTCAGCGGACAGGATTGGCACTCGGTGTGATCTTCTGCTCCTGTAGCCCATCTGCTTCAAGGTTCCACATGTTGTGCATTCAGGGATGTGCAGTTGTAACGAGTGGTGGTTTGAGCTACTGTTGCCTTTCCATCAGCTCAAACTAGACTGGCTATTCTCGTCTGACCTCTTGTTTCAACAAGGCATTTTTTCCCACAGAACTGGATATTTTCTCTTTTTCAGGCAATTCTCTGTAAAACCTAGAGATGGTTGTGCAAGAAAATCCCAGTAGATCAGCAGTTTATGAAATACTCAGACCAGCACGCTTGGAACCAACAACCATGCCACATTCAGGGTGCTTCAACACTTGCAGTTTAGTTCGAAACGGGGCATGGTTTGCATGAAGAATTGGTACCAAACCCAGAGACTACCTGGTGGTCTGAATTCGGATGCAGTGGAACTGTGGTGAGATTCGACTCGGGGCGCGTACTTGTTCAGGAAGTAAAATCGATGCCGACTTCAACAAAACACATGTAGGGGATGACAATTGTGATGATTTCCCTGGGATACGAACGAGAGTGAGCGTGAAGTGTTATCGTGCATGAGTTCAATCTGAGGGGCAAATAAATGGCTCGTAATCTGCTGTCTCCTCAAAAGAGTCCTTTTGCAAGCAGCAGAAAGTCGACGTCTTGCAACGCATATTCAGTAGACGCAAGTGTCGTTCACCCTGCTGAGTCTAATACCACCAAATTAATTAATAACAAAATAACAATATACTGACCCGCATCCTGTTTTCTATCACGTTTGTGATAACTTAAAATGAACACATGCATCAGGGTTTGATAAAATCTACACCATTCTGATGCTCAGTTTGAGCTTTAGCAGATTGTCTTGACCATGGTCTCAATCAGCTCCCTAATTCAGTAGTCAGGGCACTGATCAGGGATTCGGCCATTTTAAGGGCTGTCTCAATCGCATAATCCTTCCATTGCACTGAAACATTCACTCCCTAAATAGTCCCACAATGCACCGCAAAACCCAGGGTGCATCGATGCTCACTATGTTCCCTTGACAGAAGTTTTGAAGTGCCAACTTAAATCATGTGAGCCAACTCACTACACATAAAGACAGATAATGACACGGGATGTGTTTTTAAAAATAGAACCCATTCTTTTATTATATTTCAGCATAAACATACATCGTTTGACAGATAATGAACATAATCTAGCTAACATTTATAATTTATTTATGGCTGACAAGTGAACATTTTGTCGTCAAAGTTGATGTGTTAGAAGCAGGAAAAATGGGCAAGCGTAAGGATTTGAGCAAATTTGACAAGGGCCAAATTGTGATGGCTAGACGGCTGGGTCAGAGCATCTCCAAAACTGCAGCTCTTGTGGGGTGTTCCCGGTCTGCAGTGGTCAGTATCTATCAAAAGTGGTCCAAGGAAGGAACAGTGGTGAACCGGTGACAGGGTCATGGGCGGCCAAGGCTCATTGATGCACGTGGGGAGCGATCAAACAGATGAGCTACTGTAGCTCAAATTGCTCAAGAAGTTAATGTTGGTTCTTATAGAAAGGTGTCAGAATACACAGTGCATCGCAGTTTGTTGCGTGTGGGGCTACATAGCCACAGACCAGTCAGAGTGCCAACAGAGGGCATGTGAGCATCAGAACTGGACCAGGGAGCAATGGAAGAAGGTGGCCTGGTCTGATGAATCACGTTTCCTTTACATCTTGTGAATGGCCGGGTGTGTGTGCATCGGTTACCTGGGGAACACATGGCAACAGGATGCACTATGGGAAGAAGGCAAGCCAGCGGAGGCAGTGTGAAGTGTCCCAATGTGTAGTGAGCCAGCGTCCTTACCAGTGCCCGAATTTGTGTACACGATATATTGATTCACGAGCTAGGGAACTGATTGAGATGCACCCCGCACTGAGTTACTGCCATGTGATTGGCTGATTAGATAAAGTTAGCCAATAAAGAGCTATTAGTTAGCTAATAAAGTGCGTTTCACAATGATATTGTATTTTTGATCAAATAAATGCAGCCTTGGTGAAAATAAGAGACTTTTATAAACACCACAAAATCGTACTGATCCCAAAATTCTGAGTGATTCCTGATGGATAAAATCAAGTGAAGCCCTACATTTTTCATATTGATTAATTCTTTTTCACTCAGAAATGCATAAGATTATGGCAAAAGTAAAAGGGGTTGAGAACAGTTGACTTAAGAAAAATGTACCATTTACTTTCATGATCTGTCTAACACATTTTGACCTTGTTCATGACCGTTGTTGATGCATTTTTAATTCCCCAAATGCTGATAAGATCTAAAACCGTGAGAGCGTGATGATTTTGGAAAGCAGCAGCTACTTTTTAGCACAATTCGGTCCCCAGACGCTGCAGAGGAGTGTGAATGGGTTCTCCCCAGCAAGGGAAGGGGGAGAGCTGACGCTAGGTCAGTCAGTACCGTTCCTCATAAAGGCCTTAAAGTGCAAACAGACCCTTAAATCTGCCCACTGAACAGCGGCCTGACAGCCCTGCATGGGTGAGCCAAAGTTAAGATAAAGAAAGCTGGATATATGTGAAGCCGCTTTTGTTCCGCGCTCCTTCGCTTGGAGCCAATGGGAGTCATTATTTCACCAACTCATTGTTATGTCATTGACCCCACGGAAGAAGGGCCCTTTAATTTCACCATTTATTACTCTACCAATATTGTTCGGGTTCCACCTCAGAAATAAATCTGTCTTTTCTCTAGTTGTTTTAAAGCTTTGTACACCACTCCCATCAGCCTTTGTGTCTTTAGACACTTACTTCATTGGAGCTCCGTGACAGCAGAACGAAGGGGGTACATAGTAATGTACGATATGGCTGCATGCATAGCCATATCGGGCCACGATGCTCAACTACAAGTCAGTTATTGAGGTTGACTCTTTTATCTATAGTTTTGATTTGTTTAGTAGTGGTGCTTTAATTGGTATGTCAACGGTTTAGCTTTACTCCTTTTAAAGCATATTCGGGTTGTACACATTCAGAAGGACGTCCTCGACTGTTCCCTCACATCTCATGCTTTCTTTTTTCAAATACTGGAAATGTATCGGACAATTTTGTTTATTTAATTGTGAACGCTTACTTCCTCTATTTTTACATTTATATTACCTTTGCTGTCAGCAACGCACACCTAAAGTAAACTAATAGTTTAATAACATGGCTTTAGTAGCACATCTCAAAAGAATTAAAATTTTTCATACTGATACTGAATATCCACTTTTACATATTGCATGATTAAAGGATTAGTTCACTTTAAAATGAAAATTTCCTGATAATGTACTCACCCATGTCTTTCTCCAGTCGAAAAGAAATGAAGTTTTTTGAGGAAAACATTCCAGGATTTTTTCTACATAATGGACTTCAATAGCAACCAACAGAATGAATCAATGCATTTTCAAAGGGCTCGAAGAGTTTCAGAGGCTCTGCACGATACCAGCCGAGGAATAGGGTCTTATCTAGTGAAATGATCGGTCATTTAAATATTTTTTAAACAAATTTATATGCTTTTTAACCACAAATTCTCGACTTCGGTGTTGTGCTGTTTCACGACATATGACGCCATCATGTCGGAAAGGTCATTCCTTTGACGTACGTGAAAGTACTGACCCAGTGTTGAAACGAATGTGCAAAGACTAAATAAAACACCTTTTACAAAAATAAAGGTAAAACAATGATGCCGGACAATTTTAAAGTTTGAGGAGTGAACATGAGATGGAGTTTTTCGGCACTGGGTCGTTACCTCCACCTACGTCACGGACGTGTCCTTTCTGAAGTGATGGAGTCATACGTTGTAAAGAAGAACAACACCGTGACCGAAGTCAAGCATTTGTGGTTAATAAGTATATTTATTGAATTAGATTTTTTTTTTTTAAATGACCGTTTTGCAAGATAAGACCCTATTCATCGGCTGGGATCATGCAGAGCCCTCTGAAGGCCTTCGATACCCTTTAAAACTGTTTTGATTTGGACCTTCAACCCGTTGGTTGCCATTGAAGTCCATTTTGTGGAGAAAAATCCCGGAATGTTTTCCTCAAAAAACTTCATTTCTTTTCGACACTGAATCTTGGATGAGATGGGGGGGGGGGTAAATTATCAGGAAATTTTCATTTTGAAGTTGTGACGGATGTTAGCCGAGCCTCAGTCAGGTCAGTTTTGTTTTTGTATTTAATGGAATTTTTGTTTGCAGTAAGAAAAACATTATTTTGGGTTTAACAGACTTTATGATGTAGCTGCAAACATCCCCCGTGTATTTGATGTTTTCATATTTGTTTATTTTGTGTAATGGCCATTATTTGTGTATGTGTTTTCCCCTTTTTGTGTTAATTGGTGCTGGTCACCAGTGTATAAATTCATCCCTTGTGTTTGTAAGAGCTTGTGGTGTTTCATGAGAGAACCTTAGATGTCTGCAGTGTTTTTTTTAGAGGCAAATACAGTGATTTATGTTTATTGTATAAGTTTTTGTTGGTTTGTGTTTTTTGGGTTTCTTTTTCTTTTTCTTCCCCTCTTATACTTTGGTTTACCTCAGTTCGGTTAACATTTGCTTTACTTTTGTAACCTTATTCTGTGGCCATAAACCCTTAAGCATTTGCATTAGTCTGCTGCCTCCATGTTCTTTGCCCTTTACTAGTCACAAATATCACAGAAGTGAGCTAATCCTTTAATCATTAGAAGATCGAGATCTCAATTCAAACATCCATGTAATATTATTCCTAAATTACAACGATTCGTCTATGTCTGTTAAGCCTTTGACAAGTACAATTACAGTGGAACATTCAAATCTGCATTGGAGCTGCCACTGTTCCAGAGAGAGCACTTGTCATGTATATGTATGAAACGGCTTTAAAAATAGTCTTTTCAACCGCACAGTATCACCATTCGCTTGGAAAATTGCTAATGTGAAACCTGTCTCCTCAAAAGAGTGTTTCCAAGCAGCAGAAATCTGCTTTCAGTGTCTTTGTGTCACTCCACTTTGCATAATGGCACCAAATTAATGTTTCATGTTCTCTACCATGCACAGTGAATGTTTGTGGTGACGTAAGATCAATGCGGTCATCCGCCATGTTTGGTTACTTTAAAGTCACGTTTGAGATGTTTTAATGTGAGAGATTTCGCGAGATTTCCCGTGTTCACAGGCGGGACTCTGTTATTTGTGAATGGAATCTGTTCGTGTGTGGTGTGCTTTCCTGGTCACTTCAGGGCTTTCCACACACTAGAGGAACAAAACTGTTAAATCTATGATTTCTTATCGTAATGTTTGTGGTCTCTCACATTTTGAAACTCTTATAAGAGTTTAAAAAGCTTTGTGTGTACCCAGCATAAATCACCTTTTGAAAGTAACTTGACACTTCAAATTAAGATTGTATTACATTGTTACACCAGTTGGTGGACAAGTAAAAAAAAAGATTAATTCAAGAGATTCGTTCAAAAACGCTGATTCATTGAATCATGTTTTGATGAAATAAGTGAAGTCTTTGAGGGAGTCATTGAATCATTGATTAAAACTGTCTTTTTTTGTAAAAAAAAAAAAAAAAAAAGATTTAATGAGCAAGCACATCATGAATTCATCCTCCAAACCGTGTTTTTGTCTTATCCTGAATTACTACAGTGCGCCTATAATACGTTTTTATGTTCGGACTAGTTTAGGCAGAGCGGGACGACTGCTGCGGAGTAGCTCAGTTCCTGTGTGACTCGTCATATACATAAACAGAGAGAAGTAGATCTGGCTACAATGTTCTAGTTTTGTTTATTAATCGCTAGAGTACCAAAAGTTACACATGCACCTAAAATAGTTCAAATTAACTACATATTTTTTAAATAGACTGCAGCATTAGTAATAGTATAGTTAAATATGTGTAATTTTTAGTTGTCTATTCAGAATCGTGATCTCTAATTAAAATCCATTATCTAATTGAACCAATTAGATTTCTTTAAGCATAATTTTGAATTATTTAAAACTAAGAAATAATCTGTGTAAATATAATATTTCAAATTTGTCTTTCTAATACAAATTTCCAATTTTTATTTAATTTTTTTTAAAATTATTATTAAAAGTATACATTTTTAAAATAAAACATTCAAAAGTAGGATAATTTTAACTAGTGGTCTGCAGATGAACGAAGCTGAAAGGTTACAATGTAATTTAATAATATTCCACAAAGTAGTACTCAATAAAGATAGACAATGCACACACAACCATACATGTACGAAACCGGACAATGAACATAAGAAAAGCTGGAACTTGGGATGAATATCAAACTAAAAGTTAATGAAAACTAAACTAAAAATAAACATGACTGAACCTAACCCTGCATTTAAAATGATATATTTTTGTTTTTAGGGTTTTACAAAACTGTATGGAATTAATTAACACTGATCATTTTATTTGGATGTTATATATGCCATTTATTGATTTTCGGCCTTGACAGGAATTTAATTATCAGCTTATCTCATTGGCCGGAATTTTAAATGTGCTGCATCCTTGATATTTATCTTGATAGCATGGCCAGGAAAATAAATCCTTATTTATTTAGCTTCTTCCTTTCCGTCACAAGTCATGTTTTTTCCCGTCATTCTACCCAATTAGCAACCGGCATGTTTTATTCAATTCCTGGTAATTCCTGGTTGCTTTCTATCGTTTCCACTCTAGAGCTCGCACAGTGATAAAACTGCCAAGTTTCGATAAGATAATCCTCTTATAAATCAAAGGGCTTTTTTACTCTTTTACCTGCCTTTTTCTCTTTCACTCAACCTTTCCTTCTCTGTCTCTTGGCCCTCTCCCAAACCTAGGTACCATTACCCAGTGCCTAAGGTATTTTATGTGCAGCTGACAGTGGGGAACAACGAGTTTATCGGAGAGGGGCGGACTCGCCAAGCTGCCCGACACAATGCAGCCATGAAAGCCCTTCAGGCCCTGAAGAACGAACCCATTCCAGAAAGACCACCTCAGGTAACCTGTCCCGCCAAACAGAACGCACACGACACAGCCATGCAATCTTTCATTTCACATAGCAGCTTAAGAAAATCTTTCACTAAGAAAATCACACACACTCTTTTTTTTTAAAGAAACGAATGCTTTTATCAATTTATCAAAAGTGACAGTATTTCTAATTCAAATAATTTCTTTTCATCAGAATCCTGAAATAAAATGTATAACGTTGTCCACATAAATATTAAGTAGCACAACTGTTTTTGTCATTGATAATAATACAAGTTTCATGAGCACCAAGTCAGCATATTAGATTTCTGAAGGATCATGTGACACTTAAGAAATTTTGCCATCACAGGAATAAACTATATTTAAAATGTATTAAAATAGAAATCAGTTGTTTTAAATTGCGGTGACATTTCACATTATTGTTTTTACCATTTTTATTAAATAAATGCAACCTTGGTGAGCATAAGACTATCAAAAAATTATTTAAAAAGAATTACAATTTGATGCATTTTAAATAATGGTCTCAGACATTTTATGTGGTTTCCAGTTTCCTGTTTTTCAGTCTGTGCTCTTGAAAGCCTATCATGCTCTGCATATTCATAACCTCAGTCAGGTAAAAGTGATATTCAGGCTGATGATATTTAAGACGACCCGACTGTCCTGTTTCCTCATCATCTGTCAATGTTCACAACATCTCCTCTGAGCTTTCGTTTAGCTTCGGGCTATCCTTCGAAATACTAATTTCTCCCACCGGAAATCATATTACATTGTGCCCCAAATGCCTGGCATCGACCAAGGTTATTTAAACCGTAGTGGCGCCTCTCCTGTTTGGTCTTGTCCCCCTTCTGTCTCCATAATGAGGGCTTTGTCAGACACTTTTTCTGTGTATTGCTTTACAAATTGATACACACCATACCTTACCTCAGGGCAAAACTGTGTTTGTCTGCATGTCTGCTCACTGCTCTACCAGATCTCAAACCTTGAGGATGAGTATCATGCTCACACAAACAAACACACACACTCACAATGGGTCTCATTCACACGTATTTGTGCGCACATCTTTACTTTTTTTAAATCAGTAAATTTGTGCACATGCTCGCTCATTTAGAATAATCCAGATTTATTGA
Organism: Gobio gobio; assembly: GCF_949357685.1. NCBI lineage: Eukaryota > Metazoa > Chordata > Actinopteri > Cypriniformes > Gobionidae > Gobio > Gobio gobio. Next base: position 20,359,804 of record NC_137119.1, read on the forward strand.
CATTAGAACAAGAATAAGAGCAAATGTATGTGCGCAAGCACATTGCCACAGTTTTCTGCTCATAAATAAGGACATTTACGCGGTTATTAGTCAATGAGAATCAGTGCAATGTAGTTTTATCAACTGACTCTTATAAGGACCATATAGCAGAGGTTATCAATAAGTAATATTTTTAATATTTCTACATCTGTGGTCCTAATTATTCATTGTAAACTGATTATATAATAATAATATAAAACAGTTTTTTAGGTATTTACTGACACTCTGCAACTCTATGCATTTAGAAAAATCCAGATTCATAGACAAGACATTTTTCTGCACATTTAGGGTCGTTTACATTATGTTTTGGCCATTCATTTACATGACAAGGGTGTTTGGGAGGCCTGAAAACGTATACTTTTTTGGTGCGTTTTTGAAAACGATACTGTTATTGTGTTATTATTATAGTGTAAACTACAAAATTGCTAATTTGTGAAAACTGTTGTCATGCTTAGGGTTGGGTATCATTTTGAATTAACAATTCCAATTCTGCTTATCAATTCCGATTCTTATCAATTCATAATTTTGATTCCAATAAGTAAAAAAAAAACTTAGAAATCATTCACATTTATTCTAAGTCTTACTGCAAAACATTTAATTCTAGTTGAATACCATGAACAAAAATCAACAGGCTAAAAAACACTTACACAAGGAACTTAAAAATACCATAGCAAAAACAGCGAATATAAATTTCAAGTATTATTAAAGGCAAGTTAACACTCAATAATTAAAAAATAACATAAATAAATGAGCAATTGCACAAATAAATACAACTGACCAAAGATACGAATAAACAAAAATCAACTTTTCCTTGAGCTTTTGATATATAAAAGGTCATGGTAATATAAGAATAGTTTTGGAGCTGAAAACTTCCTTGTTAGTCGAATAAAAGCTTTTATTGACAGCTGGCTCAGCAAACAAGGGATCTACAAAATTGTCTCCCTGTGATGTCAGAGAGCAGCGAAACAGAAGAAGACCAACGCCTAATTCTGTAGCCCTGCCCACCGATTTGCGCATGACATGATGTAATAGGCAAATAACATAGGCCTACGTGGCTCTAAACCGGATTGGGCTACCAAGCAATAAACATTCCATTGAAGATTACAAAATATTGTGCAGTGCCTGGTTGTGGAAGAACACTGTCGCTGCATAAACTTCCTTTGAATTCCAGTAGTAGGAATGCGTGGTTGAACTTTATTTATGAGCTTAAAAAACGATGCTGTGCCTTCTATATTTGATCCGACAGGAATGGTGCAACACACTTATGTGAGTAAAACATTTTTTTTATATGTGATAGTATTGCGTTGTTACAGATCGTCGATATCTGCTGATTATGTGTACGTGTCTAGCTAAACATAATTACCGATAACTTACCACACTGTCACAGGCTGGAGTATCCTTTGTATTTGAGGTTTTGTTGGTTCATTGTCCTGCGATACGGGATCATTCCGGTTGGCATCTTTCCACATTGGAAGTTTTCAAAACAATTCCCCACATGTAGTTACTAGAGAGTCGAAACTCATTTTAATATGCAAAACGGTTTATCCAATCGTAGCAGTGGGCGTTTACTTCCAAGTCTTCAATGCGGCACGCCCATAAAAACCGAGTGTTTCAGGAGCTAGGCTCTAAACCAGGGTAGAAAATAGCCTATTACTTATTCAGTATGACGATTTTGAGTGTAAAAATCACGCAAACATCATAAGTTGACCTCAGACAATAGTATACAAATTTTTAAAAAGCCAGTTCATGACCCCTTTAAGATTTTCCGGTATGCAGGTACAGAAACTGTAATCAAATGTAAAATAACACTGAACTTTATAAATAAAATATACATTACAAATATAGTTACAAAAGTTATTGAGTCAAGCTCAGTGAGTGAATGTTCTCTTTGTCTTATAGAGACGGCAGCAGAAATATTAGGCTGCTGTCACTTTAAGAGCTGCATGGATTCAAAATACCGCCATGCGTTTTCTTTGTGAACTGTTTACATTCACTTAAGACATAAGCAACTGTGTTTACAAGATTATTTTGACGTGTAATTGTCCGTTCAAGAGCAGAAAGACGTGGAAGACAACTCTGTTCAGTATCGCACTCTATACCGTATGAGAGGCGGCTTTCTGTGCGCATGTTTAAGATGTGTGTGCAGAAAACAGTGCATGAGTCTTCTTGCGCTTGAATGGTTTAAAATCACTTTTCTGTGCACATGCTTTGGATGCGTGTTCAGCAAAGAAAACTGCGCACGGTTCTTCTTGCGCTTGAATGGTTTGAAATCGAATTAAAATGCACACAAAGTAATCGATAAGAGGAATCACGTTTTTTTTTTTTACAAGGAATCAATTTTCGATTCTCAAACCTAGTCATTTGCATGGACGTGTAGTGTCCGAGTCCGTAGGGCTGGGCGATATGGCCCACAAAAATTATCACAATATAATTTTCCATATCAGTCGATATCGATAATTGGCACGATAAATGTCAAATCTTTATTTCTTTAAAGTTTAAAGGCATATTTTTGCTCCTGAGTGAAAGATGTAGAAAACAGACAGTTAACTGTGGTTTTAAATGATCCTTTATTGTCAAAACATGACAAACACTTCCCAAACAGGTGAACAGTTTATCAAAACTGAGGTAGATTTATTTATTACTAATAAAATCAATATTAATAGAGTAGAATATTATTAATACAAATACAATATAAATAGAATATATAAAATAAATATCTATAGTAAAATCTAGAACTGAAATTATATTACATTTGGCTCTGCTGACTGCAAATGCAAAGTTAAAGTGCTTTAAAGAGAATGTTTGTCTTTCTGGTAAGCATGCCAAACCTTTAAATAAATGACATTGACAATATAAATAAAATAAATGAATAAATAAAAGAAAAATCTTAACTGTGGTAAGCATTTTTTTACTCTACACTCTATATGTCAATAATATAGTTATATATACGTAATTAAAATAATTGAGTAAGTAGTAAAACAATAAAAAAAAGCAAACAGGCAAAAAATGCGTTTTAAGTTTAGAAACATTTTGAGTCCCCCCTCTCTTGCCTTACAGTGGATTGGTCCACCACGCACCTCACGACACAGACACACACACACACGCACGCACGCACGCACGCACACACACACACACACACACACACACACACACACACACACACACACACACACCTCACCGGCTGGGAGAGAACACAAAGATCAGTAGTTGATGAACTCTAGTAAGGGCTGTCAAGTCTATTTTATTCACTTTAAAAATCGGATTAAATTATTTTATTTCTCTTTTAATACAGGCGATGCCGAGTTATTAATAAATCACCAAAGACAAAAAAAAATATATGATACCGATGTATTTTTCCATAAGTCCGATGTTTAGTGATTATAGTTTGGTAACGTTAGATTGTTGTAAGTCACCCACTACAACTAACAAGGCGATAAGCCTATGCGTGGACTGATATTAGGCTAATGTAGATTTAGCGCTGTGTTGGGCTCAATGCTTTATGGAAGAACTTCGAAGACGCAAGATAATTGAATAATTATATTACAGTGTGGTGAACCTATAAGCAGTGCACGTCGCTCTGTTTTATGTCGGATTGCAAATAGAAAAAAATATCTCTAAACCACTGAAGTTGAGTGACCTTTCTAGTCAACGATATCCTCCGAGCTGGTCGTGAGTGCTGAATTTTCTTCACTATCGCTCATTTTTCTTGCTCTACTCCACTCCAATCCTCCAAGCCTGTCGGCCACTGTGACTGTCAACAACACCGCGTGCGTCACCCAGAAGCCCGGTCTGCAAAACGCAGGCGCAGCGTTAAGCATAGCGCATAAGCATTGTATTGAGCATTTATCGATCTGTTGTTATCGTTTTATCGAGGACATTTTTTTTGCTATAATTAACGCTATATCGCCCAGCCCTAAGTGTCCATGACGTCACCCATAGGATTCTGAAGGGCAGCCATCTTGGGAGCGCGTCATCGCGCGTCACTCCAGAATAACAGAAAATGGGCAAAGAGGCGGGACGTGGGTGGAGCTGAGGTGACGTGATGATTAACAGACAGCAGATAAATGGCTATAGTTAATTATGCAGAACTTTAAGGCTTTATATAATGTAAACGAATGAGTTATAAAAAAATTCCCCCCTCTCACAGTTGTCATGAAGGGGAAAATTAGCCGTTTAGACCAAAACCACAATTTGTACCAGGCTGTAAATATGTTGTTTTTCTGCTGTAAAGTTGGGCATTTTAACATGGGGCTCAAAGAGATTCTGCTCTCTTTTGGAGCCTGTCTCTAGCGGCCAGTCGTTGAATTGCAGTTTAAGTCACTTCCGTATTGGCTTCAAGAGAAACTGTGGGAGGTTGCCGTATGCTATAGACTCTTAGTGTTTCTATACAAATTGACATTGCCAACTACTTGCCTGGCAGGCATAATGCAACGTTTTAGTCGTTTTTGCATATTCGTGTGAACGAGGTTAATTTTGACAACGTTGTTTTCTGTATGCAAAAATGTTTTAAGGAAAAACGATTCCTTTTTTAGTACGTTGTTGTCGTGTAAACGTACTCTTAAATAAAGGACACTTATGCTATTATTAGTAAATGAGAGTCAGTGTGGTTTGTGGCTCAGCTGATTTTTATTGTTAAGTACACCATGTTTTCCTTCCTCTCAACACGCTCATAAACTCACAAAGCCAATTGTTTACCATGTGCTAACAGGCAAATGAGCTCATGCCAGAGTTGTCGAGGGAATAAACAACACCACAGTATGTACAGTCAGCACAGCTCTGAATGGTTAGTAAACAGACATCGGGAAGCTCCTCAGTACCATTCAAGTCTGAGTAAAGGGTTCCGTCCAATGGTTATCATGGGAACGGTGCTCAGTGACCGCACACTGTAAGCAGGAAATCTCTCAGATGAAGACATGCTGACAGAAATGTGGATTTGAGGGCTTTTCAAAGAGAAGCGGATGATTAATCCATCAGAGATGTTGATTTTCAATTTGCCCTTATTTAGCAGAAGAGCCTAAATGATGTTTGGAAGACATTTGTTTTATATCAAACACTAATGGTTTGTTATTTTAGAAAAAAAAATGAGGCTCAGCTTTATTGGTTCAAATGTTTTTGAAACATACAACATGTGTGCATCCAAAAGAAACACATCTGTGTGTTAAATCGAAAATATCGGAATAATTTGCACACCTAAAGAGTTTTTTTTTTTTCTGCTAGTCTATGCCGTAAAATATCTCTACCAACTGACTTTTATAAGTACCATATAGCTAAACCTAACCTTAACTCTTAACCCTAACTCTATGGTAAGTACATGTAGTTAATTAATATTACTCAGTACTTAAGTAAGTACAATGTAACTACATCCCCTTGAAATAAAGTGTAACCTATAGCTTCATTGCCCAAGGTCCATATAGCTGTGAGAGGTTCTCAATAAGTAATATTTTTTAAAACTGTTTCTACACCTGCGGCCCTAATTTAAAGGGATAGTTCACCCCAAAATGAAAATTACCCCATGATTTACTCACCCTCAAGCCATCCTAGGTGTATATGTAATTCTTCTTTCAGACGAATACAATCAGAGTTATATTAAAATAAGTGTCCTGGCTCTTCCAAGCTTTATAATGGCAGTGAATGGCTGTTTCTGTTTTGAAGTCCATAAAAGTGCATCTCTCCATCATAAAATTGCATCTTTCCATCATAAAAGTGCATCTCTCCATCATAAAAGTGATCCACACGGCTCCTGGGGCTTAATAAAGGCTTTCTGAAGCGAAGCGATGCGTTTGACGCGTGATATAGGATGCCGGCTTAGCGTAAGTTCCGGTGACGAACGCGGAAGCGCAGAGGATAGAGCAAAACAAAACTTGGTTCTCGCAAGAACTAGCATATTCTCACCGGAGCGTCCTACATCATACGCTGGAACACCAGTTTCTTGTGAACGTGCGTACGACAGTTAGTTCAATTTTTAAAAAGTTAACGTTTGTAAAGTTTTAAATATGGATATTTTTCTTGGACAAACACATCGCTTTGCTTCAGAAGGCCTTTATTAACCCCCCGGAGCTCTGTGGAGAAATTTTATGATGGATAGATGCACTTTTATGATAGATAGATAGATGCACTTTTATGATGGATAGATGCACTTTTATGATGGAGAGATGCACTTTTATGATGGAGAGATGCACTTTTATGATGGCTAGATGCACTTTTATGATGGATAGATGCACTTTTATGGACTTCAAAACAGAAACAGCCATTCACTGCCATTATAAAGCTTGGAAGAGCCAGGATATTTTTTAATATAACTCTGATTGTATTCGTCTGAAACTTGAGGGTGAACTATCCCTTTAGTATCCATTATTAGCTGATGATGATAATAATAAAAAAATGTTTTAGTTGTATTTATTTATTTATTACATACTGTACATGTACGCACATTTTTATTGGTGTTAGCGTGACGCTATGCATAAATAGTGACAGGTTATTTACAGTGTTCCCACGATCCTGGAGAATGTCGGAAAGCCTGGAAAAATCATGGTAAATCATTCAAATGAAAATAAAATCTTTATTGTAAGAATTCATGGAAAATGTAATAGTCTATATAAATGTTTCTATTTCTGGGTGCATTTGCATGTGCAAATCTTTTACTTCTTTTGTGTTTGATACATACAGAACGTTCAATATGTAACTCCAAAACTTATAAAAAGTAGCTTGCCTTTGAGTTTTATAAACTGATATTTTACCAAATCTCTGTGCCGTTTGACCATTATAACACTTAACACGTTGATATAACACGTCAAATTTAGCTTGTGGCCTGTCAGATCAGTGGAAGAAGGGCTCACAAACAAACCTTCACAGTCTGTCATACAAAGTCTCACACTCTCCAGACCACCTGATGGTTTTCCATCCCAGACATCATTAACAGGCGTTTGAAGGAAACGAACAATGACATCATGCCGTGTGATCGCTATAAGGACGACACTGAGAACACCGTATTAAATGTCTACGAAAAAGCACAACTTGATCGAGCGCTCTTAGATCACACACTCCTGTTCATGTATTGCATGAGAACACACTCTTCATTCTGAAGAGAAATGTCAGTACTGTAATGGAGGTGACCAAGATAATATGCTGCAGGGATCATATTAAAAGTCACCCTTTGGAACTTGTGCGAGCGTACTATAGCAGCTCCTTTTATAGTTGATAAGATATAAATCGGAAGTAAGGGAACTGCTTTTGGATCGGTTTGAAAGCTTTTTCTTCTCACAAAACCAAGCCACTTTCTCCAGAATCTCAACTGTTCAACAAAACCAGAAGCATCTATTTTCAGCGGCGTTACATGAGAAACTGCAGTCATGCGTTGAAGCAGACTCACCATCAGGTCTGAGATCATACAGCCTGTTCTTAAGATCTTCCTGGCAGGTCTTCATTCTGTTAGAGGGTGCAATGTAGGTTTGAGGCTGAATTGAGGTCAGCGACAGAAATCTGTGTACCGTAATAAAGGGATTGTTGAGAAAAGGTAATCAAATCAAGCCGATTTTATGCATTGAGATTTGCGAGTTCTCTCAAAAATTAATAATGATAATTGTTAAATGTTGTAATGCTGTTTAAGCCATTTTTATTCACTAATGCAAAATGTCCCACTTAAAGGGCGGTCACACTTGACATAGAGAATTTCTGTCGTGATATGACGTCATGCTCTGTGGTGTCTTTTTTTTCCATAACAAATAATTATAAATCCAGAATGTACAAATATACAATCTACTCCACTTTCCTGCAACCCTGCAAACTTGCAGCTCTAAAGTTTGTGTTCTCAAGATGTCACGCCATGACATATCAGTCTTCTATTGATCTCATATTCATGTGATATGAATTCACAGGTCAAAGTTGACCAAACCTTGACTTTGCAAAACTAAAATGCAAAACTTCTTCACATGAACTTGAGTTTCAAGTGAATAAGTTTAAAAACTGTTGTTAGCCGCCCCTTTAGCCAGTAAATTCTTGTGAAGGCAACTAGAAATTTCTTGTTCAACAAATTAATTAATTAAATATGCATATCAAATTTCTACATTCAAATAATATATATATTTTTTTTACATTTGATTACATTTTTACTAGTGCCTGGGAAAAATTAATCGTGATTAATCGCATCCACAATAAAAGTTTGAGTTTACATAATATATGTGTGTGTACTGTGTATAAAGATTATGCATTTATAAGTACATACACATGCATGTATATATTTAAGAATTTTTTATATTTTTATAAAAACAAAATGTATGTATACAGTATATACATGCAAATATTTCTTAAATATATACATGCACGTGTGTATATTTTAGGGCTGTGTATCACCAACAATGTCACGATACGATACGCATCACGATACTGAAGTCACGATACGATACGTATCACAATATGGATAAATTTGGAATTCAATTTCTTTGGAGCAGAGTTTAGTAACAGTAATATCTGTTTATTGAATAACCAGTGTTAGAACAGTTGTGATAACTGAAAAACTATTTTGTTTTTGTCATTAAAAAAAACAATGAGTTAAATTAAATAAATAAATTGTCACAAAAAAACTTTAGAAAGGCTTGGTTCTTGATTATTTTGGATATATATCAGGTACAATACATAACAAATTTTGGAATGTAAAACAAATCTCGCGATAAATCTAAAATCTAAAACAATTTTGGAAAACAAATCTAATGCTGTAAACTATGGGAGTCAGTTGTACTATAATATTAAAGGTAAAAATGAACTGATTTGTACAAACACTTAAATTATTCTAAATTAGTACATGTTTTTTTTATAATAATAAAGTTAAAATATTAACTTTACAAATTACATAATCATATACAGATTTTTTTTAAATATAAACATTTAAATGGTGGCTGTCAGGTTAATTCAAACATGCATAAAATTTTGAAGAACATTACAACGTATAATGAATATGGAATATGGTGCTTATATTTAGCAAAATGCTCCTCTCCAGAGTAAATTTTTCCAGTTGACTAACGAGTTTATGGACACTGTATTTTTTTATCTTTTTTCTGAGGTAAATGTGACGTTACATGACATTGTTTACAAGCTGTTTTACTGACGCATGTGACTGTGACGAGTGATTCCATATCACTGTAACTGTATCTGTAACTGGTATTAAGTATTAAGGCGGAAAAGAAGATCCGTTCACGTGCGCTGCGCGCGGCCGCTTCTCTTGAGCTGAGCTGTACCAAAGCGATCTCACGCTACAGCGCCAAAACGGTATTTATGTTTTTGAATTTCGTAATAAAATGGACGTAATTTGAAATCCGAGATTTTCTTTTATATCAATAGCGACAAAGCACAAAGACTATTGCTATTTAATGGATGTGAGGCGGGCTGCAACGTTCCGTTCATTCATTAACTGAAAATCTCTTCTCCATTTTGAAAGTCTTGCACTGCTGCTCGCGTCGCCTTGATAACATTCAAAAGCACACAGTATCGATATGCGCAACGTCAGGAGTTCATGACGATGTATCGTTGTATCGATATTCTGAGCACAGCCCTAGTATATTTATATATGCATAATAATTATACACAGCACACACACACATATTATATAAACACAAACTTTGATTTTGGATGCAATTAATCACGATACATTTTTACACATAATCAAATAAGGTAAAAAGATTTTCAAACAAACTTGTGATTAAAGAAAGCCAGCAAACAGTAAAACGGCAAACCTAAATGGATAATTTATTTGTATTGCAATGCATGCTGGGAGCTAGCAAATCTGCACAATTTTTTTTTATAGGACTAATTCACTTCAGACACCTCTATTACTACAACAGTAGGGGGAATTGTGTTGGTCTAACTTGTGTTTTTCTGTCAAATCAAAGTAATATACCATTATCTGTGACTCTCAAAACCCTTTCAAACTTATTTTGTAAATCTTAAGTTGTGAATTTTCGAGACTTGATTTATTAGCCTCTATAGGTACATAACTATAAGAAAATGGTGTGCTGTAAACTGTAAAATTATTTGCGTTATAAACCAATGCAAAATTATTACAATAATACGTTAACAATATTAATACAATTACGACAATTTAATCAAGCAGCATAATGAACAGTTTTTGTACTGCTAAAAAAGCTTAAAGTGGATATACTGGATAAAATGTAATTGCATTTTTATAGTTGGTCTGTTTTGTGTTTAACCATTTCAGTGTTCAGAGGAGAAGAAAGAAACGGAGGAGAACAGCGATGCAAGCAAATCCGAGATCAGCCTGGTCTATGAGATCGCCCTTAAGAGGAACCTGCCTGTTAACTTTGAGGTAAACTAAGCAAATTGAATTGAGAATGTAAAGAAATGTAACACTCGCCTGGAAATTTCAACAGTAATGTTATTCAGTTATTCCCAGACCCTATCCAGCCCATTAACCGTTTTCTTACTCTTTGGCCCTGTTTACACCTGGTGTTAAGATGCGTTTTCATTTTGATCGGATCATAAGTGGACGATGTTAAATACAGGTGTAAGACATTTTGAGCTCTCCGACTTTGGAAGTAGTCAAAAATGCATTCAACCAGATTGCTTTCGTAGTGTAAATGCTCATTGTGGTCGAATGTGTTCAAACAGCGCAAAAGACCGGCCATCCACCTTGCCAGACGGATTTAAACTTTGTTGGCTGAAGATCCAAGTTTTGTTTGAAGACGAAAAACGTACCAAGCAACAAGTGTTCTGTCACCATTCCTGATTTTTAACACGCTCTCTCAGCGTTCAGCATGGTCATGAGGCTATCAGAGCAGAAACAAAAGCTGATTTTCCGTTGTCTCTGGGCGCGTTCATTATTGCGCAGCTTATTTTGTCCATTAGATCAAAATGAGTGGTTAAAATCATACATTTACCCACTCATAGACCCTCCCCTCAAAGAAATCAGGACAGAAGTGGTTTAAAGTGGACAAAAGTGACGGATTAAAATACCAGATGTAAACGGTATGTGTCTGCCTCATCTACTTGTGATCCGATTGACCAAAACGCATCTTAATACCAGGATTAAACAGGGTTGAATGCTTTTGACACTTACCCTTTTTCTCAGCTAGACAGCACAATATAACCTCAGTGTCATATGTTGTTGCTAGTTCTTTGGAATCAAAACCAATTTAGCTGAAAGTAACTCCAAATCATATTTAGAAATGATATATGCAATGTTGCCTTGGACATCTAAAAGAAGGTATCTTGAAACTTTTGGAACAGGCTTCGTGTTGGGAGCATGCCTATAATGGCTTAAAATACTGTCTAGATAGTCGTCTCACTGGGTTTTGGAACAGAGCGAGTGACCCTCTTTAACTGTAATGTTTTTCCCTTCCCTTCAAGTGTTCGTTCCAATTTAATCAAATTCATCCATCAGAATATATTGGATATCTGTTCAATCGATAAATTGAAAATTACTATCTTCAGGTAAAGAGGATAAAGTGGGAAAGTCATTACATTAAATGGCTATTCTTGGTCGAGCTCTGTCAGCGTCAGTTAAATCCAGTAATTGTAATTGCTTTAACACTTAAAAGCATTTATTGTGGGAAGGAGGTCAATTTGGACAATTGGACGAATCAGCATTTCATTAAAGAGCTGCATCGATGACACTTCAAATCAACACAGACCTCTACATTCAACAATCGAGGAAGTCTGAGGAGCTCTACAACCTCACTACTACTGCATCCGTGTTTATCTTAAATGATTTTCCACGGCTGTCTCCAACTTCGTAATCTGCAATCATCTGCTTGGCTTTAAAACTAGAATCTTCCTGACGTACATTCTCCAAGAATCCCTTGTACTTGCATGCAATTTGTTTCGTCTGGGGACCCCAATCTAACTGCATTTGGACACACTGTAGGTTTTTTTTTTTCCTTCTTTCTTTAAAGTTTTGACTGCAAGTCATCTGTGAGAGCCTGGACTGGTTTCAACCTTGTTAGGTCTTTTCAGGAATTTTCTCCCCAGCTATTTGTAGGAATGGAAACGTTTAGTTTTTTTTGTTCCTGATTCAAATAGAATATTACAGTGAACAACAAATTATTTTCTTCATCGTTTCTTTCTTGCATAGTAACAAAGATGTGGGATCTACATGAAGGTTTTCAAATAACGCAAGGTTCACTCTGAAACACGCAGCGCATATATTTATTTAAGTTAATCACAACCCTTGCAGTTTGATAATCACACTAAGTCATATGATTTTGGTTTTAATTTGAGTAATTGAAACAGAAACAGAAAGCTATACAGGTTTGGAATGAGCTTGGGTCAAACCTTGCGATTTGATAATCACACTAAGTCATATCGTGATTTTGGTTTTAATTTGAGTAATTGAAACAGAAACAGAAAGCTATACAGGTTTGGAATGAGCTTAGGTCAACCAGAACAGTGTCTCATCTGTCCCCTTATGAAGTCAAGGACCACTCGGTAATCTACACACCTTCACCTTCTTCCGTACTTCCTTCCTTCCTTCCGTACTTCCTTCCGTACCTTGTTTGCAGGACTGTGATTAATTATATCAGTATGACTATAATAATAATAGTATTGATAATTCTTCATTATTATTATTTTATCAAGATTATTATTGTTACTTATTCAAACAAAATAAGAAATGTTACTGTTGTAATTATTGCTATAGTCATATTTTACTGTAAAATATAAAACATATTCATAAAGTAATAATTTTATTTTGTAAAATTAGTCATATTTATGCTGTCTTAAAGGCACAATATATAAGATTTTTAGATTAAAATATCCAAAAACTGTAGAACAGTGTTATAGATATATTTTTGGCCGGTGTACTCACATCATCCCAAACGTTTCCAACAATGTTTAAATCCAGAGAAATCTGCTATTTTAGTGTTACGGACCGTATCCTTGCATCGCCTGTCAATGACGTTAACCACGTAAAACAGCGCTGCGTTACTCCATATACGCAACGAAAGAGCGGAAGCGGCCGACTGCAGCATAAGCATAATAAAAGCTCTGAGATCGGTGTTTCACGCAAGTCTCTCTCATTAGCATTCACTCCCAAGGGCTCTCGGTGCGTCCTGCTTCATATCACCCTAACATTAATAAAACTTTAATACATTCGCTCATTCATGAACATGACTTCTGCCAGAGTCTGACCGTTTCCTTTCCATCAGCTGTGGAGTGAAGAGTCAAGACTACAACTCCCATGATTCTACGCTCAGTCATGGCGTCATCAAGCTACGCCTTTGTTTTGAATAAGCTACCTCTAGTGGCAAAACTTACATACTGTGCCTTTAATTATTCATTTTCAAATGTTAAGCCATCAATTTACTTATTGAATAGAGTATTTACTGCAAATTAACCACTTTGAGGCACTGAAAACACTGGGAAGGAGGTCAGTTTGGACAATTGGACAAATCAGCATTTCATTAAAGAGCTGCATCTATGACACTTCAAATCACACAGACCTCTACGTTCAACAATCGAGAAAGTCTGAGGAGCTCTACAGCCTCACTACTACTGCATCCGTGTTTATCTTAAAACGCTGGATCATTAGCTGCTCATGTGTAAATAAACACAGTGCCAAGTTTCACTCTGAAACACGCAGCGCATATATTTATTTAATTTAATCACAACCCTTGTGATTTGATAATCACACTTAAGTCATATCGTGGTTTTGGTTTTAATTTGAGTCATTGAAACAGAAACAGAAAGCTATACAGGTTTGGATTGAGCTTAGGTCAACCAGAACAAGTGTCTCATCTGTCCCCTTATGAAGTCAAGGACCACTCGGTAATCTACACACCTTCACCTTCTTGTCGGTGTCAAACGATATCAAACAGATGCCAACTTCAAAAGGCAAATGTATTAATCACAGGTTCTGTCATGGATGACACCTTTACAGAGCTACAAGAGTGGAAACCCATGCCAAGAACCACCCATCGAGTACATAAGTACCTTCCCTCAGGGAATACACATCAACAATCCATACAAAAGAGCTTTTCTTCATTATATCAGTCCTTGTCATTGTCCCACCCTGGCCTGGTATCCTGCCTTTTCACCAAGCTGAGGACACGGCGGTCTCACTAATACCATATCTCCCCTGGCATCCATGGAGGGATGAAGAATGATCAACCTCATGTTACAGCGATTCCTTCCTACAACTTGATCTCTGTTGCTAGCCATGCGAGACTGGAGCGCAGACAGAGGAACTGGCCACCATCAGACACAAGAATCAAACACTTGCTGAAATCCCATCGCTGCCCGAGGATGCCATATCATCTGTTGTAGACAACACAACCTCGTCTGCCGCCATGGAGAGAGTCGGGCTCCAGTGCCAAGACCTCCTCACAGTCCTCGTTCACCCGATGAGGCTTATTCACCGGCTGGAACTGCCGCCCACCTACCTTAGTGTTTTATAGCTGCCATGGAAACTGTGTCAGAAGGCCAACTTGAGAGTTACCAGGCCTGTTTTGACGTCTTGTTTGTGTAGTTGGTTACCTCAGCTTGTCCTCACTTACTCATTTTTTGTTAAACCCATCTATTAAAATGGATGTGAAATAAGAGATAAAAGGATAACATTTAAATTGATATAATTAACTCATCCTCCTGGCATTCCAAACCTGTATGACTGTCTTCCTGTGGAAGATATTTTGAAGAATGTTTCAACTGTTTTGTCCATATAATGAAAGTCAGTGGGGTCCAAAACGTTGGACCCCATTGGCTTTCATTGTACAAACAAAAAAGCGCCTAGACATATTTCAAAATATCTTCTTTTGTGTCCTACAGAAGAAAGAAAGTTGCACAGGTTTGGAAAGATATGAGGGTGAGTGGATGATAACAATTTTCATTTTTGCGAGCACCGTCCCTTTAAGGTGACAATTTTGCATATGGTGCCCAAGTTTATTCACTATTCATTTAAAGTAACTGTAATTTGTAACAGAATTTGCAAAAAATAAGTGTTTCCAAGTCTTCCATTGTTTGACAAAATGGATAGTTAATTGACATTTTATATACAGCTTTATGACTTATTTAGGGACTCTAGGAATCTACATTTGAAAATTCACTTTTCAAGTTATTTGAGACATTTCTCATCAAGGAGAATCTCAGAGAAGCTCACATCCCATTGGAGTCTTTGTCTCTTTTTTTTCTCTGGGAAATTTTTTTTGGCCACTTCCTAGCTGAATTGAGTTAGTTGTATAATCAGAGACTGTGAGTACAGTTTTGATCTAACATAGTGCCGTCCTAGATAAATCTCCACTCTCTACCCACGGAATAGACCATGTGGGAGTCCCCTCAATGACGAACTTTCAGCACTAAGCCCTTTTCCTTCCTCCCCACACCTCATCCTCGCAAGAGAGCTTAAAACGATAATGATGATATTTCCAAGAGGGAAGTATAGCAGAATTTCGTCATTTCATTTTAGAGTGATGCTCACCCTGAGGAATTCTCAATACTTATGTAACATCTAAGTGCGATGGTCAAATGCATTCCACATCAAGGCCTAGTAAATATTGGGTTATGCCGCTCTGTCAAGTGTGCGGGAAATGCACAGTGCTCTCTTGTGTTCCTCAGTTCCTGGCCATCTTCAGATGAAAGCCCAGACTGTTGAGGATCAGAAGCTTAAAGATGAAGATTAATGATGTTTGTCTACGCTTCCAATCATTCATAATAACTGTCTTGAGCTTTAAAAAAAAGAGTTCTCCCAGAAATTACATTTCTTTCATCATTTACTCACCCTCATGTCATTTGAAACCCGGATGATTTTCTTTCCTCTGTGGAACACTAAATGTGACAGTGAATGGGAACTGGGGCGGTACAGATCAAAAAGAACCATGAAAGTGCCATAAACACAGCCCATATTTATAGTTTTCTTCATTCACTCTTCATTCACAGTTTCTCCATATTATAGCTTTGTACTATGAATAATCTATGAGACTTACATTTTGGTTTATTTTGATTGATTTGTTTTGAATTTCCAGTAAAATTTATGTCTGTTCAGATATCATAAGGCTTCAGAAGACTTATGTTCATGAGCACTATGGACCTATTTTGTGGTACTTTTTTTCATCCATTTTCAAGCAATTTTCAAGAGCTGCAGGAACATTCATAAAATTTCTCCTTTTGTTTTGCATGGAAAAAATAATTGTACAAAGTTGGAGTAAAACGATGGTGATTTAAAGGTCCCGTTTTTCCTGTTTTTTTGAAGCTTTGATTGTGTTTACAGTGTGCAATATAACATGTGTTCATGTTTCGCGTGTAAAAAAACAGTATTTTTCACATAATTTACTTATCTGTATACTGCTGTTGTCACTGTCCTAAAAACGGCTTGAAAGATTTCCCTGTTCTATGAAGTCCCTCCTTCAGAAATACGTAACGAGTTCTGATTGTGCCAGCGGTTCCCGTGTTGTGATTCGACAGCAGCTTTGTTTCCTTTCCGCAAGTTGCCCGGAAAGGTCACGCCTCTTACCATAATGGGGAGATGCATGTGCTCAAAGTACAGCGTCCCTGGCCAAACAAAGGTGATTTGACTCCGGGATGAAAATAACAGCGTCTCCACGACATGGCGACAAACACTCTACGAACGCAACACTTCCTCTTCTCCACGTGAGAGAGCAACAAGACCACGCCCCCTTTTTTGCGTATTCTTGTGGGCGGAGGTTAGTCAACAAACTGTTCTACTGACGTCATTAAAGCAGGATGTACAGGGATGTAGTCCAAACCGGCCGTTCGCTGTAGGCTTTGAAAGGGAACTTCTGTTAAATAAAATATCTCGCTTGGCATTGAACTTTGAGCTTCATCATTTTTACAGGTATTATTTATGCTCTAACAGCAACATTACACACTAACTAAAGTTTGAAAAATGGGATCACGAAGAACAGGACCTTTAATAATGACAATTTTTGGTAATGAACACATTTTTGGATGAACTATCCCTTCAAGGCATTGCACGGGGTTTGAAATGGCATGGGCATCCAAGCTTCATTTATGTAAGTCATGAAGCTTATTGAAGTTTGCCACTGTATTTGAATCGGACGTGATAATCTTCATTAGTCTTGTATGGTGATCTGGCTCCTCTCAGCTGAGCCTGTTTCACTGGAGTGTCACATGTTTGTATGAATGCCAGAATGGTCATGTGTGTGAAGAGAGGATGTGAGGAGGGAGTCTCTGGAGACGGATAACTTTCAGTTCTGACTGAGCACATAGAGGCCCACCCTCAGCTGTGTATGTGCGTCTGTGTGAAACTCAATCCCCCCAGTGTTGCTCTTAAAGAGCTCAGAGCAGCTCACCTGTTCTGTTGACCATCTTGATGATGTCACAGGAAGTAAATACGATTACATGTGCATTACATTAAATTTGGTTTTCTCACGACATGCATTCGTGAGAAATGGATAGTAGTAGCAGAATAGAGGATTAATAGTCGGCACAAAATTGCGACTCACAGAAAGGCAGTTTGATGAATTTCTTTGTTGTAAAATTAAATCACCTCAACTAAAATAATTGTCTTTTATATAATAATTTGATGTGCTTTTGTCATTTTTATTAGTTTTTGTTTTTTTAATATCTCTATTTAGGATTATTTTTTTTCAGGTTTAGTCAATTTAGTCCTAATTATTTTATTTCAGTTAGTTGAAAGCAACATTTCTCATTTTAGATTAAGTTTTTCAGTTAATGAAAAGGATTTTAATAGTTTTAGTTTACAATAACAACACTGATTTTATATATATATAAATAGTGTGTGTGTGTGTGTGTGTGTGTGTGTGTGTGTGTGTGTGTGTGTGTGTGTGTGGATGTGTGTGTGGATGTGTGTGTGTGTGTTAGAAGCAGGAAAATGTGTTAGAAGCAAGAAAATGTGAAGCAGGAGATGTGTTAGACGCAGGAAAAATGGACAAGCGTAAGGAGTTGAGCAAGTTTGACAAGGACCAAATTGTGATGGATGGTCGACTGGCTCAGAGCATCTCTAAAACTGCAGCTCTTGTGGGGTGTTTTCCTAGTCTGCAGTGGTCAGTATCTATCAAAAGTTGTCCAAAGAAGGAACAGAGGTGAATCGGCGACAAGGTCATGGGTGGCCAAGGCTCATTGATGCACGTGGTGAGCGAAGGCTGACCCGTGTGGTCCGATCAAACAGACGAGCTACTGTAGCTCAAATTGCTCAAGAAGTTAATGCTGGTTCTGATAGAAAGGTGTAAGAATACACACTGCATCGCAGTTTGTTGCGTATGGGGCTGCACAGCAACAAACCAGTCAGGGTGCCCATGCTGACCCCTGTCCACCGCAGAAAGTGCCAACAGTGGGCATGTGAGCATCAGAACTGAGCAATGGAAGAAGGTGGCCTGGTCTGATGAATCATGTGTTTTTTCATCACGTGGATGGCCGGGTGCGTGTGCGTCGCTTACCTGGGGAACACATGGCACCAGGATGCACTATGGGAAGAAGGCAAGCCCGCAGAGGCAGTGTGATGCGTTGGGCAATGTTCTGCTGGGAAACCTTGGGTCCTGCCATCCATGTGGATGTTACTTTGACACATACCACCTACCCAAGCATTTTTGCAGACCATGTACACCCTTTCATGGAAACGGTATTCCCTGGTGGCTGTAGCTCTGCCACAAAGCAGGAATGGTTTGAGGAGCACAATGAGTTTGAGGTGTTGACTTGGCCTCCAAATTCCCCAGATCTCAATCCAATCGAGAATCTGTGGGATGTGCTGAACAAACAAGTCTGATCCATGGAGGCTCCACCTCGCAACTTACAGGACTTAAAGGATCTGCTGCTAACATCTTGGTGACAGATACCACAGCACATCTTCAGGGGTCTAGTGGAGTCCATGCCTCGACGGGTCAGGGCTGTTTTGGCTTGAATAAAATATGTTTTTGTCTTGCAAAAAAGCAAAGTAGCTTGTTAACAAGCTTAAACTATCCTTAAGTCTGTATTAATATATGTGTGCTTCTGATTTATATTCTTCCATATGCATATTTATGTATATTCATATTCATACATTCATACTTAGTGTGTGTTTAAGAACCAGGTGCAGTCTCATAAGTTCCAGTGGTCTCTCTCCCCATATGAGTTATTGATCCGGGTGTTAAAGCAGACAGCTCGGATGTAGTGAGTCTAATTAGCAATATTCCCATTTGCTGAGAAAGAGGAAGAGAAAGGGCAGAAGGAAGAGTGCGTGCAGCAGACATGGCCTAAGGGGCAGAGAGAAAGGGAGCATGACTGGAATAACTGCTGTTACGCACTTCTGCATGCATGTGTGTTCTCTTGTGTAACGTGTTCATTACATGCCCCTCAGGTGCTGAAGGAAAGCGGACCCCCACACATGAAGAGTTTCCTCACACGTGTGACGGTGGGGGAGTTCTCAGCCGAGGGTGAGGGGAATAGTAAGAAACTCTCCAAAAAGAGAGCGGCCCTCTCCATCTTACAAGAACTGAAGAAACTGCCAGTAATTCCTGTGGTGGAGAAACCCAAAGTGCATTACAAGAAGCGCCCCAAGACCATATTAAAGGTGGGTAGATTTAGGAGTAGAACTAATTTCAGAGTGGTCGATGTAACTGGAGTATTACATTGATGTTTTAATTCACTTGAATGTATTTTGGAGGGTGTAAAGGTGAGGTGTGTAATTTCTGCACCACTAGCAGCATCAACAGGAATTGCCAAATTAAAGCTTTGTAGCTCTTTCCAACATCTTCTGTACCAACAACCCTATCAATGGATGAAGCACAAATCCTGTTATCAATTTTAAATAGTTTTTTAAATAGTAAAAATTCTGGAAAAATATTATTACAATTTAATTTAAAAAATGTTTTCCAGTGATGGCAAAGTTGGATTTTTCAGCAGCCATTACTCCAGTCAGTTTTTTTCTGAATTCTTTGAATATAAAGTTCTATATAGAACAGTATTTATTTGAAATATAAATATTTTGTAACATTATAAAAGTCTTTAGTCACTTTTGCAAACTTATTCATTTTACTCATCCCAAACTTTGGAGTGGTAGTGTATATTTTTTTAAAAACTGCTGCGCAGGTGTAGAATTTCAAGCCTGATGATCAACTAATACACAGAACCTAAAAGAATAGTTGACTCAAAAAAGAACAAAAGGTTGCTCTTTTCCATATAATGAAAATGTATAGCATCGAGTCTGTCAACTATCAAGTCATAAAAGTGGTCCAAATGGCAATACTATTCCCAATATTCTGAAGCCATATGATAGATTTTTCTGAGAAACAGAATTAATGTCATATTAAAGGGATAGTTCATCCAAAAATGAAAATTCTGTCATCATTTAGTCACCCTCAAGTTCAGAGTTGTAGTCGAGACCAGCTCATTCGAGTCCGAGTCAAGACCGAGTTCAGAGTATGTTGAGTCCGAGTCGAGACCGAGACCAGAGAAAATCCACAAACAACATTAGAACTCAATTTGATTAACTTTTTTAATTATGGAGGGCGTGCACAAGAGTGACTGCTGAATAATTGCTGCCCTCAGACATTTTTGGGGGGAGATGCTAAGTGTTGAGACTGTCATCAGTCATTGTTTCTGTATTCATTTTATTATTTAATTAAACGAGATTTGGTTTTCTCTGTGACACTTTTGTCCTACTTTGTAAACAGTAAATATATTAAAATAACACAGTTGAGACAAATAGTTGAAGCAATGTGACTTTCTGGAAAGTGGGATCACTACAGGTTGGATGACAGGTGGTCACAATGTAAAATAGATGCGAGAGCGGGCTGGTCAAGGGTGTGGGAGAGAACCCGGCAGAAGTCAGCGTTAGTCTCAAGTAATGCACAGTTGCACACAAGAAAATCACCAATCATTGGACGTGTTAATCAAACATCAATTTAAAGAAATATAAACATACAGTAATAATCATTAAATATTTTGAATGGGACTCGAGTAGACTCTGGATTAAATCCAATTCCTAATATGTTCGAGTACGAGTCAATACCAAGTCACAATGCACACAAGTCCATGACATGACCAAGACCATTAAAATATGGTCTAGAGACTACAACACTGCTCAAGTTGTTCCAAACCTGTTCTGCTGAACACAAAGGAAGGAATGTTTGGAACCAAGCAGATATCGGCTGCCATTGACTACCATAGTGGGGGAAAAAAATCCTATGGTAGTCAATGGCTGCTGAGATCTGCTTGGTTACAAACATTGTTCTAAATATCTTCCTTTGTGTTCAACAGAACAAAGAAATGGATACATGTTTGGAACAACTTGAGGGTGAGTAAATGATGACACAATTATAATTTTGGGGTGAACTATCCCTTTAATTGAAAATCTTTGTCGTTTTGGAGTTTGACAGCCCTAATCCCAATTTATTTTCATTAAATGGAAATGGTTGTTCAGAAATTCACTTTTTTGTTGCGCAGAAACCCATGTTTGGAACAACAAGAGGGAGACTAAATCATGACAGAATAATCCTTTTTGGGTGAACAATTCTTTTAATTCATTCAGGCTGTTCTCTTTTAAAATTCTAGAAATTTGTAAAGCCTTTTATATCATACACATGTGTATTGCCTTACTCATTCGCTCACTCAGTCAGTCACTCATTCACACACGCTCATTCACTCTTTTGTCATTCTCCTGACAGGGTTACTGACGTGAACATTAACCAGCCATCCATCTGTCCCTTTGCTGCTTTATCTATGTCTCTCATCCTCATTCTCATTTTCTTTCTCGTTCTCAATTTCTCTCTCAGACAGGACCAGAATACGGACAGGGCATGAACCCTATTAGCAGACTGGCTCAGATTCAACAGGCCAAAAAGGAGAAGGAGCCCGAATATATGCTGCTTTCAGAGAGAGGAATGCCTCGCCGTAGAGAATTCATCATGCAGGTAAATTTAATAAGAGAGGGAATCGGGAGGTATAAAGTAAAAGAAAAACTATGAGGCTGAGGAAGGGGGGGGGAGTGAAGGACAGAGGAGTCCTGCACAAACACTGATAACCTCCCACTGTGCAATCTGTCTTAATCAGAAAGACTGTCACCTCCTCTGGCTCTGATTACCACTGACCTTCAGCTCTGTCAAAGTCAGGCAGAGACTCTTTTTATACACACATACACACACGCACACAGACAGACTCATTTACTCTATGTAATGTCATCTCATTGCAGTTGTTAATGGATAATTAGTCTTAATTTAGATCATTTAGGTGATGGCAAGGACTTGCCCATGTGTACTGTAGGTACTGCGTTTCAAAGCCTAAACACAAAAGTTGTGCATGTATGCCCTTGACCTCCTGCATGAAGGTATATGCATATCCCAGGCAGGCATGATAGTTGACTCTTGGCTTGTATTTAATCTTTTCCTGATTGTTCACTGCATCACACATGCACTTAGTCGCTGGTTTATTACTGGTCATTAAAACAACAATAACTGTACTGCTGGCTGCCCAGTGCAAAAACTGACTTTACCTCATACAGTAAAAATAAAGCCCCCTGTAGCCACAACAGCAGTGCTTATTCCGTGTGAACAAAGACGCACATATGGTTCAAAATCACCTCAGATTTCCAAATACATTTTGAAATGCCTCCAACTTGGATCTGCTTTTGGACGCTAGTTTTGGATCTTAAATCATGAAAGAATCTTAACCCTGGGCTTAAGATGACCAATCAGAACTTGTACAGATTAGCTCATTTGCACTGAGAAATCTGCACTTGTTCATTGAGCATTTTGTTGTGTAATATATGGAGCACAGTAGTAGCAGAATAGAGTATAGAGTGGGGTGGTAGAGTTCAGTGGATTAGAGTTAAATAGAACAGTACACATTGGAGGGAAGTAGAGTAATATAGATTATTGTTAATAGATAAGATTTGTGTACAGTTGGTTGGAGTTTAATAGATAAGATAGGGTAGTATATAGTAGTGTAGAGCATTATAGAGTTGAAAAAATAGAGTACGTAGGATTTAGTAGTGTTGAGTAGATAGGACAGAATAGTATGGAGTAGTGTGGAGCTGAAATGGTAGCGTAGATATGATAGAGTAGATTTGTGTAAAGTAGGGATGATCGGTATCGGCTTTGATATGACTTTTGCAGGATTGGGTATCGGTCTGACAGGACAGATCCAAATCCGATACTGTGCATACTCACCACAAAAGGCAAAAAACACATTATAAAGCACCATAAAAGTTTTCTTGCGCTATATTTCAAGTCTTTCGAAGACATTCGATTGCTTAATGTGTGGGACAGACGAATATTTACGCCATTACATAAAATACAACTTCCTCTGCTGCGGTGATCAAGAAAAAAAAAAAACCAGCTGTATGCAGACTTGTTGAATGGAGTTCTGTAGACTAGATAGGATGGATTTGAGTAGAGTAGATCAGATAGGGTACATTTGTATAGAGCATTGTACAGTTGTATGGAGTAAAGTTCGGTAGAGTTGTATAAAGTAGGGTTGCGGTGATCTAGGAAAAAAACACTATATGAAGTGTGGAGTAGGGCAGGGTTGTTCGGAGTAGGGCAGGGTTGTGCGGAGGACGGCAGGGTATAACATAGGGTAGAGTTGTATAAAGTAGGGATGCGGTGATCTAGGAAAAAAACAGCTATATGAAGTGTGGAGTAGGGCAGGGTTTTGCGGAGTAGGGCAGGGTATAACTATAACATAGGGTAGAGTTGTTTAATGGAGTGTAGATTAGATGGGATGGATTGGAGTAGAGTAGATCGGATAGAGTACATTTTATAGGAGCATTTTCTAGAGAGGATCATTTTGCTAATTATGTGCACCATATTACAAATTTATTTTAATTTTCAATGTTCTGCAATATTTAATGCATGTTTGAATAGAGTCGTCAAGTTTTTATGACAGCCACCATTTAAATGTTTCTATTTCAAAAACGAAGTGGAGTAGAAATATAATTATGTAATTGTAAAGTTAGTATTATAAATGTATTATTATAAAAACTTCCTTGAGTCTAATTTAAGTGTTTTTGTATACAAATCAGTTGATTTGCATGACTCCCATGTGTATTTTACAGCCTTATTTTTAAATTGAACATTTGCCATGTACTGTACCTGATATAGTATATAAAAAATAATTGATAATGAATCAAATCGCAAGCTTGTGAATCAAAATCGGATAGGATGGATTGGAGTAGAGTAGGTAATATAGAGTGGAATTGTATAGAATAGTGTAGTGTGGAAGGGTGTAGTAGATGGGGGGGGGGGGTAGATGGTAGGGTGAAATAGACTCATTAGAGTTAAATAGAATACTATGGCACAGAGAACACAACTCTGCTCCATTCAACTCTGTATTAGACTAGATAGGATAGATTGAAGGATATTGCTGAGCTGAGTAAATTGGCATATAGTGGAGTAAAGTAGTGCAGAATAAATGAGATCAGAGTGGAGTGGAATAGAGGGAAGTAGAGTTGAGTACAGAAAAAACGTACTTTCCAGCAGGAAGGGAAGTGGCAGTATTTCAGAAGCAGAAATGGTATGCAATGAACACTGTAGTTAATGAAACAACATGATGTTGAGTGTCATTCTGAATGATCTGTCAGAGGCTCATCCAGCACTACCACACACGTAAACAAGCATCAAGCAGCATCCAAGTTGGAGAAGTTTCTCTTCCCTGTCTCCCGTCCGATAATCCCTCGCTTTAAAGCACTCCGTGCATCCCTGAGCGAGTGGTAACGCAGCCTCTAACTGATTCTCCATGCTCCTTTCACTGTCGCATTAGACTCTGCTTGTGTGTGTTTCTTTTGTGTTGCCCAGTCGCTTCTAAAATTTCCACATTGTTCCCTCTCTGCTCTGTGGGCATCAATACGTGTCTGTTTTCAGGTTTTCAGGCCCACGCCATCTCTCCCCACCTGCTGCTTTGCTCCTTATAAATATGAAAAGATGGTTGTCTGGGTTTAGAGACAGATTGACAACAAAATGTATTTATCTTTTATTTAACTTTTAGAGAATATAGAGTGTTTTCCGCCAGATTCTGGTCTGCTCTGGTCTCTTTTTTTCATTATTAATCTAGGCAATATAGCCTTTTTAACCTTTCAGACCACATTTGATGTATTGCTTTTTTTATTATCAATCCTGATTTTTCTGTAGAAAGCGCAATTTAATGTAATCCACCTATGATTTAGTCATCAGTACTACTAATTGTTAACGAGTTAGTTACAATTTTATAGTAGTTGTGGACATCCAGACAGCACTAAACATCTAACACTGTGTGCGTGCTTTGGCAGGTGAAAGTAGGTACCGAGGTGACCACAGGAACTGGACCCAATAAGAAAGTGGCCAAGCGTAATGCAGCTGAGGCCATGCTTCTTCAACTGGGCTACAAGGCTTCTACACCATTACAGAACACTCCGGAAAAGGTCAGTTTCAATCAGTGCTGGGGAAGCAGTATTAAGCAGTATTTATTGCAAAAACATAATCCTAATTATCTCAATTAGTTCTTAATTTGGGTGCATATTTTACACTAAATTTGAGTAATAAAACAAAAATAAATAAATAAATAATGTAATAACTATATAATAAAAACAATAATCAATTATTTAATTAAATATTTATATTTAATTATTTATTTCACTGCTAAAAATTGAATATTATTGTGATGACAAAAAAAAAATGTTTTTGAATATTTAAAATGAACCATCCAAAAATGTTTTGCATGAGGTGAAAAAATGCACGAGGTCATTTTGTAGCACATCAACTTTTAATTCAGTTTTTTAATATATATTTTAGTACATTTTTTGTTTGTCTCTCATTTAACAAGCCAATTGTTCCAATGAAGGAAGTAAATAAATATTCAAATGAATAAATAAAGTAAATTGTTAAATTAAATATTTATATTTAATTATTAATTTTACCTTCTGAAAAGTATCTATTGGGATGACAACTGGTTGCTGCAGATTAAATCAAAAACTTTTTGCTAAAATGTTTCAGACTTCTCCTGATGTCAGTATAAAAGGTCCCTTTGTTGCACATCAACTTTTAATTGTGTTTTTACATTTAGGTAACAATTCCGTTTTCCGTATTGTTTGGATTTTTTACGATACTGGTGCTAAAGCGATACTTTTAAAACCGGTGCCTAAACAAAAAGAGCCGCAAAATAATAGTGGATGACATTAAAGAATGCCTTTTTATTGGAAAAAATAAAACAAAAACATTCTTTAAATTGAACAATTTAGTAAAAGTTTAAAGTACACTTCTGCATTCTGATTCGGTCCGACTAACATACCGGTTATGTAGGTATCAGTGCCTTATTGGCACCGGGTTTCGGTACCCAACCCTAATGAGATGTCTCTCTCATTTAGTTCATTATCCCATTTTGTTGCCACATCAGTGTCAGTGAGAGGATGTATACGTTTGTATCATCACGTTGCTTCTTGTTTCATTGCGCACAACCTTAATCTTTAAATCTCCCATCTACTTAGTCTTTGCAAGTTAGTGACGCTTATGCCGTGATGTCTCAATTTGGTAGGGATTCTCCCTTTCTAATGGAAACAAGGGAAAGCGACTTGTCTGACATGCATGAAAATGGGTTTGCTAAACCGGCCCTCTCTCTCTCTCTTTCCAATATCTTTCCGCTCCTCTTTTATCTTAACATTGGCTACAGATGGACAACAAAGGCTGGAATGGACAAAGGGCTGCTTTTCCTGAAACAACAACCAACAGTAAGTGTTTTTCTCTCTGTCTGTTTTCCTCAGTGTAGGTGATGCCAGGCCGTTTAATCTATCTGACTGATTAATAAGGAACCCAGTCGGCTCAATCACAAACTCGCTTCTATGGAGAGCCTGTGAATTCTTCCTTTTCACGTAGACTTATGTGCTTTCCCAGGGGGTCTGTGAGACCACTGTATTAAACGCTCACACACACATTAACCACCCAAACAGTTTTTCAGGGTACGGCCGTGGTCTTCCAGATGGGTTTACACACACACACACACACACGCGCACACACATCCATTTTCTACCAAAATAATGCTGTTTTTTGAGCTGTGCTCGGCTGGGAGCCCACGTTTCCACTGACTTTGAGAGACGAGTAGTGACGTAACTGACTATGTTACTATAACCTGCCAACAAACAAACACAGCACATCACTGTCTTTGTTTATGAGCATTAAGAATATATTTAATCATCCAAAGTCATTTGAATCACTGTCTTATGTAATCACAAGCTGCTTTTGATGCGGTTAGAAGTGTAATGAGTAAAAATCATAGCAGTCATTTCACACGTATGATATTTATAAATAAAATCATTTTAGACAGATGGAGAAACAAACAGAATTAGAGTACACACAGAGTGTCTGTCAATTGAACATCTCTGTAAACAGTTTCGTGATTACAATGGCAGTGATCTAGTTTTGTTTTGTTGTTTTGAACTTGCGGACATTATTGCACCCCTGGCCTCAGAACTCTTTTTTTTGTTTGTTTTGGGTTGTTCTTCTGTGAAAATGTGTGGGTCCTGGCACTAGATGTTTTTTTCGCTTGAGTTGAAAATTATATGAAATTGCATGATAACAAACAATTTTCTTTACTAAAAATCATTGTCAAAATCCTAAAACAGCCAGCCTCTGAGAAATGCAGGTTAATGCAGTGTGATATGAACAACATCTTTGTATATACAACGTCCCTCAGTGAATCTGCAATGAGCGCATTGTGTAATTAAGCCTGCAGTTTTGTTGCTTACTCGATTTGAAGCAGTGTTTGACAACTGTTTTGGATGAATCGACGAAAACAACAGCTTCTCTAAATCATCTCTAAATCAGGTCACTCGTGGACAAATGTTTGAGTGTATTTGACTCAACTATGTAGTGACATTCCTGGAACTTGCACACATGCTGACGAAAGCTCTTGGCTGATGGAAAATCCTTTATTATAGTGCTTGCGGCAAGCATTTTGTTTTCTTCCCCACAATTTTCTACAGTTAATTCGGCTTGGACCGCTAAACGTACTGTATTCAAACTTGTTTTAAAGATAATTTCAGCCTTAGGTGGCTGCCTATTTTTCATTTCATTTCATTCATAAAAGAAATGTAAGGTTAAATAAAGAAATAAAAGCTTGACTTGGTGTGTTGTTGAGAATTGCCCCTTGGGTTTCATCATTTGCATACTAAATTGTAATTAAAGGGATAGTTCATCCAAAACATTTTTTGGATGAACTATCCCTTTAATTACTATTCAGTATGCAAATTATGTCATCACTTACTCACCTTCAAGTTGTTCCAAACCTGTATGAGTTTCTTTCTTCTGTTAAACACAAAAGATGATAAGAATGTTGGTAGATAAAATAAATACTATGGAAGTCAATGGCTACCTTTAACTGTCTGGTTACTAACATTGTTTAAAATATCATCTTTTGTGTTGAACACAAGTTTGGAACAACTTGAGGGTAAGTGAATGAATATTCCAGGAATTAATATTCATGGTTCAGTTCAATTTAAACTCAATCAGCAATTTTTTTTTTGAAACAGTACAAATCTGGGTTACAGTGAGACACTTAATGCAAGTTAATGGGGCTTAGTGTTAAAATACTCACTTCTCAATTCAATAGTATAGCTAAAAATATGTATCCCTTACTATAGGGATCACAATTATTAATTATTATTAAAATCACAGTTATTTAACACAATTATTGTTGGGTGATATGATCAAAGTCTTATGATATGCGTCATTACAAATTTCACAATAATCAATACTTCAGCAAAAACTAATACTAGGTTAAAAAATGTAGTTAAAAGTCCTCAAAACAGTTACAGAAGACAAGGAAACAGTCAGCAATACAATAAGAACAAAGAAACTAAATTCGAAACAAAACCGACATAAAATACACCAGAACAAAAATACAACACTGTAGGTTTTTCAGGAAGATGTACTAACTAGGGGTGGCACGGTTCACAAAACCCACGGTTCGGTTCGTATCACGGTTTTAGGGTCACGGTTTTCGGTTCTGTGCGGTTGTTGTTGTTGTTTTTTATTTTAATCATTAACACTCCAGAAATGTACTTCAGCATATGATATATAGCTTAATTATCCACAATTTAGGATACAGTATTAAAAAAAATTGTTATATCATGTAGAAGTTGTTTCCTAACTGGCTGTCTCCTGCTTGAGTCTGACACATTGGCACAACATTTTTCATGTTAATCATGTCAATTTTGATCTGAACAATGCACTATAATACACTGAACAATGCTTTAATTCAGTGTGAGCAGCTGACCTGATTAACATGAAAAATAACAAATTTCACCGTGAAATCAAGTGTTCCGTGTGTTTCACAATCACCATATGACATCCAGCGCTGTGAAAAAAAAAAAAAAATACACGAAAACACAACACTGCCAGAAGTTTTTGCCCAAACTTCAAAGGCCTGTTTAAATTATTAAAACTAGAAGCATATCTTAACTTTAATGTTACATTTATCATGTGAACTACTTATATACAACATGTTATATGCATGTGTGCTTGGGATAGAGGGGAACACGGTCGCATTTGCAGAAGATATATGCTGCCCATCATAAAGCAAAGCATGAGACAGACAGGGGTCGGAGGAGAACACCGGAAAATGTGACAGAATGGGCAATATTCGTCTGTATTTGCAATACACGAGCCGCGGTTAATTTGCGCGAGACAAACACTGCCAGTGTACACTCACCTAAAGGATTATTAGGAACACCATACTAATACTGTGTTTGACCTCCTTTCGCCTTCAGAACTGCCTTAGTTCTACGTGGCATTGATTCAACAAGGTGCTGAAAGCAATCTTTAGAAATGTTGGCCCATATTGATAGGATAGCATCTTGCAGTTGATGGAGATTTGTGGGATGCACATCCAGGGCACGAAGCTCCCGTTCCACCACATCTCAAAGATGCTCTATTGGGTTGAGATCTGGTGACTGTGGGGGCCATTTTAGTCCAGTGAACTCATTGTCATGTTCAAGAAACCAATTGAAATTATTCGAGCTTTGTGACATGGTGCATTATCCTGCTGGAAGTAGCCATCAGAGGATGGGTACATGGTGGTCATAAAGGGATGGACATGGTCAGAAACAATGCTCAGGTAGGCCGTGGCATTTAAACGATGCCCAATTGGCACTAAGGTGCCTAAAGTGTGCCAAGAAAACATCCTCCACACCATTACACCACCACCAGCAGCCTGCACAGGGGTAACAAGGCATGATGGATCCATGTTCTCATTCTGTTTACGCCAAATTCTGACTCTACCATCTGAATGTCTCAACAGAAATCGAGACTCATCAGATCAGGCAACATTTTTCCAGTCTTCAACTGTCCAATTTTGGTGAGCTCGTGCAAATTGTAGCCTCTTCTTCCTATTTGTAGTGGAGATGAGTGGTACCCGGTGGGGTCTTCTGCTGTTGTAGCCCATCCGCCTCAAGGTTGTGCGTGTTGTGGCTTCACAAATGCTTTGCTGCGTACCTCGGTTGTAACGAGTGGTTATTTCAGTCAAAGTTGCTCTTCTATCAGCTTGAATCAGTCGGCCCATTCTCCTCTGACCTCTAGCATCAACAAGGCATTTTCGCCCACAGGACTGCCGCATACTGGATGTTTTTCCCTTTTCACACGATTCTTTGTAAACCCTATAAATGGTTGTGCGTTCAAATCCCAGTAACTGAGCAGATTGTGAAATACTCAGACCGGCCCGTCTGGCACCAACAACCATGCCACACTCAAAATTGCTTAAATCACCTTTCTTTCCCATTCTGACATTCAGCTTGGAGTTCAGGAGATTGTCTTGACCAGGACCACACCCCTAAATGCATTGAAGCAACTGCCATGTGATTGGTTGATTAGATAATTGCATTAATGAGAAATTGAACAGGTGTTCCTAATAATCCTTTAGGTGAGTGTATATGAATGCATAACTGGCGCGTCCTCCAACTCCGGGCAGACTTCCTTATCTCTCTCACTTGCCATTTCTACACGTGACGTGACCGGCAGCACTCCACTTTTATTGTCTTTTACTTCTTTTGCTGTATGTCCACACACACCTTTTATTTCACGTGAAAAGGACACCCACTGTCTGAGGTAACATACGAGCTCAAGGCTACATTCCGCATGCGTCGAACCGAGACAAGCGAACCGAACGGTTCGGATGTTTTTTCATGTACCGTGCCACCCCTATTACTAACAGTGGTATTCAAGCACGTCCCACAGTTTAGCAACAATAGACTGCATATTACAACACTCACTTATTTGGCTGATTTGGATGTCAAGATTGGGCTTTTAGGGAGGAATGAAAGTGCACCACTGTGAAGGAAAGGAAGGTGCATGGGATGGAATGAGGCAGCGGCACAATACACATTTCATGTTGATTGTCTTGTTTTCATAATCGTTGGAAGCCAAAATCGAAAATCAATTATGATTAAATGGGTCATGAACTGCGTTGTTTTATTGTTTTATGATGTTTCCTGGAGTGCACTTATAATGTTAGAATGCTTTTTACATCAAAATTTGTCATAATTTATAAATAAAAGGAACAACGCAAGTTGACGTTTAGTCACTGGTTTGATTTACTGACACAGACAAAGAACATCTGACTGTACATTAATCATTTACATTTCAGATCAGGCATTAGAATGAACACAGTTACTTACATGTTGCATTGAACCCAGTCACTGCACAATATTTTGTAATCCTCAACGGCATGTTTATTGCTTTGTAACTCGATCTGCTTTAACCCCTCTGGCCTATGTTACATGCGCGAATCAGTGGGCGGGGATAAACAGGCAGTGATGAAGTTGGCGTTGTTCTTTTTCTGTTGAGACGCGTTTCACCACACGATGACGTCAAGGTGTGGCATATTCTGAAATCGATCGTTTGCTGGGCCTGGTGTCAATAAAAGCAAACAAGGAAGTTTTCAGCTCTGAAACTTACAGGATATTCTTATATTACCGTGACCTTTTATATATCAAAAGCTCAAGGGAAAGTTGATTTCTCAATTCATCACCCCTTTAATCACACAGCCCTACCTAACTAACATTTTCAATTTTGTATCAAATTTTACAACATTGTTGACATGGCAACATAACACCATTAAACAACTGTATAATTTACTGCCTAAATAATTCACTTGTATTTAGCCCAAATAATTCACTTTTAACATGATAATTTGTATAAGGTCTTTTTGTAAAATTACAAGCTTTGGATTTTTGTTTTTGAATCCCCCAAAATTGGCCGCATTCACTTCCATGGTAAGCGCCTCATCCATTACCTTGATTTTTGCTTTTTGTGAAGAGAATTAGAGAAAGGTTTAAATATTTTTTGTGCTACTGCTAATCAGCATTATGCCACAAATGATGATCGTGCTTCACTTGTTTTGAACCCGAAATATTCCTGTAAGCTTCTATTTTTGTTGACTTCTGTTTTAGTACTGAATTGGTCTTTACAGATTGCGCAAGTTCTGCATCTGAAGCTGCATGTTTACCCAAAAAATATGCATTGTCCGTCCGTCTCTTTCTTCATCTCTCTTTTTATCTTTTGGCCTTTGCTCTGTTTTGGAGAGGATCCATTCTCCAGCTTGACTTTGTCACACTGATGTTGTTAGACTCCATCTATCTCCTAATTGACTTCACAGACTTTTTCAACCGTAGAGTCTTTAATGTCAGAATAATGCTTGTTAATTTACGGTTCCTGAGATCTGCCAGTGAGAGAATCAACGTCTCTAAGGGGTGTAAACTCAATTCAGAGCAGATGTACGTGTCAGTGACCTGCGAACTAAGTTTTTCCTTTCCGCCCTTGTGAACACAGAACCAGGTTCTCTCAAGCAGATTTATGGTACCTTGTCCATCGCTGCTAAATGTGCAGATTTATCTGCATTTCGATTATGCAAGAGAAATTATTTTGATCCTTAGCTCTGCATTCTTGGGTGTTTCTTCAACTATGCACATTTTTGGCTCTGTGGACTCTCTGAAAACTGTTTTCACACTAGTTGTCCATCAGTGTATTCACATGAGAATTCTGTCAATTCTATTTATTTATTTTTTTTCTAAAAGTTTTGATCATTTACACCACATCCTATTATGGGTTAAATAGAATTGTGTAGTGGAAATGAAAAATGGCCAGCTCATTTCTTAGCTAGCATTTTATGTATCCTGCAATTAAACAATAATAATATTAAATAATATATTCACGCTTTTTGCATCATTTGACAAAATTACAGCTTGGAAAGGATGCACAATTCTCCTTACTAGTGAAGTTTGCCTTGATTTTTCATTCTTTTCTTCATATTTCATCTCAAGCTCTTTAGTAATACGGTTGTCTCTTTTTTGTTGTAAAAATTGTGAAAATGTGTTTTTAATAAAAATCAACCCCTAAGATTTAAAGGGATAGTTCATTGTTTTTGTTCATACAATGAATATCAATGGGGTTCAAACTAGGGCTGGACGATTAACCGAAAAACTAATCGAAACCGAAATTTAGAACCTCTAACCGACGTAATTTTCCCATGTCGGTTATTTCAGTCACATCAAGTGCAGTTGCAGGCACACGGAAAGATGCAGGAGCAGTTATCTTTGTGTATAGATGCTCAGAATTACTATGGTAATTGCATGTTTTACACAGTTTATACAGGTAAGTTAATCGCCGTTCTTATATGCGCTGTTACACACACAGAGACGGCGCGCGCAAGCCCCGAAGCCAGATCACTTTCACTTGTGCCTCATGAAGTTTGTCAATTAAATGAGTTTAAAGGCTTGCCAGTTTGAACATTAAATCGATGGTGCACTATTCAAGAACAACGTTATTGAAAACTTCGTTCAAGGCTCATGAGCTTTTTTCAGCGAGACAGAGAGCCGAGCCCTGTTGTGTCTCTGACAACGTGTGCCAGATCACTTTCACTTGCGTCCTCACAAAGCTTTGTAATTTGTATATGTTTTAAGGCCTGCCAGTTTGAACATTGAAGCGATTTTGAACTAATGCCTGATATATTTTGACACACGAACACTCGCAGACAGTAGCTCGCACACAGCGTGAAGATCGTGTGCAGAGAGGAGCGCAGAAACTCACTGTCAATGCTGTCCTGTGATTTATCACTAAAGTAGCTTAGAAACTCAACCGTTATAGCATAGATTTTAATACCTTTGAAGTAACTACAAACCACAGCTTCATAATTAATAGACGCTATGACTAATGCACACACACAATCACTTTCTCATTAATGCATTCAAATAAATGTAATGTAGGCCTATGTGCGCATTTATCTGTATCTGATGTAGAACAAACATAAATCTGCCCCATAGACAGTAACTGCTGAAAGTGAACCGTTTCCTTTTTAAAATCACAAAGAAATGCACTTTTTCATTAGAAAAAAATACCCCACCTTTAATAGTAGAAAATATTTACAGTGCAAGCCTTATCAGTGAACTATGAGGGCAAAAAAAAGAGCAAAATAATCGTTCATTATTCGTAATTGAGGTACAATGTTCAATTAATCGAGATTTTTTTTCTTTTTTCAAGTAGTTACAGCCCTAGTCCAAACCAACATCGGTAATTGCACAATCAAAATCTTTTGTAAAGAAAGCACACATGAGGGTGAATGTGACAAAATTTTGAATTTTTGGGTGAACTATCCCTTTACCTTATTGTTTAATTGTCTACAATAGCTATGTTTCTATCCAAAGTAGCAAATTTAACTTGTGCCCAAAATTGGAATATCGCATAAAACAATCGCAAATAAAGAAGCATTTCCATCCAGTAATCCTGATAAACTGGGTCTAAATATCACTAAGAAAAGTAGGAGAAGCCACTGTATATAATAATTTTCGTTTATAATAAATTACTTCTGTCTCCGAGCATGCATACGAAACTCAATAAACGTGTTGTCTTGCGTTCGAAGGCGAATGCCTGGTGTTTGGGAACACAGTCGTGTAAGACAGTTCTGGGAGGTAATTATACCAAACCACTTTGACGACAGATTTTGCTCAGGCATTTCAGAACAACCAGATCGGTCCGCTAGTTCGTCCAGTTATGCTGTCTCGTCTCGCGAAGATTCAATTCAAATGATTCAAATGAGTGCATACGTTTTTTACGCACGTTTTTAGAATTTATGCACATCTTAGCGTTTCCATCCAGCAGTTTATATGAAGAAATACGCATTAAAATAGGCATATGGATAGCTAATGTGACAAGTGAGCTAAATGTCTATGATTGGATCTCTTGTCTAATGTGTGTAATGGTACAAAAGGAAATTTTGCCAAAATTGCATATTGAGTCACAGCCTTCACAGCCATATGGTCTTAGTGCTCTTGTAATATGGTGTATTTAAAACAACAAGACAGTGTGTCATACATTAATAATCAATTTCCTGCACTGGTATCCTTGAAGGTTTGAGCTTTAGTCCCGTGATGCATTCTTTTGAATGTACAAACCCACATAGATGCATGGCAAATGTTTTATAATTTGTGTGTGGGGTAATGAACGGATGAAGGTGGGAGGGACGGATTAAGGGACGCATGGGAGGTCTCAGTCTTGAGTTGTGTCCCAGAAAGGCAACACATCATCTTAATTGAGTTTTTTTTTTTTATTCCTATACAATCATCCACAGCTATAAGAAGCCCAAAAAATATGAGAACTCCATTCTAGATAAGCATTTCAGCAGCTTTTTGTCTGCAAAGTGGCCATAATTTATTTCCTGGTGTATGTTTCTGGTTGCTGGAGTGTGCGTGTGAGAAAGAGTCTGTTTGTGTGTATAAAGAGAAAAAAGTAGAGCAGGATTCCACGAAAACTGAATGTATGAGTAAGACAGCACTATGTGTGTGTGTGTGTGTGTGTGTGTGTGTGTGTGTGTGTGTGTGTGTGTGTGTGTGTGTGTGTGTGTGTGTGTGTGTGTGTGTGTGTGTGTGTGTGTGAATATGTCAGTGTGTTAGTGTTTAGTGTCTTGGAGCATTGCTTCATTGTGTTGATTTACAGTTGGGCCTTGTATGTTATCTGTTTTAAATCACAGCTTGGGCCATGAGCTGGCCAATCTCCAGCACACCATTCTCAAATTCAGCCCATTATACTGGGTGGAACCTGTTGGAACGGGGAAGGAGAGAGAGAGAGAATGAAAAAAAGAAAGAGAAATGATGGTGCCGATGGGGTGGTGGTATTGTTTTTGTCTTTGCGTTTGCGTTTGTGCTTTTTGTCACAATTCCCAATTGATGTCATTCTGGCTCACACCTCTCGTTTTATACCATTTTAAGTATGCATTTTACTCATGCGGGCTAGGGATGCTGATTTGTGTAATATGAAATGCATGCTGTTATGTTACATTTTAAGTATTCAATGTCAGTTTCCTCTTTGCCAGTCAACCTTGTTGAAATGGCCGACGGGAACTCCAAACTGCTGGTTTTCATTTACATTCTCACTCCATGAATTAAAGGCCTGCGTCAACGGCACACTGCAGCGCTTAGAGGAACTAACTATTTACATTTCTCACAATTTTCTGGGATAATATTTACCAGTTTTATGGTCCGAACACTAAGTTAAATCAGTTGCTGCTTGTTCTGGGTTGTCAGAAATTGTGGAGACCAACCGGCTGCTTTTGGAGACGGTGTTTAGGACAGAAAACGCAAACAGGGAGCAGAATCTGTGCACAAATGAGAAAAGACAAAAATTACTTTTAACAGATGGACATGTTTAAAATGGACCCTTTTGGGGAAAAAGCCTGTTATATCTATCAGGTGCAAATCATGAGTCAGATCAAAAGTAATAGTACAGCATACCTCAAAAAGCCTTATGATTTGAGATATCCTTCATGGCTGAAATACAAATATGTTGTTTATGAAGCAAAAACAAACCAAACAATTTAAAAAAAACTATTGGCACCCCTGGTAAATATGATCAAAGATGGCTGTAAAAATAAATCTGCATTGTTTGTCCTTTTTATCTTTTATTAAAAAAATCACAAAAATCGAACCTTTCATTGACGTAAAAGAGTTGAAAGTGAGGGGTAAATCACATATGAAATGGGGGGGGGGGGTAAATCATACATGAAATAAATGCTTTTCTCCAAAACACGTTGGCCATAATTATTGGCCCTTTTTATTAAATACTTTTTGCAACCTCCTTTTGCCAAGATAACAGCTCTGAGTCTTCTCCTATAATGCCTGATGAGTTTGGGGAACACCTGACAAGATATCAGAGACCATTCCTTCATTCAGAATCTCTCCAGATCCTGGTGCATCTCGTTTTCAGTTCACCCCACTCATTTTCTATAGGGTTCAGGTCAGGGAACTGGGATGGCCATGGCAGAAGCTTCATTTTGTGTTCAGTGACACATTTGTGTGTTGATTTTGATGTTTGTTTTGGATTGTTGTCCTGATGGAAGATCCAACCAATGCCCGTTATAAGATTTCTAGCAGAGTTGTTTAGGTTTTGATTTATTTTATTTTGATTTATTTTATTTTAATCAGGGATAATACACATTAATAATACATAAAAATATGTAAAAATGTGCCAGATTTAGCCAACACTGGCTAATTTTCATCCGTAGTCCCTTGGCAGGTTGATGTTAAGGACAGGGACAAAACAAAACAAAAGAAACAAAAATACTATACCAAATTGTCTATAAATTATCAAAATTTTGATTTAACAGTAACCATTTTTTAAGGTTTTTTGTGAAACTACAATGACCCGTTATGTGCTTTAATTCTTTCAGCTCTGTTGGAAGTCTATTCCACTCATGTGTTCCTCTGAAAGAAAAAGATAGCTGGCCAAAAGTAGTTCTTCTCAGTGGTACATTACAATCACCCCTAGTACCGGCTCGTGTATACCGTCCTGTTATCTGACCAATATAATCCTTAAAAACAGGTGGAGCAAAACCATTTAAAATCTTAAAAACAAGTACTAAGTCAGCAAATTGCATCAAATGTTCCCAACTTAAAATGGAAAAAGTAGTTAAAATACTACAATGGTGAAAACTATTTGGCTTTTTATCTAGAACCTTATATACAATTTCAACCGGTTTAAGAAAAGACTTACATGTTCGTGTCCAGGTAGTCATACAGTACGTAATGTGCGAAATAATAATTGAATTCATGAATAAAACTGCTGCTTCTTTAGTCAAACTGTTTCTTAAAAATTTTACTATGTTAATTTTATCTGTTGGTATTTACTAGAATCCATGACACCATGTATCTGAACAAGATGTCCAGGACCTCCAGCAAAAAAATAGGCCCACAACATTAAAGATCCAGTGGTATTTTTTAACCGTGTGCATGGGGTACTTTTTATCCCTGTTTTCACCAAACCCATCTGGTGGGCTTGCTGCCAAAAAGCTCTTTTTATAGTTTCATCTGACCACAGAACCAGGGCCCTTTTGAATTCCCAGTTGTGTCTGACAACTGAATATGCTAGAGTTTGTTTCTGGGTGAGCAAGAATGATTTTTCTTGAAACCCTCCCAAACAACATGTGGTGATGTAGGGGTTGTTTTTTTTAGGCTTTCTGACCCCAAGACTCAACTAATCTCTGCCATTCTCCATCTGTGATCCTTGGAGAGTCTTTGGCCACTCAAACTTTCCTCCTTGCCGTGCATTAAGACAATATAGACACATGTCCTCTTCCAGGCAGATTCGTAACATCTTTAGTTGATTTCTTAATTATTGCCCTGACGGTGGAAATGGGGATTTTCAATGCTTTAGCTATTTTCCTACAGCCACTTTCTATTTTGTGAAGCTCAAAAATCTTTTGCTGCACATCAGAACTATATGCTTTGGTTTTACTCATTGTGATGAATGATTAAGGGAATTTGGCCTTTTTTGTTTCCTCGTATTTATACTCATAGCTGGACAATTTCATGTTCCTAGTCACCCTGGTGTGCTAAAACATGTCAATATTAATGGGAATATACTTTATTTAGAGATATTTTACTCATAAAAAAATTCTAGGGGTGCCAACGTGTTTTGGAGAAAAACATTTATTTCATAATGTGATTTTTTCCCCTGAATTTCCATTATTTTACTTCAATGAAGGGTTAGATTTTCGCGAATTTTTGAATGATAGATCAAAAGGATAAACGATGCAGATTTATTTTTACAGCCATCTTTGATCATATTTACCAGGGGTGCCAATAATTCTGACCATGACTGTGTATATATATATACACACACACACATATGTATGACCGAATGCAATCATGCACGTAACTAACCATGTGTCTTATTCCTTCCCAATATAGCACAAAAAGGAATTCTTCATCTCTCCCCGGATGTGTATCAAGAAATGGAAGCAAGCCGGAATAAGGGAGTTCCTGGTGCCCCTGGAAACTATCTGACACCCAAAGAAATTGGCCAAGGTTCCGCAGGCCCATTCTACACCCCATCGGTGGGAAACACCGCAGCCATTGCAAGAGAGCTGCTGCTGAGCGGGACGTCACCCACCGCAGAGGCCCTGATCCTGAAGGGGAAAGCACCTGCTTTGGCCTGTGGCTCCATCCAGCCTTCCCAGCAGCTGGAGTATTTAGCCCATATTCAAGGCTTCCAGGTATGGAATAAATGAAGTGATTTTGCAGATTTGTTTATCTCTCTCTCTTTCGCTCTCCACGGCTAGCTCTACCCAGAGAAACAGACTTCTAGAGAATAACATCTCTTGCGGAGCCTAAACTTGATCTGCTTGGCTTGCACTGTTCATCCATCTGGATGAAACTGTGGAAATGTGGAAGTGCCTGCTTCTGTCATTGATGTTCATACAGGCCAGGGAAGTCATTTCTCACAGTTACATTTCCCTTTTCCTGTCTGTATATCGTTGCAGGCAAAGGATAACAACCTGTCTTTAGCTGATTCGTCTTCCACGGCTCTGTTTGTCCTAGGGCTGCGTAATTGACACATTATAGTTGTTGAATATTTCTTTTAAAATATCATTATTAATATATACGAGTCGAGTTTACATTAAAATGCTTATTTTGTGTGGAGCAGCTACACTTATATTCTATATGTTGGACTCAACAATAAGGATGACTCGCACTGTATCTTAATTTCTTTCTTTTTTTTGATCATGTACACAAATATTATTTTCTTTATCCTTTGAAAATACGCACTACTGTTCAAAAGTTTGGGGCTAGTAATTTTTTTTTAATGTTTTTGAAAGAAATCACCAAGGCTGCATTTATTTGATCAACATACAGTAAAAAAAAAAAATTCTACTTTAATATATTTTAAAATTAAAATGTATTTGTGTAATGGGAAAGCTAAATTATCAGCAGTCATTATTCCAGACTTCAGTGTCACATTATCCTCCAGAAACTTGCTTAAGAAACTTGTTTTACTATTATCAGTGTTGGAAACACTTGCTGCTTAATATTTTTGTGAAAACCATGATACTTTTTTTGTCAGGATTCTTTGATGAATATACAGTTTAAAAGAACAGCATTTGTTTGAAATAGAAACCTTTTGTAACATTGTAAGTCACATTTTGATCAATTTACAGTATATGATTACACTATCATTCATTCAAGTGCTTTTAAACCATTGAAGCGCAATAAGATGCAAAAGAGAACTAAATTCTACTGTCCCCATGTCTGTGAATCGGCTCTCTTTGACGCACGCCCGACACACACGCACACAGAAAGACAGCTTCAGATGGCCAGTACCCTATTGAGTTCTCTTTAGAGGTTTAACAGACAAAAACACTCAAAAGTATGTCAAAATGCCTTGTGTCAAGATTTTTTTGGCAAATATCCTAGTAAGCAGAGCCTTAAATGACTGCAAAAATTGGGTGCATTAGACAAGTTCACGAGGATCGATACTGATGTGGTATTCGTAGGTATCAATACTAAGATGATTTTATTTAAATAGAAATGTAATGCATACAATATTCATTGAATTGGACAGTGACTGTAGTTCAACTGTAGTATTTGTAGATCATTTGCAATTAAGGCATATTGAATGTTAAAATGCCTTTCAAATATAATTTTAAGTGGGTATCATTACCCATTTGAATCATTTAAAAGTTCAGTTCAGTATCAGGAGCATATTGAAAACAAAATAAGTGGTATAATCCATGCTGTAATCAGCACTCGATTTTTAATATCCGGTAAATTGTACCCTTCTTGTTCCCCCCTGTGTATGTCCTCAATATCTTCCACAGCCTTCCGCAGAAAACCATGCCAGTGACTGTAAAGCGGCCTCCAGTACCTCACCCTGAGCCGCCCCACTTAATTTAGCAGCAGGTGCTTTTCATATTGGACAGTAAAAACATTTTATCTTAACCTGCTGAGGTTGCCTTTGAAAAAGCCTTTGTTTTTGCTCAGAGCTTTCCTGTAGTCTGAAACCTGATGAAGAAGATTGAGGCAGCCAAACGTAAACACGGGGGGGAAACAGCATGTTTCACTTAAAGGGCCAGCTGCGAGGGATGAGCCGACCTGCCTGTGTGAATCACTCTACGTTAGAACCCCTTTCCCCCTCGAATACCCAGATAAGGATCCCGACTGCTTTATCCTTCCCATTCCTTGGTGTCTTCTACCAGGAGGGATTTGAGTGTGTAATGGAGGAAAGCAGGAAAAATGTGTTTCATTGAGACGATACACTGAGCGATGTGGGTTGGCAATGAAAACCTGAACTTACCAAAAGCAAAACAAAACCGCCAAGCTGCATCTTTAGCGCTGAAAGGCAGATTCCAGACTATTATGTTTGTTGGCAGATGTTCTTGCGCAAAATAGTGTGTGCTTATTGGCAAACACCTAACTGTTTCTAATCAGAGCGGCAGACATGCTATCCACAATGCCAAAGGACATGTTTAAATCAGACCAGGTCTGTCCGCTCAGTGATTCAATTTGGTCTTGACAGAGCTGTTATGAAAGCCCCTATGAGGCCCTTTTTGTTGGCATTGGAGCAACAGAAACACCTGCAACAGTTTGGAAAAGCCACAACGAGAACCGATGTTCAATCAGTTTCCTAAAGCAGTTGTGCTACACAGATGTGGTACTCATTGACGTGCGGTTATTCGTGCGTCTGTTTCCTCTAAAGCCAGATTCTGATCTCTCAACTCTTAATGGAGAAGTTAATTGACAAATACGGCCGTGCCTTGTAAAAATAAGGACCTAGCACAGGCTGTCTTTGGCGTTCTTGGAATTAACTCTCAGTTGAGATTGGTTCATTCAGGTCTTTCGCTCTTGTTAGCCCCAACTAGACACATGGGGCCTTCGAGAGTAAAGAGATTTGATTGATGGAATTTAGCCAGAGGTTAAACATTAGATAGGGGCATCAGCATATTGGCTTTTTGGAAGCAATGCTGGTGTAGAGAGAGTTGGAGAAAACTCTTTTGCTGTTAATTTCCCTGTTTTCTCAGGCCACATGTGATTTGAAGTAGGGCAGAAATTATGGAGTCGTTTGAGTAATCCACAACATATGCTCTTTCTTTCTTTTTTCTCTTTATCTCTGTTGTACAAGGGAATTGTTGTTATTGTTCTGTGATGAGCTTCACATCTGAGTTTGTGCCCATGCTCTAGCTAACCTTCTCAGAGGGATCTTAGCTAGTCCTCACGGAGATGTTTAGACTGCTCACGCTCATTTGAAAATGGTCCTAAATACCATCAGATTAGACCTATAACTAGGGCTGCATGATTAATCACAATTAACCCAAAATCGTGCTTACCCCTTAAATGTATGATCTTTAGCGACCCGGATCTATATCTAACATGGATAGAACTATACCTGTCGCAATAATATATAAAACTGATATTAGAGTAACAATTACAGAAGAATAAAATAAAAAAAATATTTGGTCACCTTTTGGAGCTTGGAAGGGTTCAGTTTGAGCAGATGTTTTATACCATCACCACTGTCCACGTCAGAACTCATTTCCCAGTACATTCTGCATCTGGCTCATATTCGCCATCTCACGCATATTCTCAAAACTAATTTTCTTCAAAATAAATATTTTGATCACTGACAGCTTCCTTCACCAGATCCATCATCAAGTGACAGTGACACTAATATTTGAATGTGTTCAGTACTTGCTCTGCAGTAAATCGCTGAGCCATTTCAAGTTTTGCAGATTATAATTATTATTGTTTCGTTTTCAGTCTGCAGTAATTATTATTTAAACGTCACTTCATCATTGTGTATCAGACATTGCCACCTTGTGGAATAAAGGTGAATTGCACTTATTTCGTCATTATAAATTAATTTATTATTGTGCAGGGAAAAACAATATGTACAACCTCGGGTCGTTAGTGACCCTATACAATTTGGACAAAAAACTAGTGGAAAATCAGGCATTCAATGATATTTTATTATTTTTTTCTTGTTATATCGTTTAAAATGGATTGATTGAGGAATACTAAGAAGGTTGATGTCTAACTTTAAAAAATGAATGACGTCTCGGGTCGCTAAAGACCCGAGGTATGCATTTAAGGGTTAAACTGATTTGGCTTAGTGTGATTTATGAAATCGCTACGGCTGCGATAATTATTTTTTATGTGCAGCTTGGCAGTAAACCACGGATCAGTAGGAAATGCTGCTCCATCTGAAAGCACTGCGAGTTTGAGTTGCTTATAACGTGTCAAAGATCTTTCCAAACATAAGCATTTATGAACCTCTTGTCCAACAAAAGACAACATTTAACATGTTTTTACTCCAAACTCACTTCATAATGACAGTTAAGTGTTTGAAAACATCCTTCTGTGAGATGATGTGGCTTCTAATGCAGAATAGGGCACACAACATATTATGTCATAGTATTCTACAGTGATAAAGGCTATGCTGATTAGTTAGCATTGAAGTATAAATATACTTTATTATCATGAAAATATCAGAGAAGGCTTGAAGA
Organism: Gobio gobio; assembly: GCF_949357685.1. Taxonomy (NCBI): domain Eukaryota; kingdom Metazoa; phylum Chordata; class Actinopteri; order Cypriniformes; family Gobionidae; genus Gobio; species Gobio gobio. Next base: position 20,403,538 of record NC_137119.1, read on the forward strand.
ACCATAAACCATATATAAACCATATATTGTCGCGTTCGTGTGTTTATTAGTTATGTTTAATCAATCAAAGCGTTTCAATCGTATGTTTATTCAGCTACAGCGATAGTATAATGGCCACAGGGATTTCCTGGAATGAATTGCGCTAACATACTACTTCTGGGTATATTTGGAGTTTCTGCACGAGAGCGCCATCTGGCTTTCAGAGGGAGCAGCATTTACTGCTGATCACAAAGTGGTGCCTTACTGACAAGCTGTGCCTTAAAAAAAAAATATTAATTTTGATTAATCGCACAGCCCTACTTATAATTATAGCTGAATCCTGTTTGGTGCTACTTAAAACCTGGTCTCACATAGCCAGACTTTTGACTTCTAGCATAAAGCGTTGTCAAGCTGATTCTCCACTGGTTATTTGTTGCCATAAATTCTGGTCCAGCTTATTCTGGACAAAATTCACTCATTTAGACAGGAAGATGCCATTTAAACAACATGTAAAGGGCTTATTACATTTAACCCAGTAAATATATTTGTACCCAAACTCCTAGATGTTCAATCGATTAATTGAAAAGATCCTCAAACAAACTATTCATTCATTTGATGATTCAATGATTCAGAGGGAAATGTACAAACCAACATTTGGTCCCGAACTAACTTGTCTCTACTAAATGAGAACTTAATTTGGGCAACAATTACAACCCTAATACCCATTTTGATTTCTGGATCATTGAGATCCAGATCAGTCTGATTTGAGAACAAACCATTCTTACCACTTTCAATTAATTGAAAACACCCAACTCTCAAAAAATGATTCGTTCGCAGCCATTTGAATCTTCAAAACATCAGTCACCTTTCATTGTAGTTGCATGGAAAAGAGTGACCAGCAGAATTTTCAGAATTTCTCCTTTTATGTTCCACATAAGAAAGAAAGCCAAATGTGTTTGTAATGATATGTAGGTGAGTAAAGTATGACAGAATTTTTGGGTGAACTGATGCTTTTATAGAGTGCACATCTAAAGCTGCATTAAAACACAAATCAGTGTTTTTTCTGTATCAAGTCCCCTTGGCTGATCTGACATGCTTCAGATTATTCAGTAACCTTCAGTGGTCTGGTTAAACTCTTGAGCCTCTTTTGGTCAACTGGGTGACTTATTTGGTGCAAGTAGCATCAGCTTTAAACGGACCCAGAGATGGATCTTTCCCCAAATCTCCCTTTAGTCGAGCAACCGGAGCCCTGCCAGCTAACGCTCATTCCCCAGGCTGGGGACACAGAGATTCGGAGAGGACGAAAGCGAGAGGAGAGGTGGAGCAGTGAAGCCAATCTCTGTGGGAACGCTGCTCTTCGCCGCATGTCAGGTGCACATCATAAAGGGCCTTTTGTGCTGAGCCTGTGAGCTGCAAAGCAGTCTGGGAGAGCGGAGAGCAGTAGGTAGAGCTCATGTTAGGGATGAGTCCAAATGCATTTTAATTTTATGAGCCCTTTTCATCTTATCACGCCATGTGAGGCTGCATGAAACATACTATAGTACCATAGTCCTGTACTCTACAGTATAGCTTGGCACTTTGCATGAGTTCTGTATATTTTGGTCTCTCACAACTTTTTGTTGTGAGATCTATTAGAGATGTTTGATAAACTAAAACAAAATTAACCCGGCATCAAAAGTGTCTTCAGATGTTATGACCATCTCGAAGTTCATACAAATCTTTTTTCAAGTTTACAAATATTGCTGTGTTGAATTCATTAAAAAAAAGTAAAAAAATTTTCAGTATCTACAAACCAACATTTGTTCCCAAACTAAATAAGAGAGCACTTCATTTAGGCCACATTTACATCCATATTTCCCGTTCTAGTATTTGATTTTTGTTTTATTTATTTATTTATTTTCTTTTTAAATTAATTACATTTTTTAATATGAATTTTTAAAATTAAACCGGTAGGGTCCCACTTTTTTCAGAGCAGAGATGCATTAATTGTTAATACCGTATGTGTTATTTTCTATTTCTATTTTTTATGAGCAATATGAAATTAATGTAAAATAACACTTATCATATAACATTTAGTTGACAATTAAAATTTTCTATAAGTTAAGCATCTCTTTTCATAGATAATTAGTTTGAACCACTTTTTTTTGTACTTTAAAGCAAAAATGAAAGTCTTTCAGACAGCATACTTATAGAATCTCACCTTATCACTCTTTTTTTTTTTTCTTGCCCATTTCAGCTTTCCCTTTCCCTTTATTTAATCTCGCTCTTTCTGTTCCCTCCCACCCTGAGTCTCTCTGCTCACTGCCCGTCTGTTTCTCTTTCTGTTTGATTCACATGATTTCTAACCTTGGCTAGAAATACCAGCATACCTAGATTCAGATCACAGGCTCTGTTATTTCTTCAAATATCGCCCATTGATGTATTCTGACCTTCTAGTGAATCGCAGCTTCGTTTTTAGATGAATGGAGACGAGCTGATAGAACAACCCGTGCTTAGATTTCTCATCCTTCCAGTGCTGGGCACACATGCATCTCTGTGAGGTGCTGGTGGCTTTGATCATGGGCGTCAGCATTCAGCATCTATTTGCCAACTGCTGTGAAGTCATGCCATTAATCACTTCATAAATTGCTTCATGTACAGGTGATGGAAGCGTCTGTGATGCATCTGTTTGATCCTTTATATCAGTGGGACCTACACCAATGATAACCTTGCTTCCAACTAGAAATCTGCATGGGGATTATGTTATAGTCCTAGTGACTTGACCAAACCTGGTCATATTAAAAAAATATAATATATAAATTATGAATACACTATATTGCCAAAAGTCTTGGGACACCCCTCCAAGTCATTGAATTCAGGTTCCAATCACTTCCATGGCCAAAGGTGTATAAAACAAGCCCCTAGGCATGCAGACGCTTCTTCAAACATTTGTGAAAGAATGGGTCGCTCTCAGGAGCCAGTGAAGTCAAGCGTGGTACCGTGCCCACCTGTGAAGTTCATTCATGAAATGTCCTCACTACTATATATTCCACGGTCAACTGTTTTAAAAATCACAGAGCGGGGTCAGCGCATGCTGAGGCGCACAGTACACAGAAGTTGCCAACTTTCTGCAGAGACAATAGCTACAGACCTCCAAATTTAGTGTGGGCTTCAGATTAGCTCAAGAACAGTGCGTAGAGAGCTTCATGAAATGGGTTTCCGTAGCTGAGCAGCTGCATCCAAGCCTTACATCACCAAGTGCAATGCAAAGTGTCGGATGCAGTGGTGTAAAGCACGCCACCACTGGACTATAGAGCAGTGGAGACGTGTTCTCTTGAGTGACGAATCACGCTTCTCTGTCTGCCAATCCGATGGACGAGTCTGGGTTTGGCGGTTGCCAGGAGAACGGTACTTGCCTGACTGCATTGTGCCAAGTGTAAAGTTTGTTGGAGGTGGGATTATGGTGTGGGGTTGTTTTTCAGGGGTTGGGCGTGGCCCCTTAGTTCCATGGAAAGGAACTCTTAACGCTTCAGCATTTTGGACAATTTCCCGCTCCTAAATTTGTGGGAACAGTTCTGGGATGGCCCCTTCCTGTTCCAACATGACTGCGCACCAGTGCACAAAGCAAGGTCCATGAAGACATGGATGAGCGAGTTTGGTGTGGAGGAACTTGACTGGCCTGACCTCAACCCGATACAACACCTTTGAGATGAATTAGAGTAGAGTCTGCGAGCCAGGCCTTCTCGTCCAACATCAGTGCCTGACCTCACAAATGCGCTTCTAGAAGAATGGTCAAAAATTCCCCAAAACACACTCCTAAACCTTGTGGAAAGCCTTCCCAGAAGAGCTGAAGCTGTTATAGCTGCAAAGGGTGGATCAACTCCATATTAAACCCTACGGATTAAGAATGGGATGTCATAAAAGTTCATGTAAAGGCAGACGTCCCAAAACTTTTGGCAATATAGTGTATCTGCCGATTCAATATTAAATATTCAGATATTGAATATTTAATTGTACACGCTAATTTGTAATTTATTTAGACAAAATAGTTCCGTAATTTTATTATCGGCATATATCAGTTGTCTGCCACAACATGGTGAGGTTAACAGACGTTATTATCAGTGCATCCCTATACTTTTTCATTAATTACAAAGCTAAGCCCAAACATGAAAACTGGCCTTCAAGCTAATATTATGAGCGACCACTCATAAGTTTTAATCACGCTTTAATTTCTGTGCTGACCACCTGCAGCATCTTTATAACCTGTAACCCACCATCCTGCCCTTAATGGCAAAGCACTGACTGATGATATGAAAGTGATTTAATTTGATGCGAGAACATCTGGAGTTGTATAACTCAGCAGTAGCTTCAGGTTCATAATTTCAATTATAGAAGTGGATTGATGTGGGCTTTTGAAGGTGACTCGCTCCATTTATGGCGAATGATATGATTCACAAGATGTTTTTGGCTCTGGTATGCCTCCAATTTGACCCAATAATCAGTGAATAATTGTTTTTTGGATGATTTATGAGGCGATTAAAGAGATATTTATGTTATAACTGTAAGATCCGACATGTATTAAATTTGTTGATGTGCCGTGTTTGCTTTAGTGGTAAAAGAAGCCATATTTGGTTAGGAAAAGTGAAGCTTTATCTTACCCATTTCAGATGTTATACACTGTAAAAAATGATTTTTCAAAGTTAATAAAACAAAGATTATTGGACTACGTTTTACAAGAAAATACTATATCAGTCTTTCTACTTAAATATTTTATTATGCCACTGATTTTTTTTTTAGCACATTTTAATTATTTAACTTTGGTTAATGTTAGTTTTCTTAATTAGTTTTCTTGAACTATTTATTAATTTAGATTTATGCCTATTTATGCATATTTAATATGACTACTTTTCATATTTGAATTCATGTTTGTTTTTATTTTGCATTTATTGTGTTACTTCCTGAAATATGTTAATATATATATAGAAATTAATATTATCCTAAATGAATAAATGCTGTAAGAAATATTGTTCATTGTTAGTTCATGATACCTAATGCATAAATTATTTGCCTAGTTAATTATTTTTACGAATTTCCCTCTTTATTGCGTGTAGAAATGTTCACCCCAGTTGTCCAAGAGAGCATTAAATACACATGCTGAAGCTAGACGTATCATAAACCGAGACATGTTATGACTTGAACTGCTTTAGCGTATGCAATATGATGTTATCAGATGTACTCATGTGTTAAATCCACCAGCAATATCATCCTGATAAAGATCACTGGTCCATGTGCTTAAGTCAAAGGCAAGATTTTGTTTTAATTTTCTTCTTCCTTGCTATGTAGCAAATCCCACTTTAATGAAAATAAAAACTATAGGATGATGTATGTTTTGAACATCTGCGCCAAAAGATCCGCCTCGTGACTCGGTTTATTCTTTTTTGTTTTTCTAACCCCCCATACGCTGCTCTGTTGTCTGTGTGAAAAGCACTTCAAATAGCACTGGCAGCGTCCTACGCTTGGCTTGGCTCCTTTTCCACTGCACATCTCCCGTATTATACACAGTCGACATCAAACGCATCTCCTGTCCAAGCATCAAAGTGCGGGACGGTTTGTTTCTGTCCCTCTTGCCCTTTCCCTGTTCCTGGAGCTGGTGTTTATGCTGGGATTTTCATTAGCAAACACATGCTAGACGTGCTAATCCCTTATGGTCTTATTTTTGCCTCGTTCTGATGGGGCCCAGCTGTATCGCTGTGGCGTATTTGTGCGAGGAGCGATCTTTGAAAACAAAGTTTGTCAGGGAGATGAATCTTGGGGCTGACAGGAAGCTGGCACTGATCTTGGTGTCTTGAGCTTGATGGTGGCCCGCAGTTATTTGCTCAAAGTGACGGTACTCCACCAAAATTAAGTGCATTTGGAAACGTTTTAAATCAAACCCAGCATCGCTAACGGATACACAGTCAGCGTATGTTTGCGCTATAGCTCAAACATATTAAATTAAGTTGAAATCAATTTCAGTTGGTCCAGGTGTTGTGTTGTCCTTCATAATGTTGATATAAAATATATAAGTAAATAAATATATATATATATATAGAGAGAGAGAGAGAGAGAGAGAAATATCTAAGCTTTTGTCCTCTGAAATGATTAATGTAATATAAAATAATATAATAATTCCAATTTTATATAGTTTCATATTTTTTTACATGTCGTTTCATATTTCAATTTGAATGTGAATCTTATATATATATATTAAAGATGCAACAATACAGTTAGTCCACGGTTCATTACATACCTCGGTTTTTAACCACGGTTTTCGGTTCGGTTCGGTTCTGATGGCTTGTCACATCAGTTTTTTGCAATTCTATTCTTAAGCGACAGGAACAGCAAGAGGTTAAGGAGAAAAAAGACTATTTTTTAATTGCAATACTCTTTCTTTATTTTACTTAAAATAATTGAAAAACCTTACTTAAACTTAAAACTTTACTTAAAAAAAAAACCCTTGAACACATTCTTAGTGTATTGTATAATATAAAATATATATATATATATATATATATATATATATATATATATATATATATATATATATATATATATATATATATATATATATATATATATATATATATATATATATATATAAAGATTTACACTGGCAGCTCAGAGCTGTACAGCATTTAAGTATGAAATTGAATGAATAAATGTAAAAATAAAACACTACATACATAGACTTCACTATAAAATATACACTGATTCTTATTAAAGCTACTGTATTAAAGTTTTTCAGTCAAGAGCAGTGAGTGATTTTCTCTTTGTCTTTTGTTGTTGTATTAACATTAAATGGATAGTTCACTCAAAAATGAGAAATGAATACAGGTTTGGAACAATATTAGAGTGAGTAAATAATAATTTATTTTAGAGGGGAACTGTCCCTTTATGGACAGCGTGTTCACTAGGCTGTCAATGTAAAAGACCTGCGTGCATCTAATACAGACACGTGCCGATTTTACTTTCACTTTAGACATAACCGACTGTGTTTATGTAAACCTTGTGTGTATTTGACTGTATTAGCACAGTAAGACGACTTAGTCCAGTAATCACGTGTTTGACAAGCGTTTAGTGCACGCGCTCGGAAAAGCGCATGTTAAAACGGTGCACACGCCGGCAAGGCTTTAAAACGCATGCAAATAATGAACTTTCGTGATTGTGAATTACTATAGTGTTCCGTGAGTATAACTCTACCACTAACGTGTGATGTGAATGTGAATGTATGTCGCGTTGTTCAGTATATTGGGATGGAGGCAAATGATAGAATTTGTAGAAAAATACTTAATTAAATGCAAAACCGAAAAACCGCAATTCACAGGCGCGTATTGAACCGTGAAGGCCGTAACGAACGGTTCAATATTATATTGAGAATTGTGGCATCCCTAATATATATTATACATACATAGTTATATAACTAATAGTGTTTAACTACTTTATATTTTGTTCTTTAAAGTTTTGGTAATATTTAAAGTTATTTTAAATATATATTTAATAGGGGTGTAACAGTTCGTGTATTCGTACCGAACGGTTCACGGGGTGAGTTCCAAATGGAATCAGTATTCCCTATTTGATCATCCCTATGTGAGCAGGACACACGTGTACCGTATGTAGCAGTTTGGAATGCACTTGGCAAAGGGAGCGGCGTAAATTCCTCATTATCTTCAGCTGGGATGTTCCGGTGACAACGCAGCACAGTGTCCGTCAGCAGATCAGGGTTGCCAGATATTCACAACAAAACCCGCCCAATCGCTACTCAAAACTAGCCCAAAACAAGCCCAGTCTCATTTCAGTGGGGTTTTTTTGGTAAAAATCTCTTATGGGGGGTAAAATATATGTCTTTTTGGCAGGGTTTCCTGCTGAAATACGCATTCCCGGTGCTAAATATCACACAATTGGGGTCGCTTCAACCTGCGGACATGTATGAACTTGGCAACACTGCAGCAGATGTCGCAGTTTTATCTGCATCATTTTCTTTTTTTTAGCCTAACTGTTGCAAATAAAAATAAACATTTTTTTATTTTAAAATGTTTATAAAAATATGCTTTGTAATACTGTATATAAAAAGTAATATAACTCTTAAAAATATGAATTGTATATTTATTTATGCCGGCGCTGCGTTGTCACGGGAACATCCCAGCTGAAGATAATGAGGAATTTACGCCGCTCCCTTTGCCAAGTGCATTCCAAACTGCTACATACGGCACACGTGTGTCCTGCTCACATAGGGATGATCAAATAGGGAATACTGATTCCTTTTGGAACTCACCCCGTGAACCGTTCGGTACGAATACGCGAACCGTTACACCCCTAATATTTAAACATATTAGTGCTGTCAAATCATATGTGCATGTATAAAATCTATATATATATATATATATATATATATATATATATATATATATATATATATATATACACTCACCTAAAGGATTATTAGGAACACCATACTAATACTGTGTTTGACCCCCTTTCGCCTTCAGAACTGCCTTAATTCTACGTGGCATTGATTCAACAAGGTGCTGAAAGCATTCTTTAGAAATGTTGGCCCATATTGATAGGATAGCATCTTGCAGTTGATGGAGATTTGTGGGATGCACATCCAAGGCACGAAGCTCCCGTTCCACCACATCCCAAAGATGCTCTATTTGTTTGAGATCTGGTGACTGTGGGGGCATGATGGATCCATGTTCTCATTCTGTTTACGCCAAATTCTGACTCTACCATCTGAATGTCTCAACAGAAATTGAGACTCATCAGACCAGGCAACATTTTTCCAGTCTTCAACTGTCCAATTTTGGTGACCTTGTGCAAATTGTAGCCTCTTTTTCCTATTTTTAGTGGAGATGAGTGGTACCCGGTGGGGTCTTCTGCTGTTGTAGCACATCCGCCTCAAGGTTGTGCGTGTTGTGGCTTCACAAATGCTTTGCTGCATACCTCGGTTGTAACGAGTGGTTATTTCAGTCAAAGTTGCTCTTCTATTAGCTTGAATCAGTCGGCCCATTCTCCTCTGACCTCTAGCATCAACAAGGCATTTTCGCCCACAGGACTGCCGCATACTGGATGTTTTTCCCTTTTCACACCATTCTTTGTAAACCCTAGAAATGGTTGTGTGTGAAAATCCCAGTAACTGAGCAGATTGTGAAATACTCAGACCGGCCCGTCTGGCACCAACAACCATGCCACGCTCAAAATTGCTTAAATCACCTTTCTTTCCCATTCTGACATTCAGTTTGGAGTTCAGGAGATTGTCTTGACCAGGACCACACCCCTAAATGCATTGAAGCAACTGCCATGTGATTGGTTGATTAGATAATTGCATTAATGAGAAATTGAACAGGTGTTCCTAATAATCCTTTAGGTGAGTGTATGTATATATATATATATATATATATATATATATATATATATATATATATATATATATATGCAGAATCTGTGAAAATGTGAATAATTTTAACAACAAAAATAGAGATCATACAAAATGCATGTTATTTTTTTATTTAGTACTGACTGAATAAGATATTTTACATAAAAAATGTTTACATATAGTCCACAAGACAAGAACATTTGATGAATTTATTAAAATAACCCCGTTCAAAAGTTTTTTTGTTGTGTAATGGTTGTTCTTGATTCCCTTGTTTTGTCTTGAGCAGTTAAACTGCCCAATGTTCTTCAGAAAAATCCTCCAGGTCCTGCACATTCTTCAGTTTTCCGGCATCTTTTGCATATTTGACTGCTCTCCAGCAGGGTCTGTACTATTTTGAGATCCATGTTTTCACACTGAGGACAATTGAGGGACTCAAACACCACTACTAAAAAAGGTTGAAACATTCACTTATGCTCCAGAAGGAAACACGATGCATTAAGAGCTGGGGGGTGAAAACTTGAAGATCAAGGTAAATTGTACTCAATTTGTCTTCTGGGAAACATGCAAGTATCTTCTGTTGCTTCTGAAGGGCAGTACTAAATGAAAAAAAAAAAGATATTTAAACAAAATTTGGACATCTTCATATAGGGATCGACTGATATGGATTTTTTAGTGCCGATGCCAATACCGATTTTTTTTCATCAGCCTTAGCCGATGACCGATACGGGCTGCCGATTTTCTTGAGCCGATATTTGGAGCCGATACTGCTGTTGCTCCCTCAAATTATATCATAAAAATGACACAGTGATCGTGATGATGATAATTTTACAAGTCTCAATTTAAAAAAGGAACATTTATTGAACTAAAACAATATTGAACAAACACAATATTTAACAAATAGTAAAAACAGGTGAGGTAGAACAAGAGAGAAAAAGAGTTCAGTGCTGAAAATAAATTCTGAAAATAAATATTTAAGCATAAATAAAATAATTACACTATTGCACACAGTAGCAACAAGCAAGCAGCATAATAAAGTGCACACTGACTGTACTATACTTAATTTTAAAACTATTCACAACCTAGTCATTTAATGCTTAGGTGCACTTAACTTAATCTCTTGTAGAGCAACACCAGCGGTAATTCAGGAAAAAATCTCCCAATTCTCCACGTGAAACTTCGGTCTTCCGACCTTTTACCATTGTGTCAATTCTCAAATGATTCTGATTAATATGTGCGAGGCAGGGAGAGCAAGACAGTTTGAAGACAGTGAAGCTTGGAACATACTCTGCAAGAACAAAGAAATTTGTTCGTTTTCTTGAGGTGGCAAGAACAAGAACAAAGTTTGTTATGGCCAGGACATTCCATACTTCACGAGAAAAGCAGGTGCTTATGGTGCCGAACATCTCCGTTTCTCAGCATTAACCCCACCCACTTTAAAATTCTGACCAATCGCACAATAGTTCTCGGACACCCACAAGAAAAAAGTTCTGCTCAGACGATGTGTCGAGAACGAGCTGCGAAAACTCCCAAACCAGGGCTCCGAGAACAAAATGACGTTATTTTGTTCTCGTAGCCCTGGGAGCGAGAACTTTTTTCTCTGTTCTTGTGGAGTATGTTGCAGCCTTGAGGGGTGCGCTCTGCACATTCTCTCAGCAACACATTCGCGACCTGTCAGAAGCGCAACAGTCATTCTCATCACTCACCGATCAAATAAGGCTTTAGCGGGATAAAAATTAGCTTTGGCAGCCGCCAAAAAACGCAGTATGTGACGGCCGGTGTTGATTCTGTGGCGCACGCGACTTAGTCTGTGTGGGAAACACTGGAGAGACACACACACACACCACACGTGTCTAAACCTCAGCCAGGTGGTAGCTGAATAAAACTCCCACAAATACCACGGTACAACGTCAGCATTACTTAATCCTATGACCAGTGTTCGTAACAGCTTAGCTATTTGCAGCTCCCTAAATACAATGGCAAGCAGTTTTATAGATAATGCATTCAGCATTATATAGAGCAACGTTTTTCCACTTTCAAAGTGTATGGCAATATTTCAAACAGTTAAAAGATGCTTTGAAAGTTTAAAACTTATCGTTGTCTTGAAGAGAAGACTCCAGCTCTCTGCTAGTGGGGGGAGGGGCGGTGCATGAACGCAGAGCTGCCTGTAGACGCCTGTCTGTAAATAATGCCGGGGAAAAAATATCGGCCGGCCGATTTATCGGTCTAACACTACTTCATCCTGCTCAAAAGTTTTCACCCCCAGATCGTAATGCGTGGTATTTCCTTTTGGAGCATCAGTGAATGTTTCAACCTTTTTTATTTCAACCGACTTTATGTAAAAAAAGAAATTATGTAAAATATCTTATTCAGGACAGTATTAAATAAACAATAATACATTTTTTATGATCTCTTTTATTTTGTTAAAATTATTCACATTTTCACAGATTCTGCAAGTGGTTCACATACTTTTTCTTGCAACTGTGTATATATATATATATATATATATATATATATATATATATATATATATATATATATATATATATATATATATATATATATATATATATATATATATATATATATATATATATATATATATATATATATATATATATATATATATATATATATATATATATATATATATATATATATATATATTATACACACACACACACACAGACACGTATATAAACAAATATATAAACTTTTTCTCAACTTTTTATCTTTTGAAACTTTTAATTGACTTGACAGCACTAAAATATAGATTTTTATTATACATTTTTATATTAAACAATTATGTTATTATGGTTATAATTCTGATTTTATTTTTTTATATTTATAAAAGAGTTGTTAATTAATTAAACTTTTAGGTTTCTAAGCAGTGATGATTAATTAATCAACTTAATTACAATGTATTGCATCTAACATAATTTGCTGAGAAAAATGAATTGAAATTCTTTTTTTATCACATTATTTTACTTAATAAATAAATGCTTTCAAAAAACAGCCCTAATAAGATGAAGAGAGCGATCCGTTGATGTAGAATACAACAGAAACATTAACTAACTCAGTGGAGCCAATCGTTTCTTCTCTTCACCAGACACGAGATGTTTGTATATGTCAGGAGTTCCTGTTTCCTGGAGCTGTGAACGCCAATCACACATTGTGCTTCTTGCAAACCGTGTTGTTAACATTGTCTTTAAAACACACTTCACAGCGGAATGCCCCGTGGATCTGGCCCATCAAACCACTTGAAGACTAAACATAAACACACGTTCATGGAGTGAGAGATTCCTTCAGTCTGCAATTGTAGTCATTGATCTGTTTTTCTTCTCTTCAGGATTCTCAGTTTTATGCATTGACCTGTTACTCAGTAGTATATAATGGCCGCTTTTGAAATATATGGCTACATGACAGCAACACTCTCCTACTTGTATCTCTGTTCTCTGTTAAAAAATCAACTAGCCCCATCATCTTTTGGGCTTTTGCAAACTGTTTGTTTTGTCTGTATCTATGCACCAGAGGAGATGTGCATGTGTATAATTCAGATTAGATCACTCTAAACAGGAAATGTTAGTCCAGCCCGTTATTTTTTCTTTCTTTATTTTTTCTTTAAATGTATGAGCATTAGTCCAAGATATTTCTCATGCTAAGGAACTCTCCGGAAGCAGTCAGTCACGCATTCGTCCAGACAGCCATGTGCAGTTTTCCCATAGAGCGACTGACACTTTTCCCAAATCTGTACAATCAGACATATAGATCTGTATCCACTGAATTTCTCAGCACATATACGAGTGTTTTTAAGAAATAGTTCACCCAAAAACATAATTTGAGCAATTATGTCGTTTTTTTTTAGTTACGTAGTTTTAATTCAGTGTGTTTCTGCAAGTAAAAAAGTCTTTAGAATGGCCTGGATATGTATATAGGTCAGGCATAACTTGATCAAAGTGGCCGAGTATAGTGTCCAAAATCCTTACACACACTCACGCACACACAATCCTTTGGGTGTTGCTGAGTGGAGTTTGACATGCAGAGGTGTTCTCAGAAACCCCAAACGGGGCCAGAGCTCGGCTCTAAATCACGATATCGCTTGCCATCAGCGCACTTGAGAAAGCATAGATTGTGAACCATTCACAAGGATGAAGATTCAAATCTAAAACCGCTGCGGTTATCGAGTAAAACTCAGCACAAACTACCAGCCAAGACTGAGGATCCAGTTCATACTTTTCCCACAAAACGTTTTCCAAGGTCAGAACCGCAGTGCAGTACATGCTGTAAATTGCAGCATGTAATATTTAATACTCCCTTCCCTTCTCTTGTCTCATGCAGGTGCAATACTCAGATCGGCAAACAGACAAAGAGTTCATGACCTACCTGACCCTCTCACCTGTGCAGATGACTTTCCACGGCATTGGGAGCTCCATTCCAGCTAGCCATGACCAGGTAATATATCTATCTATCTATCTATCTATCTATCTATCTATCTATCTATCTATCTATCTATCTATCTATCTATCTATCTATCTATCTATCTATCTATCTATCTATCTATCTATCTATCTATCTATCTATCTATCTATCTATCTATCTATCTATCTATCTATCTATCTATCTATCTATCTTCATTCTATTGCTCGTTCAATCTATCATTCTGTCACTCGTTCTACCGTTTGTTCTGTCTTTCCATCTATCTATATCTCTCTATCTGTCTGTCTGTCTTTCATTCTATTGCTCATTTTATCTATCGTTCTATCATTCTGTCGCTCGTTCTACCGTTTGTTCTGTCTTTCCGTCTGTCTTTCTGTATATTGTTCAGTCTAACTATCTATCTATCTATCTGTCTGTCTGTCTGTCTGTCTGTCTGTCTGTCTTTCATTCTGTCGCTCGTTCTACCATTTATAGACTTTCTGTATCTATTGTTTGTTCTGTCGTTCAGTCTATCAATCAATATATCTTTCAATCTATCGTTCTATCTCTTATTCTATCTATCATTTGTTGTGTCTATTGTTCTATTTTTCATTCTATCAATCGTTATATCTATATTCTATCTATCATTTATTCTCTCGCTCCAAAGTTTATTCTGTCTTTCTGTCTATCGTTTGCTCTGTCGTTCAGTCTATATCAATCAATATACCTTTCAATCTATCGTTCCATCTATCTATCGTTCTATCATTCAGTCGCTTGTCTATCATTTATTCTCTTGTTCTATCTATCATTATCTATCATATTCCATTTTTCATTCTATCAGTCGTTCTATCTATCTATCTATCTATCTATCTATCTATCTATCTATCTATCTATCTATCTATCTATCTATCTATCTATCTATCTATCTATCTATCTATCTATCGTTCTATCTATCTATCGTTCTATCTATCTATCGTTCTATCTATCTATCGTTCTATCTATCTATCGTTCTATCTATCTATCGTTCTATCTATCTATCGTTCTATCTATCTATCTATCTATCTATCTATCTATCTATCTATCTATCTATCTATCTATCTATCTATCTATCTATCTATCTATCTATCTATCTATCTATCTATCTATCTATCTATCTATCTATCTATCTATCTATCTATCTATCTATCTATCTATCTATCTATCATCTATCGTTCTATCTATCGTTCTATCTATTTATCATTCTAACTATCTATCTATCTATCTATCATTTATTCTCTCTTCTATCTGTTGTTTATTCTGTCTTTCTGTCTATTTATTGTTTCTGTCGTTCAGTCTATCTATCTGTCTGTCTTAGATGTATGCATTTTTAATTATTTAACAAAATATTAAACAAAGTTACATTTATTTCAAAGAAAAATATATCAGACCACTAAAGTCAGACCACTAAAAACGTTTCCCACCAACCACTAAATACGCCATTTAGAGGGAAGTCATTAAAAAATTTGACATGTTCTGAAAAAAGCTTCAGCAGCATCATTTGTTTGCAGATGCCACTGATATTTTACATGACATTCAGACATTGTCCATGTGAACTAAATTAATGTTAAATGAGTTTCAGATACAGATGATTTTTAAAGAAATGATTTATTCAACAGGCTGGTATTTCATCACCTTTTTCCCACAGTTTTTCTAGCCAGTTGACCATATTCCATGCCGATTTGTTGATTGCTTTGGAATCCAAAACTATTATTGGGGAAATGGCAAACCCATTGTCAGCCTCGTGCTGACAGCTCTGAAAGCATCATGGAGTGTGCTGTCAATAAGAGGTGTTCATTATGAAGATTCATTGGGGAGAACATGTTGTGCACAGATATTTTATTGCATTGTTTGTTTGCAGAGTTTCCTTGGATATATCCTTCTATACGCAGCCAGTTACTTACCAGCGCAATTTCACTCTTCAAGATTTTATCACCGCCAACATTCAGGCAATCAGAGCACGCACAGCCATTATTCCCATTGTTAATGAAAAGCGTGATTTAGTGACAGACCAGACCGCATTTGATTAGGTTTTCTTATTTAATTTTTCTTGCAGTAATTATGAAACAAAAAGAGCCCTAGGATCTGGACTGGCTAGTATTCATGAGGTGGCTTATTGTGTAGTGTCATCCATGCAGAAAAGCGGTTGCTTACATTATCTAATCTAAACATAGGACACTCTTTTGTTCTGCCCTTCAAAGCTCCACTTTCTAATAAAGCCCGTTCTATAACCAGTAATAGGGATTTCTGTTGTGGGGACACAGCCGCCAGAGCAAAACGAAGGCAATATAGGCCATGGACTTGTTGTTGCCAAAAGCACTGGTGCATGACCGACTGTTAGGGAGCCTTTCTTTTCCAGATTCCTTAGTACAGTGGCGTCCAGCCACAAAAGGAGTCAGAACAATGAACCCAGGGTGGTTCTGGATTGTGACACTTTTTGGCCCAAGTTGCTCCACTGCCCCACAGTTTGCAGTCATTGCTTCTAACGATAATCCACTTCATAAAGAATGAGAGCAAGGCTCTTTCGATGTCACTGTGTAGTTTGTGGTAGAGCGCGACTAGTTGTAACACTTTTTACTGCATTGAATATTTCTCAGGGTAGATTTATTTTTGAAAGATTTCTATATAGGAAACACACGATTTTAGACCCAATAGCAAGAGGTGTTTTCACACTTGATGGAGGAATTTGCAATGTGCAAAATATTAATCCGGCAAAACATAGTAACACATTTTGTCTAAATGGACTTACGAGCGTAATCACAATGGACTTGCACAATGATCTGTTTTGTAAGAGATGAGTTTGAGTTGTATTTAACTTATATTATAATTAGTGCTGTCAAGTCGAGCCTTTTCCAGCCGTGCGGTATTCCTCCAGTATCAGCACCAGAACCGTGTCGCTGTTTGTATCACTCCGATTGCAGCATTTCTCACAGAGTGTGTCATGGAGGATGAGCAAACCACCATAATTGTATAAATACTTTGTCACGGAATGTAGTTTTAAGCATTTTTTTGAGGCGAGAATGTTGTTATTTAGACCTCAAATATATGCGACTTATATATAAACTAAAATGCATATTTTTAAATTTGTTTAGACGTTTTCGAAGATGTGAGCTTCAGACCATGAGTGGCCGTTCAGCGTTCATGTGCCCGCCAAGAACAGCTTTATCTCTGCCAGTCCTTCGGGAATTTGCCGCTGGCTTTTATGTAGATGGTGTTTAAACATCGTTTTGGGTATATCAAACGGGCAATCTTTGGTCCTATTAATCTATTATCTGTTCCAGAGCAAATCGATTTGGCTATGGGCAAAGTTAAGTTTCATTACTTTATATTTAGGCTATATTTAACTTGAATCTTGTACTAGAGCGCTGCTTTTGTACTTTTGACTGAAAAGTTTGTTAGTTTATTTCCTATTGTACAAACTTCTTATACTTTTATAAAGGCTATTTAACCATTAGATGACTGCCAATCCTGTCTTTATGAGTGAGTCAGTAGCAAAGACTTTTATATTGAAAGGACGAAACAAGGTTGTTAACAATAAGATGCCACTGACAAATGCATTGACTAGCGCTGTCATGGGAAATCCCCTTAACTGTAAAAAGGACAAAGACAAAGAAATCACTTTCCTTGGTGGACAATCAAACTAGGAAAATAAGTTTGACCAGATGAAATCAGCTTAGATGCAGGGAATGTACTCACTCACTCTCATAATACTCAACTCTACATAATACAATAAGCTTCAATGAAGCAACTCAACTGTTAAACTGTCAAATTAAGATTTGAATCCGTGGCGGAAGTAAGTAGTTTCGCACAAAAGAGGGTTTTTAAAGACACTCTGTTGTTGTTTCTTATTTATTTACATACTTGTGCCGTTGAACTGTTGTATAAATGCAATATCACATATGTATATATGATATTGTTCATATATACACAAACTTTTGTTAGATGCGATTAATCGATATAATAAATTAATGCAATTATCATTTATAATTTAAATATAATTAATTATATGTATTGTGTGTATATAAATATATTTGTAAATTGTCTACTGCAACTAAATAATAATATTAATAATAGTAGAAATGCAAGCTATATAATAATATGATTATTTATTTCTGTCATGATTTTATTAATTATATTACAGTTTTGTTCACAACAATTCACAACAAAAGTTGTTCTAATTTTAGAGGGTTTTAAACTTAGATATTTCTAACCAACATGCTATATCACTTCTAGAGAAAACACATTTGTGTAATTGGTCTTTTGTACCTTATAGCTATTGAGATGTGACAACCAGCCCCAGTTTACCTTCAAATGTTTCAGGGAAAGTACAGCGCTGTCAATTATTCGTGATCAAGGCTGAGGAATCAACCTCACATGATGCATGTGGGCTGAGGCACGTGTGCTGGGGGTTGTTCAGATGGACTCTTATCTCTCTAACTATGTAGCCAGTGGCAATGTCATGGGCTCCATTGATAACTCTTTCCTGGAGATTACAGTGTACTGTCATTCAAGCTGAACGAAGACTATCAGTGCACAAGAAAAGAGTCTGTAACACTTGAGTCTATATCAGTTTGTAACACTTTATTAATCCATCTAAATTGATTTGTCTTCTTGATTTAGCTTCTAAAACCAGCCACACTATATTTTGTATCATATATATCACCGATTAGTGATTAGGATGTTAAAGTGGCTGTAATCTACGTGATGTTTCCCCATAGTCACTTTTTGACACTTACTCATTGGTAGAATTGACAGAGTCCTGCGGAGAGGCATGTAGAGTTGCTCCTGCACTTTCCTGGATCCTGCAGAGCCTGTCAGTTCACTGGGCCTAGGGCCCTGCTCTTTCTCACTGCCAAAGAAGGCCTCGAGCCCCCATTGCCTGACACCCCTCCTGCCCTGATCCTTGGCCCTCCATGTGCATTCCTGGAGGGCCTGGGCGTCTTAGATATACAGCTGAGCGCCCCCGCCGACCCTGTGCCAGCCACGCAATGCCATCTGCCCAACATATGTTTGCATTCACTCGTCTGCCTTGAGCTCCGAACTCACTGGAGGCCAAAAAACATACTTAGCTCACATCTCTCTTGGCTCTGAATGTCTTTTTCGAATGCTGTATATGTAGGGTTCGAATCTGTGAATCGATTGTAATGTTGTCATTAGTGCGCTTATGAAAATATTACTTGAAAAGTTACTTGAACTGGTCCAGCATGTTGATCCCAGAGTGTTTGATTCCAGGAACACCGTGTCCATTTTTGGCTTGTTAAGGCCTTTAAATTGTCCATGTTCTACAGAGCTGAAGTAACATAAGTGTCAGCCCACAGCGGCAACAAACATGTCAAAGCGGGGAGCTCACAGAGCCCTGCACGAGGTGTTGCTTATACAACATGGAGGCCCTGAAATCGAATGTGACAGGGCGAATTTGGCTGCTGCTGCGTGTGCACGCTGTGCTCAGCTGGCTGCTCTTTTCCCAAGAGCCTTTGCCTCCAGCCTTCAAGCTGAGTCCTGGGAATAGTGCAACCTCATACATCAGGGGAGATCTGAAGTTGGCAGATTCTGAAGCTCTAAAATGAAGACTAAGAGCTGACTGTCAGAGGACAGAAGTTCTCGAATCTCAACTACAATTTGGCTGCTCACTGTTTTAATCCTTTAGGGAAAAAATCAATTTGTAGACCGTTTAGAGCAAGAATCTATTTGTCTATCTGTCTGTCCGTCCCTCATTTTATCTATCTGTCTGTCCCTCATTTGATCTATCTGTCTGTCCGTCCCTCATTTTATCTATCTGTCTGTCTGTCCGTCCCTCATTTTATCTATCTGTCTGTCCATCCCTCATTTTATCTATCTGTTTGGTCTTCTTTCCCTCATTTTATCTATCTGTCCGTCCATCATTCTATCCATCTGTCTGTCTGTCGTATCCATTTTTACACTTGTTGTATGTAGTTTTAAATTATTTAACAAAATATCAAACAAAGTGACATTTATTTTAAAGAAATATGTGACCCTGAACCACAAAACCAGTCATAAGTTGCACGAGTATATTTGCGACAATAGCCAACAATACATTGTATGTAACGTTATCGTTATATCATCATATTTATCATTATGATATTAAGTAAAGATCATGTTCCATGAAGATAATTTGTAAATGTCCTACCGTAAATATATAAAAATATATATATTCTTAGTAGAGCCCGACTGATTTATCGGTCTGCCAATTTTATCGGCCGATATGATCCTGTCGCAGATATAGCAGCATCGGCGTGTATGCCGCAGAAATACCACCGATATGAACATGCGACCAGCATCTCATAGCGAGCGAATATTCATACAAATTAAGTCAAAACTGGCAGTCTTGTCGAGTATCATCGGAAACATATTCGGTTATGTCTTAAGTGAACATAAATATGAAATTTGCCAGTCACCGCCAGTGTTTTTGGTCGTTTCATGGCCCAAAGAATATCTTGTATGAATATCTGAGCATGTAATATGTCAAAAGAAAGAGCACAGCCTCTGTTTTATTCTAGCTTCATGCATTCTTTTTTGTCAACACTTGAATATGGGTACGTTTCATGAAAAAAGCAACATTTTGAGGAAAAAAAGTTGAGAAAAGACATTTCATTCTATAACATTAGTTTTGATTTATGTTATTTATATCACGATTTATATTGCGTTATTTTATTTACAAATGCATCTGCTTATATGAGATCGCTTCTTCTTCTCCTGTGTTTTGATCGGGAGATGTGTAATAGCGCCTCCTACCGTCCGGAAAATTCAGTCAATGACAGGGAAGCGTTTTCTCATAAAAGACGAGATGGCAAAAGACAGGGGAAAAAATCACTCATTGCTCTTGATTGAATAACTTTAATAATGGTTAATCTACATTTATACAGTGAAGACTATGAAGTGATATTTTACATTTGATTACTATTTCATGAAAAACCTGAAAATAACTGTTTTTCATTTGTATGTTTGTTCTGTTGTAGGCCTATTTTTATGTACAATGTATGTAAATGATGTCTTCTATGTACAGTACCAGTCAAAAGTTTGGACACCAATGGGAAAGTGTGTCCAAACTTTTGACTGGTACTGTACTATAATATACACATGAAGAATATCGGCCGATATATCTCTATATCTGCCTTTTTTACTCCCTAATATCGATATCGGCATTGGCCCCCAAAAACCCATATTGGTCGTGCTCTAATTATTAGTAAGTTGCTAAGGACTTCATTTGGACAATTTTAAAGGCGATTTTCTCAATATTTCGATTTTTTTGCACCCTCAGATTCCAGATTTTCAAATAGTTGTGTCTCGGCCAAATATTGTCCTACAAAAACATACATCAGTGGAAAGCTTATTTGTTCAGCTTCCAGATGATGTATAAATCTCAATTTCAAAAAATGTACCCTTATGGTTTTGTGGTCGCATACAAAAAACTCACTCAGACAAAAGTTTTCACATTATAAAACAAAAAAATCACCTTTACACTTTAACATTTAGCGCAAGAGCACTGAAGTTGGCTTGGATATAAGGGATGGTTAACATAATTTACTCACCATCATGTCGTTCCAAACCTGACGATATTTTTAAGCAATGTTTTTGTCCATACAATGAACGTCAGTTTTATTGTATGGACAAATAAAAACCTTTTTCAAAATATCTTCTTTTGTTTTCGACAGAATAAAGAAAGTCAAGTTTTCATTTTTGGGTGAACTATCCATTTAAAGTTTCAGCCAGATTGTTTCAGTTCAGTCTGCGGGAAGCATAAAAGCCATGAAAAGTTCTTAAAGGCTAGTTTTTTTCTCACATAACTGGAAAGACTTTGAGACCATTTCTCCTGGCATCTTCACTTCCTAACAGAACTGAGACATTGTTCTCGAGCAATTAATTGTAGCCCTTGGATCTTGTATGTTTCATTATGTGCTTGTTTGTTTGCAACAGAAAACTCGTTCATGGTGAGAATGCTTTCCTCTTGTTGGAAAATGGCTCTTTCATTACGTCAAGCGAGGAGAAAGTGATTGTGCGACAATTCGGACACCTGTTGAGAGGATGGGCAGCTATTGACAGGCCTGATTCATGGCCGAGAGGCTGCTGCGTCCATCTTCAGAAGATCTCCCGCCGGGTGCTGGGCCGTTTGAAGTCTTCTCCGGCCCAGGGCTGGAGACGTTAGTACAGCAGGCCGCCTCTGTCAGGGGTCTCGGCATGTTACTCAACTCGGCAGCTGTTCTCGTCTTCTCCCTTTGACACGGACTAAGCCTTGCATAATGTCTGTGTCGCCTACAACGGCACCTGTAGGAAATCCGTTTACGTAAAAACACAACCAAAAGGGCCTTGCCTAATCTTCATTGTTTGGAGGAGGATTATTTTTCGAAGAGGATTATTTTTCCAAGACTAATTGTATTTTAAAAGTCCACCAAGCAAAAATCTGTTACATAAATGGCATGATGAGAGAGTTCATATTAGGTTCGAAAAATACTATATATATGATATTTATAGCTGATCTTTGGGTCTTTGAGCTTTGTTAAAAATGGGCTCAAACCGTTCAATACTAAAGGCTTTGGGCAAATTAAGCTAAATTTAATTATAAATTATAACATACATGGTTTGGAAAGGGTTTTCCGATACATTCTAATATGGAAGTATTATGGAATTTTGACTCATTATCTAATGCACTAATAATAGCTAATAAATAATATTTTTATCTTTTGGAGGCTTTAGCACAAATCAACTGAAGCTAGGGCTTCTAAAAGTATACACTACCATACTTTTGATAGAAGTCTCTAATGCACATTTATTTGATCAGAATTATGGTAAAACAGTAATATTATAAAATATTATTCATATTTTTAAAAACTGTATTCTATGTTTATTTAGTTTAAAATGTAATTAATTCCTGCAATGGCAAAGTTGAATTTTGAATCATTACTCCGGTGTCAAATGCTCCTTCAGAAATCATTCTTATATGATGATTTGGTGCTTATGGAAACAGGTGTGCTGATTAATATTTTGTGGAAACCACGATACATTTATGTTTTCAGGATTCTTTGATAAAACAGCATTTTTAATAGACATCATAAATGTCTTTACAGTAACTTTTTATCAATGTAATGCATTCTAAAAAAAAAAACTTTTGAAGAGTAATTTAAACACTAAAAATTGCTAACTATACCATAAATGTTAAGAAGAATAACAAGAAAATGCATACATGTCTATAATAATAAGCTATTCTGCCTATTTATGCTGGCCAATTCCATCATCATTGCTATTGTAAAGGAATAAGCCTATAGATTGGAATAAAATGGGCATTTACATATGCACACACACAAACACACTAAAACTTCCTAAAGTTGGTATTGTGTCGGAGCCTTTGTCATGTGGTTTCCCCCAGAATATTTCCTGCAGTTTCTTGCCTAATAGAAGCAGCTGGATTTTCACTGACCTTAGACTGGTCACACTGAAAGACTCGTGTGTAGAATCACATGAGGTTGTTATATTGGGATGGGTGCATTTTTGAGATAAATTACTCAATTTCTATAGGTTAATCCGCTGAGTATTGAATCAAATTGGACTTAACTAGGTTTCTCTACTTCTATTCTAGTCAATCCCTCCTTTTAGTGAAGATTCGGTTGTCTTCCATTGTCTTGTTTAAGATGTTTAGTGTCATTTAACATCGCTCATTCATCTCTTCAGCTTTGGGACATTCATCATAAGCCGCTCGGGTCGAATGTCAGCTCTTATCACCGCTTGCGACGTGTCGGGATGAAAACGAATAATGATAACGTGAGGTCGCGGTTTACTGATACCAGTCCCTTTTCTCTCTACATCCCCCAAAGCCCACCGTTCTAGAGGCGACTTTTCCCCCCTTTTTTTGGAGCCCCTGCTTTCAGCAGGAGGTAGCGGGTTGATCAGCACCCATTTGTCAAGCGGGCCCACACTGCGGCGAGACCCCATTAGCCTGTCTTTGAACGTCGCTGTCTCAAACCGTCCCATCGAGACCCCCCTGACGGCCCGTCGCACCAGCAGCCGCGGGCTTTGGTGAGAAAACAAAGCCCTTCCATTGCACCATCACTCACCCTTGCATGTCTGTCATCTGTTTTTCTTAGGAAACGACTTTCAAAGTTGGACGTATTAGAATGCGGGGGACCTCAAACGAAGCGTCAAGAGATGATAGGGCGAAGGGGAGGGAAACGTCTTTTCTTTTTCCCTCATTGACCCCCCTCCAATGCCCATCCCTCAACAAGCTTTGAATCGGCCTGCCAGAGGATACGATTGTCGGGCCACTAATCTAAACATGAACTTGCACATTAAGGGCAACTTGTTGATACCTAAAGAGGCCTCTCCAAACACAAAGGGTTTGATAATAGGGCATTAGCACCTTGACGGACTCTTAAGTGCCAGACTCATTGGAGTTAACTACGGTGCCAGAGTCGTGCTTCCCACTCGATTTTTCAAAGCCACAAGATTTTAATCACTCTTTATATTTCTATCGCACACATGTTTGCTCTGGTGTTGAGTTGTGTAATGAGTATAATTCCGTCGGTTTGGCTCTGATTCACCAACACGAAATGCCCCTTTTTGTGTCATATTTTACAAGAATTACCATTTAAATTGGGCTCATTTTAAACATTTATGCAGCCTTGATTCCAAGCGATCTCACGCACTAAATACTGAAGGGCTCCTTTTGATTTCAGTTTTTATTGAATTAACCCATTTCATCTAATCTGTTTGTTGAGTTAGCCTATAAAAAATCAGTTTGTCATACCCATAGACCAAAGTTGTGAGGAATGTTTGTTGACTTGAGCTCGGTGGATTTTGTCAGCTCACGTCAAAACTGGTTTTCATTTTCCGTTTGTTAATCTTTGTTAAAAAGCTTTTGTTTATTCTTCAAGGAGCGAAACAAAACAAAGGCTTAGTGGCAGAGTGAGAACATATGTCTGCCTTATCTGCAAGTTCAATGCATATGTGGGTGTTAGTGGTAAAATGATTATTTCAGACCACAACACCTCCATTGAGTTCTTCTGACATGAAGCTGCTGTTTTTTCGCACCCTTGCAAAGTGCTACATTCATTAGCACCTTGGTGCCAACAGAGCACAGTGTTTTGCCAATGGCCATTGATTAGTGTTATTTGGGGAGGTGTGTGTGAATTTATTGTTTGCTCAAACTGCAGTGAGCTGTGATTTTCAGTTAATCAATTCATTCTGTTGGGTTCCTTTGGAATGAATAGATGAGTGAATCTCATGAAACCTATTAAGAACATGCCCATGTGATATTTTACCCCAAAATTAAAAGGAAAAAATAAGAGATGATATTTTGCAAGATAGTGAAGTGTGCGTTATTGAATATATTTATAATATATGCAATAATATCCAACATATAAAGATATTTTTTTAAATTGTAAAGTTGGGGGTCTGTAATTTTTTTGATGTTTTTGAAAGTCTCGTCTATTTTTTTTTTGAGAGGCTACATTTATATGGTCAAAATAGCAATAATATTGAAATATTACAATTTAAAATAACCATTTTCTTTTTAAATATATATTTTTTAAATAAGTAATTTATTCCTGTGATGGCAAATAAGAATTTTCAGCATCATAACTCCAGTCTTCAGTGTCACATGATCCTTCAGAAATCATTCTAATATGCTGATTTGTTGCTCGAGACATTTCTTATTATTATCAGTATAGAAAACAGTTGTGCCGCTTAATATGTTTGGTGTTTTAGGATTCTATCTAGGATTCTGTTCTAGAATAGAACAGCTTTTATCTTTTTTAACAAGATATGTCTTGACTGTCAGTTTTGATCAATTTAATGCAACCTTTCAGAATAAAAGTATTAATTTATTTAAAAAATCCTCATTACTGTAGTGCAAAGGAAAATGGTAAATAATGTGAAGTGTTTATGCACACAATAGTAGTATTTGCTGTACAGCCTTTGACATGTTTTTTTTAAGGGGGGGGGGGGTGGTATTGTTTTAAGAGCGAAATTAATATTAAGAATAATAGGATAACAAGGCTCAATAGTGAAACATTCTTAATTGCCACTAAAATGCTGTCACAATACAAAAAAAAAATCTTAATGGTCCCATAAATATGAGGCATTCATTTCTTATTACAAAATATGTTTTTTTTTTTTAAGTGAACTACAACCAGGACATGTTTTGTGACTTACGCCCACACAAGTCAGACTTTTGTACATATTGTTCCTATATAAATCCTTTTCTCATGGTTCCTTGTATAACTGCAGAAGTCGGCGCTCTTCTGTATTGTCAAGGTGAGAGGAAGGAGAGCTTTATTAAACTACATTTACAAGCCCATGGGAACGACTGGGTTTCACGCACAACCCAATCTATGGGCCTGAAATAGTCTCTTGATTCCAGTTTTCTCGATCGCTGTCACAGCAGCACTGAAAGACTCAGTCCGGAGCAAACTAACACTGACATTTAGAGATTCCTTCCCTGAAACAAACCCTATCCTTTGTCTGCTTTCTTAGTTACGCTTTAGTGCGAAAACCAGAGATTGAGATCCTCCCTTAACTTGATATGTGACACGCGTCTTGCGGTTAAGAGCTGTTCTACATTAATCATCGCAGAGCGCTTCTCCTGAGAACAAACTTTCAGAGGGTAATTGTAAGCATATACAAGACAATGAAACTCATTGTTGTGTAATAAACCGCGAGTAGTAGGAAACACTATCCCGAGATGTGTTGATTTATTCATTTAAAAAAATTGTTTTGGACAACCTGTAATTACGGGATGTCCTTGCCCAAATTATAGACTATTACTTACGCTCAGTGTCTTAAGTGACAGTCTTGTTTAAAGTCTCAGCACAAGAGGATACGTTCGCTTTTAGCGAGCCACAGACGCATGTGTTAGCGAACATGTCCTTTTGTCCTGCAGACCTCAGGATGAGGATTGTGGATTTCTTAGCAGGGGTTCATTAGTTGCCCAATCAATTATAAGCACCTTAATCAGACTTATCTAATGGAAATGAGAGGAGCAATTTGAGAATGTTTTTCTGTCTGTCTGGGACCCCCTCTCATCTTTCAGACATCATGAAATTCCCGTGAACAACGAGTGCACCAGGGGTTAACGCGGATTACGACCGAGGTGTCACACACTCCTGCTGCTAAAGCAAACAACAGGCTTTTTGTGTGTGTGCGTGTGTGTGTGTGTCTGGTATGTCTTAGGACGAGGAGCTTGATGAGTTGCCCCAATGTTGTCAGGATCCATATATCGGAGTTAATAAGACAACACTTTCCTTTTATTTCAGTATTTTATTTAAATTTTTTAGAGAGATTATTATTAAAGATCTGGGCTACCTTTTGTCGCTGGTATTTCGGAGATGTACGTGCCGCAGGAAGTGTTCAGAAATGCATGACAGGTTTCAGATTAATATACCCTTTGCATTTTCTGATTGGAGGAAACTCTGCCTGCGTGGTCCTATCACATCTTCCTCTGCTCTCATGTGCATAGATTAGGCAGGAGGAAAACACGGCCAAATCATATAGCAAAATTGATGATGGTAATGTCAGTGTCATAATATGACATTTGTTTTTTCAGTTTTAGAAACTGAAAGTGAAGGTTGACGTGCAGTTGTGTGATAAACACAGATTGCTAGATATTGTCAGTGTATTACAAATTATAACGTGCTACCGTTTAAAAGTTTGGGTTCAGTTCTTTTTTAATGAAAGAAATTGATACTTTCATTCAGGAAGGACGCATTAAATTGATCAAAAGTGGCGGTAACAACATTTATTAAAAAAAAGATGAATCCTGTTCTTTTGAAATTTCTGTTAATCCAAGAATGATGATTCAACACTGATAATAATTAATGTTTCTTGAGCACCAAATCAGCATATTGAATGATTTCTCAAGGATCATGTGACTGAAGACTGTAAATTCAGCTTTGCCAACACAGGAATAAATTACATTTTAAAATGTATTCAAATAGAAAACGGTTAGTTTAAAGTTTTCACATAGGCCTGGGCAATAAACTATATCAAATCGAGATTGCGATACAATTGACATTATTACTCAATATGGATTAATCTAATAACACATCTATCACACAGCAGAAATGCGACAACAGCCAGTCAGTGCATATCGCTAATAAGTGATTTCTGCATGTCTCTGTGTGAATGAACACTGTGGTTTCGTCTGATACACAAACTCACACACACGATACGTTTACTGTTTTCAGCATCTGCCGTCTTAATATATGAAGACATGATCTTCATCTCCAGAGCTGCTTTAAATCACTTCTCAAGCTTTTCACCATTTAATTTGAGAAAAACTACCGTTAAATACATATTGAACGACAAAGCGTCAAAATAAAAGTTCAGTTTAACTTCAAGAAATTATTAAATATATCATTACTGTATGCTAAAATGTACTTCTCAAAGTAATAATCATAATACTGTTATTTCTAAGGAATATCATACAACCAAGAAGATATGTTTTCATCCATGTACAGTTCTGTTGTGCAGCATCTTATTTGACAAAAAATAGAAATGCAATGTTTTGTTGTAAATTAATTGTTATACATGTAAACGCTTGATTACATTTTTTATGTTTATGTACATCTGTAATAATCCTGAAACACAGAATGTTTGATTAACTATTGACTATTTTTGATTAAATAAAAGCAGCCTTTGTGAGCATAAAATACTTTTTTCAAAATCTTAAAAAAATCTTACTGACCCCAAACATTTGAACGGCAGTGTATATGCAATATAATTGCTTCAAACATGAAAGAGTTTGTTCTCCAAAATAAATAAAAAATCATAAGTGGTCTGTACAAGTTGCACTATATTATAAGAGCCACATTTGGCACTTGAATTTGCCACAATTACAAGATTATAATCATATTTTACATTTACATAATGTTAAAATGTGACTGTTTATCACACAAAGCTGTCGAATGGCTTCAGCGGTCTTAAATATTGTGCACAAAATTAATGTACTACTTTTATAGTGTTTTTTTGTCCCCTTTGATTGGGAAAAGAGCAGCAATGAACATTCTTTACAATTTCTCCTTTTATGTTCCACAAGAAAGTAGCGAATTTAAAATGACATGACGTGATTATGAGTAGATGATGATGATGGCATTTTTATTTTGGGTTGAAAACCGTGAGTCATTGCAAATTTGGAACTGCATCTGATAATGCTGCAGCATTATCCAGACAATCTCCATAAACGACGAGTACTTGATGTCTGGAACAGCATTTCAACCTTGAGTAAAATAGCTCTGCTTAACATCAAGGCTTCCTATTCAAAGCAGGCACTTTGTTAAATATATTCTTCTCAAAGGTCTTGAGATTCTCTCTTTTTCATGCAGTCCCCATAACTTAGGAGTCTAGACGTGTAGCCTTGCGAGGATAACGGGATGTGACTTTGAAATGAGATTTGCAGGATGAAAAGACAAGTGCATTGATTTATAAGAAGCCAGTGGGCAAGAAAATGTTTTCAGAGGCTGCAGAAGGCCACAAGGTCCTCCATTAATCCCCTGACCTCTGATAGGAGCAAAGAAGAAAGAAAGACAGTCGAAAGAGGATAGGGACAGAAGACCTTGTCTGCTCTGTTGCATGATGGGCTCAGCTGCAGGAATGGCTGGCTCTTTTGTTTGAGGCGATTCTTTCATTTTGCGCTGCACCCTTTTACGACTCCCCTCTTAGTTTTACTGTCTACGATCTAATTAGCTCCGTCCTAATCATGTGTTAAATTGCATTACCTGGTGTTTACTGTCTGTTTGCTATGTTGTAAAAACGTGTGAGGGTGCCTGTAAACTCAGATCGCAATGAATTTGATGACTTTCCCCTCCTTTTAAAGAGCTTCTGGTATGGGAGTCGCAGGGCTTCAGGAAGATATGCAACCTGCAGAGCCGGCATTTAAAGAATCATGTCCACAGAGAATTCTGGGATTTTATTATCTGCTATAAATTTTGCCAGCTGAAGTCAGTACATCTTATTGATTTTGTTGGACTTTACCTTAAAATTAAACATTTTTAAATCTTTACCAAAAATATGATTACCAAACATGTAATCTATCCAATTTCCCTGAGTCCTGTTACCACATGATTTTTCCCACGTTAGAAAAAAAAAAGAGCATTCCTTAAAATGTGACTCTCAAGAAGCAATATTATTTTGATTATTTATTAAATTATCTTATTCCATTGTCTTTAAACTTTTCACGAATTGTAGTGTCAGCCACATTTGCTAAGATCAACCTTGTTACAATTAATTTCTGGGAAATATGTGTTTGTCCACTACTATTTTAAGATTTACGCATTTCAATTAATAGTAAAATTGTATTGTATTGAATAATCCTTGCATATTTTAATTGAATAATTTAACAGTCCTTAAAGGGATAGTTAGAGTTCACCTAAAAATGAAAATTATACCATAATTTACTCACCCTCAAGCCATCCTAGGTGTATATGACATTCTTCTTTCAGACGAATAAAATCAGTTATATAAAAATGTAACTGGCTCTTCCAAGCATCATAATGGCAGTGAATGTATCCATCCATTATAAAAGTAATCCACACGGCTCCGGGGGGTTAATAAAGGCCTTCTGAAGCGAATCGATGGGTTTTTGTAAGAAAAATATCCATATTTAACACGTTATACAGTAAAATATCTAGCTTCCGGCGGACCAACTTCTGTATTCAACTCACGAAGAAAGTGTAACACCTCTCGTAGTTCAAAATGCTTACGCTACGTCCGACGTCATATGTCGCGCCAGTTATGCTTTTTTACGCTACGTCATCGTCGCACCATTTACGCTTTTTCCATAAGTTGAAAGGGTGGCTTGAGGGTGAGTAAATCATGGGGTCATTTAAATTTTTGGGTGAACTATCCCTTTATTCAGTTATTCAATTAAAATACGTAAGTATTATTCAATTCAGTTTGATGGAATTTTACTGTTAATTGAAATGGGTAAATCTTAAAAAAAGGCTTACTTTTTGTTTTTTGAGTGTACTTACCAGTATTTAGTCCCAAACTAGCTAGCCTCTGTTGGGTGATACTACTCTAACTTTTCCCTAGAAATTGGGTCTGTTTTTTTATGTTTATTCACCTACAACATCTGAGTATAGTGTAGAAGATGTAACTGTATAAACTGTATTTAGACGTATAAGACATGCAACCCAGTTACAAAGGTTTGATAAAAAAAACGGCAAACTTCATATAAAGTGAATGGTAGATGATATTAGTCTCATTGAATGTATTTGAAAGAAAGAAAAAAAATTCACCAAAGCTGCATATATTTGATTAAAAAGTAATGTAAAACAGCAATATCACACTCTTCAGTGTCACATGATCCTTCAGAAATCATTTGCTGGTTTGGTGCTCAAGAAACATTTCTTATTATTATTATCATTGTTGAAAACAGTTGTGCTGCTTAATATGTTTGTGAAAACTGTGATACATTTTCCCCGCATTCCTTAATGGATAGAAAGTTCGAAAGAACAGCATTAATTTATAATAATTTATAATTTATAGAACATAGGTGGGCATTAGGCAAATGTGTTACCCAGTGACGTGTAGCCGTAACTGATTGGGATTTGAATTCGTGATGACTCGTTTAGGCGGTTAAGAGTCGATTCTTTCTTTTGGGAGACAATAACTTTATTTATCGTGCCCTTTCGACTTTACAACTTTGCAGACCGTTTACATTCACAGACAGCTATATTACACATTGCATGAAAGGGAATATTCAAAAAACCATAATAAGATCTATGCTGAAAAGGGAATGGGCATAAGGGATTCCCAGGACAAAATTGGACGCTTGTAAAATATACTATAATATATTTAAATATTTGTAGTTAATATATTGTTATTATGTCAGAATGCATAACATTATAAATGCCTTTACTGTCACTTTTGATCAGTTTAATGCATCATTGCTGAATAAGAATATTAATTTATAATAAAAAAAAGATCTACTGAACCCAAACGGAAGTGTAATTATGTTGTTCAACCCTCAGAGTTTGTATGTACTTCAAAATGAGCCCTTTTTGATTCCAGATATAGGACATAGAGTCTCTCACAGGCATACTTTCTCTTTGTTTCCCAAGGAAATGCACTGACATTTTTGTAATTAACTCAGCATGCCGCAGTTAACATTATTGTATTTTTTCTTATGAAATGCCATTACTTGCACACCTCCTCTTATGTAATCAGAGCCTCTGACATCACCATTACGAAAAATGCGACTCAATTTCCTCGAACACCATGCGAATGCTCTGAAATACATATGCGTCACTTAAACTAATAGCCCAATCAGGCACATGTTATACATTCATCAAGTCCAAGGCACATGGGTCCAAAGGTGCCAGGATTCCAACTACGTCAGATCCCTCGAGTGGCCAGCCTCTTTGATACAAGCAATCCAGAATGTATTGTTTTTTGTAAACACATCTCAATGATGAAACGTCCACTGATTGTGCCGCACGTTCTCCTGGCAACAAGGTCAAGTTTTTCCCCAACAAATTGGCCAATGTTTTGGGGTGGAGAGGGAGGGCGACGCAGTCGTTTTTGTAATCAGCATCGAGTGGCATGTTTGGTGGGAAACACAGATGGAGAGGGGCGTCCGTACCCTGTATGCTTGAGTAATGGGGAATCTTGCACGCCATCAGGGATGGGCCCTGCTCATTACACCGTCCATTCGAGCGTTTTATTGGTGCGTCCCGTTTGGATACGGAGTGGTTAGGACTTCCTCTGAGGCCGCTATGGGGGGTGTGGAATTGCATATCGGGACTGAGGGGTGTAAAACGCTGTCTGACTGCAAACACTCTCTAGTTACAGGTTTTGGTTACAATCATACACACACATGCACACCCCTCATCCTGTCCAGGCAGACTGTCACTGCGATAAAAAGATAGGTGAGAGAATTACGGCAGAAAATTATGATTTTTTGGCTTATACAAGAGCAAGCAAAAATATACTCAATATTTGAAGTCGGCATGAAATGAAAACGAATACCCTGTCTATTTTCTAAATACATCTTATAGATCTTATTGTGATCCGTGCATATTTATCTTCTTGTTTTATGACCTCATAATGCTTAATCAATAAGTCATAACCCAAAACTGTCGAAAAGGACTTCTCTCTGGTGATGTATGCGGGACTTTTCCAGTCATTTAGACCGGTTAAACCCTGTTTCTGAAAGCTCACGTTCATCTGACTCCACTTTTGAGTGCAACTCCTATCTCAAAATCCAATCAACAACAGATGAATAGAATCAAGTACCCGCGCTATATGTTTGTCTTTTCAGATTATCAATTATACTCAGCAAGTACGCAACGATATGGAAGAAAAGATCAGTTGCTACTTTCGTGACTTTAAGCCGTGAATCTTGATGTCAGATTCACTGTACTGTTTAAATGCCTCTAATATCACACTTATAGCCTGTTAACTGTCAGTGTTATGGTAGTGGGACACAGTGGGTGCGTTTTTTATTCCCCTTTTTTCCCTTTTTTCAGTGAGCTACTCTGCTCTGATTGGTCAGATGGCCCAGTCTGTTAGGATTGGTCTACCCCTCACAGCACGTGTCTGAAGCTAAATGCCCGTTACCATACCTGAATTTCAGCTCCGGAGGCTTTCTAAATCCTCAGCGATTATACACACTATAAAGACAGTAATGACGGTGCCGATATTTTACCATATCAATCCGAATGCGAGTCCAATGATTAAACATTGGAAGAACTAGTTATTCAACCCAAACCTCCATCGTAAGGACGACTTGAGTAGGACGTTTCACAGTGATATGCTATTCAGTTTGATGTAAATTATGAGATGTTGCAGCTGTAATTCCTCACTATATGTACTAACAAAACTGATGTGTATATTTCTAATTTATTGCGGTGCACATGTGGGAACTTCATCAATAATTTGCATACGTTGGCCGAGTACTAACGTGAATGACTGATAAAACATCAGACTTTGTAAAAACAAATCTTGATCCATCCTTTATCTTTACTCAAACAGACAGTCTGCATTAATAGACAGTTTTATGTAATAGTGGCCCACAGCTGATTAGCAGAAGTATTTCAGTAAGACCGTAATAACGTGAGTTAGCCGGTTAGCCGGAGACCTACACAATATAAAACACGACACTACATATTTTGAACACCCGGTGGAAAATACATACATCAATAATTAAGCATACTTACTCTTTGTGATTCTGGGGAGCAAGCTGTTCCAAATAAACTGAGTACTGTCCCATCTTTCAAAAGCAAGTGTTTCGCAAATCGTTGAAGGGTGGGTCAAGTTGTTCGCGAACGGGCGGTGTAGAACATAGGTGGGCATTAGGCAAATGTGTTACCCAGTGACGTGTTGCCGTAACTGATTGGGATTTTAATTCGTGATGACTCGTTTAGGCGGTTAAGAGGCGATTCTTTCTTTTGGGAGACAATAACTTTATTTATCGTGCCTTTTAGATTTTACAACTTTGCAGATCGTTTACATTCAAAGACAGCTATATTACACACTGCATGAAAGGGAATATTCAAAAAACCATAATAAGATCTATGCTGAAAAGGGAGTGGGGATAAGGGATTCCCAGGACAAAATTGGACACTTGTAAAATATACTATAATATATTTAAATGTTTGTAGTTTATATATTGTTATTATGTCAGAATGCACAGCTTATTTTGCATAGCTGGTGAAAAAGATGCAACCAACCAACTGTACATGCTAACCAAACACTGACCCCATGACTAATTGTAAAAAAAAAATCAGTCCTCCCCAACTCAAAAGTGACTGTTCTTTGCCTGATTGAATTTCTGTGAATTAAACGTTATCATGTGTTAACATGGGCTCATTCAGAAATAATATGTTGAGCCAATGTAAAAATGTAGTTTACCAACACGTGTCATTAGTCCAATTAATTTTTTTAAATTGTAGCAATTGTTTATTTCTCACTGTCCCAAAAGAAAAAATGTATGAAAAACATAAAAACATCACGCCAAATACTGAACACAGACAACAGGGTTGACATTTTATCACATCACTTTATTAACAAATCAATTCCAACACTACTGGAATTGGATATTTGGTGAAAATACTTTTGGAAAAATACTTCCGTAACCAAGGCCGCTGGCTAAGTGGGCGAGCACTGTAGAGTAGTCAAATTAGTGATGTAGGCTGCACAGCAGCTCACTTGGTTTTGGTGCGATGTCGTCACACTTTTAAGACCCCAAGCAAACAATGAATAGCCTACAGTGGACATGGGGGCTGCAATCTCAGTGGTCAGTTTATTATTTATGCAAATGACAGGAAGTGATTACACGCCCGCACCAAACCACGGTTTCCTCACTGTTAAGCTTATGATATAAAGGTCTTTCCACTTGGTATGCAGTGACATGACAGCTGCCTGCTGATAAGCAAACCTCCATTTGCATTTGTTATGCTTTTTTCCGGTCTGGATATATGTGCTATGATGAAATCTATAGATGGTGAGGAAAAGAAAGGGGTGTGGAGGGAAGCCCACCATATACACGTGTCCGCCCACAGTTTTCCATTTTGCCTTAGGGATCCTGTACGGGCCAGATTATAATATGTGTGATTATAATATGAGGGAGAGAGGTGATAAAAGATGCTCCGGGCAGAGATGAAGGGAATCCTATTTCCATGGTGGCATCCCTGTATCATAGAAAGTTAACTGTATGATGTCAGTGGAAGACTAGTTTCATGATTCAAATGTTAAGTTATATAATGCGACTATTATATAATGACTGAAATATTCATATATATACAATATATCATTTTTTTATATAATTATACATGCATTTTCTATCACTTTTGATTAATTCAATGTGTCCTTCCTGAAAAGTATTATTTAAAAACAATTTACTGACTGTATATATTTAAATCTTTAGAATATTTCCTCATATATCAAGCCATTGCACTTGCACTATATTGATTGATTGCATATTTTTATTTTATTCCTTTATCTTTGAAGTTTAAATTTGAAGTTGATTTGGTACCTTGCTTATCTGATTCTTGGATCTCTTGTTCATTTTCATATTTTTAGGCATGAAACATTTAAAGGAATAGTTTATTTTGCAGAAATTTAAGCTATTAATTAGTATCCCGTTCCTATGGGAGCTTGTTTCCACCACAGAATTAAACATTGTAAAAGATAATTGGGACTTTTTAACTAACAATTGTGAGATTGCATCTTGCAATTCTGACCTTTTTTTTCAGAATTGTGAGATATAAACACACAATTTTGACATTTTCCTCAGAATTGCGAGTTTATATCTTAGAATTCTGACTTTAGATCTAGCAATTGCGTGTTATAATGTCAGAATTGCGAGATATAAACTTTATAACTCGCGTGTTATAATGTCAGAATTGCGAGATATAAACTTTATAACTCGCAATTGTGACTATATCATGCAATTCTGACTTCTTTTCTCAGTATTGTGAGATATAAACTTGCAATTGTGAGAAAAAAGTCAGCATTGCAAGATATAAACTCGCAATTGCGACTTTACGCAATTTACGCAATTCTGACTTTATAACTTGCAATTGCGACTTTATAATTGCAATTCTGACTTTATAACTCGCAATTGTGACTATATCATGCAATTGTGATTTTATAACTTGCAATTCTGACTTCTTTTCTCAGTATTGTAAGATATAAACTCGCAATTGTGAGAAAAAAGTCTGAATTGCGAGATATAAACTCGCAATTGTGACTTTACATCACGCAATTCTGACTTTATAACTTGCAATTGCGACTTTATAATTGCAATTCTGACTTTATAACTCGCAATTGTGACTATATCAAGCAATTGTGACTTTATAACTTGCAATTCTGATTTCTTTTCTCAGTATTGTAAGATATAAACTCGCAATTGTGAGAAAAAAGTCAGAATTGCGAGATATAAACTCGCAATTGTGACTTTACGTCACGAAATTCTGACTTTATAACTCCTATTGTGACTTTATAACTTGCAATTCTGACTTCTTTTCTCAGTATTGTGAGATATAAACTCGCAATTGTGAGGAAAAAATTTGAATTGCAAGATAAAAACTTGCAATTGCGACTTTACATCCCGCATTTCTGACTTAATAACTCGCAATTATGGCTTTATATCATACAGTTCTGACTTTATAACTCGCAATTCTGATGCAATTCTGACTTTATAGCTCACAATTGCAACTTTATATCACGCTATGCTGAGAAAAAAAGTCAGCAATTACCTCTTTTTATTCGGTGGCAGAAACAAGCTTCCATAAGTTCCAAATTTGCAAAGTATGATTTCCTTTTTGGCAAGCAGCATTGGTTTTCATGTGTTTCTTTATAGTTTGCCAAATGCAAAGATGCAAATAAGATTTGAAAACTACGGCAGAGAGCAAGATTTTTGATAGCAAGATTTTTGATCGCAAGATTGCTGAAACGTTTTACTGAGCCACTAAGCCTAACTTATTTATATGATTCCACATCGCTGACATACACTAGAGAAATGATTTTTTTAATTTCACGCTTTATAACTCTCTGAGATATGGTGGAGCAGGTTAGTGTAAGCATTCTGAATTATAGTATGAATGTATGTATTTAATACAGGGAGTGACTGTTTCAAGCTGTCTTGGTCAGATGTTGAGGTATGCGGTACCCTGCACCTCTCCCATGTGGTTTGTGTTTTGACATGGGAGGTGCCATCCACGGTGTCCGAATGACGAACAGATAAAGCAGCCCTCTCCGGCCCTAATGACGCATGACATGCTGCTGCTTTTTGCGTCCTAATTTATGGCTTCCTATGTCAGCAGAGCCCTTCTCTCCAGGGAGGTTCAGGCAATTATTGACCCTGCATTCTGGACACGTTCCATGAGAAGGCAGAATCTGGAATTTTGATTACGGTACTCCGGGCCTGTGTGAATGCAGATGTCTCAGCCTCGTTTTAAACAGTTTGCTGCGTCCAATGACTGGCAGGTGTGTTTAAAAGCATAATTCGGTATTTCTTTTTCCAAGGGGAAATACATTATAATCTCCAATCTGGAAACCGTTCATTTTGATGTTGTGTAATTTGTAGCATAGCCCTGTGTATTGTGAAACATCATTTAGATAGATTTTATCAATAAAGAACAACATTTAGAGATGTTTACACATGCTGCAAAAGAGTGCAATTTTAACTTTAATGGAGTAGCTTGGACCACTTCCATTTTGGACCTTGATTTTAGAGCTCTACATGAATTTCTCAAAATATTTTCCAAATGATCAGCCCTCTTTTATTTTATTTTAATTAATTTATTTGATTTGATTCTAAAAGACTTTGACTGATGACATATTTTTTACTTAATTTTAATTTAGCTTTTTTTTTTTTTTTTTTGCATATGTAATCCATATTTTGCATTGTTTAATGTCCACTTGCACATGCAAATGAATGTGGTATTCTAGATTTATAGGTGTACTATTATTCTTAAAAAAACATTCAAACTTCATTCTCAAAAAAAGTAGGTATCTGTATAATTTAGTTTTTTATGTTAATTTTATTTTCAATGTAATTTAGTTTAGTTTTACCTCATTTTAGTTGAAAATTTATATTTTGGTTTAGTTCATGTTTAGTTTTTTTTATATTAATTAAATTTTTATTTTATTTTGCTTTTGTTAACAGTAACACTTGTTTCTAATGGCTATTCACACCTAACCCTCGTGTTATTTTCTCACCTGTCTGATTAGATAATCCTAAATCAACAATTGGCGTTGAGAGCATGTGTTCGAATGTGAAAGACAATGTGAAACGCAGAGGGGAAGGGGGGCTTTTTACTTGAACCTCGTTCGCATAACAGGGAGCAGGTTTTATCTCTTCAAGCACTGAAAAAATTTAACGCTTCCACCCTGTGCGGAGTGCAACTGACGTTTTTACAATTAGCTTGGAGCCCAGCAGACGCGAGTTTAGAACGTGTTGATGAGCGGCAATAAATTAAGTGTGAATGTGCGGAGCATTTATCACTTGCCATTTTCACCATTATCGCTTCAACGACAGACAGAAAGAGGGTCTCTTTGTTCTTGTCTGAAGAGGGGTTGTGTACTCATCTCTCTGATGCTCCTACAGAAGTGTCGGAGTAGTCTGGAAGCTGGATTTGATAAGCGGCTGAAATTCCACATGTCCCTCCTATTGGTTTCTTCTTTATGTGTGATTTCACAGCCCATTGAGCCGAGGGCTCTGGTATGTCCTGCTTCCAGAGTGGCTCATTTGGAATGGTGCTCATCTGCTCCTCGTCTGATATCCGGCCTGTTCCAGACTTTATGGATGTGAAATATAGGTGGTGTAGGACGGGGAGCCTCTCCTCTCCGGGCGCTTTGGGCGCAGGACGGCAAGTTTCCAAACGAGAGGCAGGAATGTTACTGTGAGTTGTCTCCAGAGCTTTGATGTCTGGAGAACGGTGGGCTTTCTGTGGGATTCTCTTTCCATCGGCCTCTCACATTACCGTTGCGCTCCGGAGGGCCGCTGGCAGAATGGATTTATATGCCCCTTTTAAAAAATGGGAACAACTTTTTTCCCACTGTACAATAACCTGCACATGCAGCAGATCATTCATAAAGGATTTTAGCAAAAGGGATAGGTCACACAAAAATGACAAATCTATCATAATTTACTCACCTTCACGTTGTTACAAACCATGGACTTTCTTTTAACGTGAAAAAAGTATTAGTTTTTGCTTCAAAAAGGTCAGAAAAGCAACATAAAGCGGTCCATAAAACAGTCCAAATGAGAGTAGCAAATCATTCAGAATCAAACGATTCATTTCACTCTAAAGAATGATTAATTTATGAATTCAACTTCTCAAAAGAAGATCTTAGGTAGATGTCAAGATTTTCAGTCAGTAACACAATAAAGTTTCATAATTAAAACGTAATATAGACTACTTTTATGATATGTTTTTGGTGCTTTCTTCATTGTAATTGCATAGAAAACAGTGACCAGCACATTCTTAAATGTCTCCTTTGTTTTCCACAAAAGAAAGAAAGTAACACATTTTATTTATGGTGTAGTATACCTTGAGTAAAGGCCCGAAAACGATATCTATATTGATAGCTATGATTACTCTAGTCACTCTAATTCTATGAGCATTGTAGGGATGTCCACACCACAGCAATTTCGGAAAATGACACAGAGGAACCATATCGTTGAATAACTTCCAGAGCAGTTTTTCTTAGCTGACGAACGATAAAAACATTGAAAGCCAATAAGAATCGATCCAACTTTAAAGAGCTTAAACGTTTAAAGTGGCAGTACTCTTGTAATAAGCAGTTGGTGTGGACACTAATATAGTCATTGTTATAGTTAATCATTGTTATAGTTAATTTAATCATGACAGAATTTTCATATTTTGGTGAAAGAGATTTTCCTTCGTCTCCCCTTCTTAGCTGCTGTAATAATTGTTTAGTCTAGGATGAGATATGTCACAACCTCACCGCTGTGAGTCATCCATAAATTGTAATTCTTCCCTTTAGCTCTGATCCTGTGGCATTAGCGATCTGACGAGAAAGCAGCTCTGACTCTTTTGATGTCAACAGCCTGTAAAGTTGTGTAATAAATAAAACAAAGAGCGGGATTTGTGTTTCCATTCACTCACGAGAGCTTTGGACGGCTCAGAAACCCATCTGTTGGACAGTAGAGAAAAAGCCCACCGGTATTGGAGGGTGAGCCCAAGCAAAAGAGATTGTGTCTGTGTGTACACCTGCAGAGTGTTTGATTGCGTTTCAGATTGTGGACCTGTTTATAGTGCTGCCAAAGACGCAGTGAGCGGTTCCTCGTCGTCAGTGGTTAATGGAGGACTAAATGGGCTGTGTCTTCAGCAGCATGTCTCATAGAGATGAGGTGGCAGTGAAAACAAATGATGAAATGCCGATCAAAGGCCAGCAGGGGACCAGGACTGATGCTCTTGGAGTGGACCGTGGATGAGCTTTGGTGGGAAGCTGTGCCGGACCATGGGAAAAACCCACCGGTCCACCAGATGAGAGCTAAAGCCTGGGCTTCATCTCTCCCCAGTAAAAACAGGAGATGATCAGGTCTAATAACATGCACTACTACGCCCATCTCACAAATGT
Organism: Gobio gobio; assembly: GCF_949357685.1. Lineage (NCBI taxonomy): Eukaryota > Metazoa > Chordata > Actinopteri > Cypriniformes > Gobionidae > Gobio > Gobio gobio. Next base: position 20,444,417 of record NC_137119.1, read on the forward strand.
TCCCTCTAGTCAATACAAAGAAGTTGGACTGAATGTTCTCAGAATCAAAGACACTTATGCTCATTGAAGCCATGGCCTAGTGCAGTGGTTCCCAAATTTTCCTTCCAGCCCCCTTTTTGTAGAGAGGCATTTTTTCAAGCACCCCTCACACTCTCAGACATGACCTTGCTTGCTAAATTTATTTGAAACATTGTAATTAATACACAACTACAACTTGTTTGGCTTCATGTTGTCAGAAGCTGATATTTTGAGGCACTAGCCACGTTTACATGCGCACTTTTTTGTCATTCTGATTAAAATCATTCCGATTGAACGATTCGGTGGACTGTTTACATGAGACGTTATCTAATCCGATCTGGTGTTTACATGTGCTGACTTTCAGTCGGAATCATTGTGACATGCGCACACAGTTTGTCTGCCGTATCAGATTCGTAACGTTAGTATCGTGGATCAATAGTTCTGTGTTGGTAATTTTTATATTTATTAAATTTTCTGTGGGCGGACATGCAGTAGTTTAAACTAATTTATGTCCTATACAAAGGCTATTTCAACAGCTGTGAATGATGAATGCAGAATCAAAATTAATTCAATTCATTTATTTTGAAAAACACAAAATTAACTATAAAATGCACCCAAATTATTAATAAAAACATAGGATGTACGGTGAAACATGAATGAAAGCATTCAAGACGTGCTCCGCATACTAGTACTAAACGCAGATATTTCAGATGATTAAGGAAAGATACCATAATTACAAAGGTATAAATATTAACAAAAGTAATCAAAGTAGACTTTGTGTAATGTTACTTAACCAATTTGAAGCAGTTGTTTAACTTTTTTTTTATTTCTAACTTACGAGAAACAAAATGTCGACATGCCCTCTCCAGCAGCTTGAATGTTCCCCGTTGCAATGGCAACTCTCAACGGCCACCAGGACTTATACAGTTTTATAAAAGCTATTCATTATTTGTTGTAAAGTGTAAGAATCTGAATCACCTCAGAAAAATAAATGATTCTGTCAAGCGCAGTTGAAGCCTAGGACAAATGCTGTCAAGACGAGATGGTGTAGCCAGGCTATGTTTATGTCATTATTCCAACACCATGTTCATAACATGTTACGAAATAAAAAGTTTAATACCTCAGAAAAATGAACTTTCCTCTCTTGTCAACATTTGCCTGGTGTGAGCGCGGCGCGCGCTCTTCAGTTGTGGAGGCGCGCGCGCTGTATATCACGTCACAGAAAGGCGTGCACTCAAAGTAATCGGATCAGGTCGTTTACATGGTGGAATTTTTCGTTTGATCGGTTCATGAAAAGGTTTATCCCACCCCTCTCAAACCGATTACAATTTCATTTGGCCATTTTTATTCCGATTGAGGTGTTTATATGGAGCATTTTCCTTCGGACTTTTAAACCGATTACAGTGCTCCATGTAAACACACCTACTGTGGGCTCTCTTCATTACCTACCCTTGTACTGGTGAACCTGAGGGAGAGATATGCCTCTCAAATTTTTTTGGTCTCAAGGATGTCCTCACTGGACGCGGCCAAGCGGACATTGCAAATCCATTTTCCCTTTGTGTAAGAAGTTGCGTGAGTTCTTGTAGTGCGTCAGAAATAGAACAGGAATCAGTTTACTGTTGGGTACTTGTCGTGTTGCGATGCATCCTATGTAGACAGCATCACTAGCTGCGTTTCCACTATCGGGCCAAAGGCGGGCATGCTAGTGCGTGCCAGGTGTTTCCACTGTCACTTCCGGGGCTTGATCGGGCCTCATCGGGGCTTCCTCTGGGCCAACGGCCAGGGTTTTTTGGCCCGCCAAATACCTTGGTCCAAAGCGGGCTTTGTTACGAACAAAGATGGAGTTTATCTGAGTCTGGAGATGGCAGTGCTGTGGATGATTTCATATTCAAGCTAACATCAGCATTAAAGAAATAACTTTTAAAATCCGATGTGGATTTGTGGATTTATTTTATCTGTCAGTACGTCTCGTCTCTTTATACTGGACTGTCTGATATCCATATTTAGCTCTGCATATGTCATAAAATAAAGCAACTTTTCGGGAGCTTTCCTCTTTTTCTTTGACTAAAAATATAGCCTAACTGTATCGGGGCTGTTACTGGAGAGAGTGCTAATGCTCCTCAGGTGTTTTCTTTTTGTGTGGAAAATTTATAGAAAGGATCATTCTTTCTAAATGTGATGTAAACACTGTCCTGTGACTTCAAATAAACAGATAAGTACGTGCAGGGCTTGACATTAACACCCGCCAGCCCGCCAAATGCGGGTAGATTTCAGCTGTGGCGGGTAAGGCAGCCACTCCCACTAGCCACTTTGGCGGGTTAAATATAATTTCAGCCTACAGCCTAATGAAATGCCAAGACCGTCATATCACAAAATTACAATTCAGTTACAATTCTTTATCGATTAACTTGCAGTTAGTGAAGATGGGATAGGAAAAATCGCGCTGAATGACACAAATCAGAAGCGCTCTCTCTCTGTCGCACGCGCGATCAGTTCTCCTTGCGCCTGAATAGTCAAATACACGCGCACACAGATGTCAAAATGTCCATCGTGAGGAGTACCTCGCATGAACACAGTCGGTAATGGCTGCAGTGTATCTTTGTTCTTTTATATAGCCTCACAAAAATAACTCAATAACTCATATCATATTCAATTTCTCATATTAGCCTATGCTCATATTGCCCACCAGCACATACCAGCTGATATACAATGTAGTCTGAATTTGGGTGGTAACTCTGCATTTGCAAGTTTGAAAGGGTTTTAAATCTTCTAAATCAAGTAAAATGACTCAAAATCAAGTAATTTAGGTATGCCAAAGTCAACTTTAATCATATAAAATGTAATTTCCAAACAGCAAAATTGTGGCCAGTGAAAATGCGGAGTGGCTAGTAACTTTGGAAAACCACTAGCCACGGTGGCTGGTGAGCAAAAAAGTTAAATGTCAAGCCCTAAGTATGTGTGTCCTCTTTCTTTTGTGAAGTTTTAGTGTCTTACGGGCGGGTTTTAGTAACGCACTATGGAACTTCTGTCCTGATGGTGGAAATGCAGTGTGGTTTTGGGCTCTGTGCTACAGGTCCTGGGCTATTAGCCCAGCCCGTTGAAAGCCCTGGCTCGCACTGGCCCGACAGTGGAAAAGCCGCTACGGATTATAATGGGTTCTATTTGCTTTTGTCAAATCTGCTTTACGTCCCCCCATTTCGGGAACCACTGGCCTTTTGGTACGCAAAGATAGATCGAAGACGAACCAGCATTTTCGACCAAAATTAAAGTTTTTGGGGAAAAGTTGGGTTTGGCATAGACAGAAAAAAAAACAATTGTAGAAAAGTACCTCATTCCCACTGTGAAGTATACTGGTGGATCTTTAATGCTGTGGGGCTAATTTTCTTCCAAAGACCCTGAACAACTTGTTAGGATACACAGATAATAAATCAACACATGACTAACCCTGTCTGGAGACTTAAACTGGGCCATGGTTGGATCTTCCAACATGACAATGATCCAAAGCACATCTCAAAATAAACAAAGGGATAGTTCACTGACCACAGAATGAAGATTTTGCCATGTACATAGCAGTCCCCTGACCCAAACCTCATAAAAAAACAGTGGGATGAGCCGAAGAAATGAGTCCACAAGCATGGGCCTCTGAATCTGAAGGATCTGGAGAGATTCTGTATGGGCGAATGGTCTCAGATCTCCTGCCATATGTTCATCAACCATATTACCTATTATAAGAGAAGATCCAGAGCTGTTATCTTGGCAAAAGGAGGCTGTTCAAAGTATTAAATTAATATTTTGAATGAAAGACTAAGAGGAGAAATGGCAAAAACAAATTTTCAGTTAGTTTTGCTCTTATTTAAAAAGGGTGCCAATATTTCTGGAGCCCACTGTAAATTGAGTCATTGTTTTCTGGCCAAACATGTCTTATTTCTATGCAAATGAGGTGGATTATGGATTAAAATGTCGCCCTTTAGGTTGTGGTACATCGTGGTTTGCTGTGAAGGTAAACATCTCATAACTTTTATATTGTTAGTAATATTTCAAGATGAATACTGCTAGAATGAAGCAACTTGGGTTTACTTGATCCCCCCCCCCCCCCAAAAAAAAAAGTATGTATATATATATATTTGCACTACAACTGCACGAACTTGCTTCCTCGAGTATGAGCGGCATACATCTCACTATATATCATACTATATGGCTCATAAAAGCCTGATGTATCAAATATGATATTCTAAAAATGCCTTTTTTATATTGTATAAAGAACCGTTCTGTTTCAAGAAAGTTGATTTTTCTGACTTTTATTTGGTAGCAGTGGCGGCTGGTGATAATTTTTTTGGGGGGGGCGTTTTTTTCCGTGGTTTTTTTAGACAGTGTCTTCACTTTTATCTTTTTAAGAGGCAGCTTTCTGTGTGCACTTTCAGACTTATCCACGTCTGCTCTTCTGAATTTTAACTTTTAAGTATGACCTTGGTTGCGCGCACTGCGTCTGGGAACTGCCGCCTTCTATTTTGCCATCAATTGATTGGTGTTCAAAAAATACTTAGAAATCATTGAACTTCATGTGATCCTACAAGAGTGATTACTGATAGGCTGTCTGCAAAAAAACGAATCCCGTTTTAAAGAAGAAAACAAATTAACCACTGACTTTCAAAGCAGTTACGACTTTCTACTTTGAGGGCCTTGATAGAAATGTAGTGGAGTAAAAAGTACGATATTTGTCTTTCAAATGTAGTAAAGTAAAAGTCATAAGTTTCCAGAAACAATACTACTCAAGGAAAGTACAGATACTCAAAAAGTGTACTTAAGTACAGTACTCAAGTAAATGTACTTAGTTACTGTCCACCTCTGGGTTTAACTGCTGCCATCTCTACGAAAGTGATCATCATAACAAGGTTTTGGCAGAGTCGGAGTGACTGTGTCACCCGCGCACTTTCGCTTTAGTGGCCAAGAGCTGAAAGTTGAATGACAGGTGACGAGAACCAATCAGATTGGATAAAATAACACGCATCCAATTCTGATTCACCAGGGACGCAGCGACCTGCGTCCGGAGGAGGATCTTTAAAAACCAATTAAAGACCAGCTTCAGGTCACATGCTGCCCGTATATTTTTGTACTCAGATAGACATCCATTTGTCCGGCGTCCCTCGCGCATGAAACCGCATGAAACATATTGAAGAACATATTAGTTAACCGATCAAAGCCAGTTTTTATTAAATGCTGAGGCTCTTACTAACAGCCGGCACGTCGTATGAGTAAACTATTTTATTTTTATATCATTTTTGTATACATGTATATTTCTGGAATTTTGATGGGGGCGGCGCCCCAGCGCCCTCTATTGACCAGCTGCCACTGTTTGGTAGACTTACAGAGATAAGATGACATTTTATTTAAAAAAAGTAATTTAGCATATGCACAAATATTGAACATCAGCATTTTATCATAAAACAGCTGATAATATTGAATTCTTTAGTGAACCAACTAAGAATCCTTAAGTGAATTGGGTTCTAAAAACAACACTGCATGCAAATAAACACTGGTATAAGTTGGCCCAATTCATTTTTAGTGAATCCCCCCCCTCAATGTCTTTACTACAGGGACCAACTGAATGTAGTTAATGCTTGCTTTCTACGCTCCATGTCCGTGAGTGATAGGCTGTCAGATTCTCTCCACTTCAGCTTGAAGGCTTCCATGTTATCCTTGTTGGATGCCCCCCCTGTGAGAGCCAGGTCGATAGAGGTGCTTGGCCCTGTCGATCCATCACCTCCCTCCCTGTCCGTAAATTGGCCTCAAAGGCACAGAGCTCATCTCTAGGGGAAAGCGCCACTGTTTAGCCAAGGCAGTGAAGGAAATGAAAATGCAATCAGGGAAACCATTAAAGCGGCTTAGAAAAATTACTCCTCACTGTCCTTTGACAAAGTCCTGCGTTCGTCTTCCCCCGCTCGCCTTTTAGTCCGCTCCGCGATATTTCGCTTTGACACATTCCGCATTCTGCCTTTTTTCCGTTCGTTTGAATCCAACGGTGAGCTGATGAATGCAACCCGCAAAGTAGCGCACGTCAAGATTTATTGATTGAGATTACTAATGCCTTCGCTGAGTGGTGGCGTGTTATCTAAAGCAGGGGAGAGATGTGGGGGTGTCACCTGGGGTCCCGGGACAGCGCTACTTCAGATCTGATGTTCTCAACGACAGAGATTGACCACTTCCAGGTTGGGGGCTAGACTAAACATATTTCAGCCCATCAGTGATTCGGCAGGCTCACTCTATCTCATTAGAAAAATAATGATGTAATTGACTGTTGTTACAATAGATAGTCGGATATTTATCTTTGAGCCCGCTGTTTGGTGATGGGCCGCCGGGCCTTTATCACAAGCCTGTCTTCTCCCGCTTGATTCATGGTCTTTGTCTGGCAGTGCAAAAGCAGATGCTGCTTATTTACTCAGAGACTGTAATGGCACACACACACAACACCGGTAATTACCCTTTTGATTGCAATTTATTGGCCACAGGAGAGGATGAGTTATGCGCTTTGTACCGTAGAGGAATCTGCATCTGAATCCATCAAAAGTCCAAGCTTACCCTCGCTCATTTTTTAGCGAGCATGCATGGCTTAGGACGCAAGGCTGTTGAAACATACCTTAAATGTCAGAGTAAAGGAGGGTTTTGATTGAATCATTTAGAGACTTATTTATTTATTAGACACATTGAACTCGTGTCTTGGAATGCTGTTGTTTTCATTCCCTTTCCGTTTGTTTCCATATCGTGCATTTGTTTCCTGAAGTAAATGAAATGCATATTGAAGTCAAATAGCAGAGTATTAAGTTGGCCTACGGATGATTTATACAGCATTCAGGAAATCATTTTGTTGCTCGCTCTTTCATTGCAGTCCTGAGAACTGTTCGTTTACAGGGAAAACTCAGAATGCCTTTAAATTATTGTCTGGAATATTGAACCATTTCCTGGCTGAATAATGTTCTCCTTATTGAGCCTTCTACACACTTGTCATCAATCACCAAAACAAATTTAATTTAAACCTGATTTATTACTGGGCCAAACGCCGCTGGGAATTTACATGCATGCTGCAGCCGTACAATATGTTCCATTACAGATAAGAGCTCGTTTTCCAAAGATTTCACAACTTGATAAGACATTCCACACTTAAAAACCCCCAAAAGTGCTCCTTAAATGGACAAATATATGTGCCGTGATAGAATGGCTTTTCACCGTTCACAGCGATTTGACTGTCATCCCTGCAGATGTGATGGCATAAACTCACTAACGTGGCTCATTGTCATGTACTGCACTCATTTCCTGTGCTTTGGCCAGCTCAAACTCACATTTTCACATTAGCACATGATGAACTATTCTTTGAGATGTTAAGTCAGAGTCTGGGTTTTTGTCAAGTTTCTGTAAGAAGGATTGGATTTGTTTCAGGCCTGTCCTATTTATTGACTTTGAGGCTTTCCGACTGTTAGAACTGGGCCTGAAAAGCCAACCGTTTAAGCCACATATTTAACTATTTAGCCATTTAAGCCAAAAAATATGTGAACATCCCTGCAGAAAAGCACACTTTTTACAAAAATAATTATACACACTACTGTTCAAAAGTTTGACGTTAGTAATATTTATTTTGAAATGCATTTTCATTCTCTAAAGATGCATTTAACTGATCAAAAGTGACAAAAGAGAATTTAAATAAATTATGTTCTTTTAAACTTGATATTCATCAATGAATTCCGAAAAAAATAATTGATATTAATAAGAAATGTTTCTTGACCACCAAATCAGCATAGATTGATTTCTGAAGGATCATGTGACTCTGAAGACTGGCGTGATGATGCTGAAAATTCAGCTTTGTCATCTCAGGAATAAATTCCATATTAAAATCACTTTAAGTTGTAATATTATTTCACAATATTACTGTTTTTACTGTATTTTTTAGCAAATAATTGCAGCCTTGATGAGCATAAGAGACTTTAAAAAATATTATCAACTCCAAACTATTGAACAGTTTTGTATAATTTTTATTTATGTTTGTGTTTTAAAAGACAAAAAAATTGGACACTTGGTTACCAAACGTTAGTGGATTGTTTGCAGATGCTATTTGGTTTGATGTATTGCATCTAAGTCAACTTTTTCGGACCACTATGTACTATATATCCTTTATAGTATAAGATATGATTGATCTAAGATACAGTGATATTGGATACATAACACTCATCAAAGTCTGTTCTATCTGAGAAGGGCACACACACACATAATAGATACAACAGGGTGCCTGACACAATTAGCTGCCGTTATTTGATCCGGCCAAATACTGATTAATCAGGGCGAGGAATGCACACACATCTGTGCGTGTGTGGTGTCCCCACCTCATGAGTGGGTTGGGGTGCTGGGGGGTTTGGGTTCAGAGGGAATAGGCTGTCAGCTGTGAGAAATATGTCATGGTTGTTGCGTCCCATACAGCACATCTGGTGCTCATTGGCAGAGAGCATCAAGCCCGACAACCAGGCGGATCTGCCGATTCTCAACCCGCTTCTGTCGCTGCGAGGGTCTCCCCTCAGCAACTGCACTCTCACTATTCTCTTTTTCTTGCACTCTGTCCCTCTTGAGCCATGATTCTCAGTCACAGTAATTTTATTTGGACCTGCTGAACGAGGCTTTAGGGATTGTGACAGACATGCAGACTATCATGTTCTGTAAGATTTCCTAACGTCCGGTTGAGGAGAGAAGCATCTGCCTGTAATCTCTGATGGCCCACTTGCATACAGTCCTGCAGGATACACTTCCTTTTTATAAATGATGCATTTAAGGCAATTATGGCCTTTGTGCATTTGATGGGGTTGGGGAAAACTCTGTTAAGTGACACAGAAGAATTTAAGGCTTCCTTTTCCATTCATGTTCAGGAATTTGGACTCAGTTGGCCACCTCGTACAGTTGAATGTTGAATGGAAGTGACAGGAAGAGGAATTTGCTGAATTGCTATACAAACACTCTCTCACAACAAAGGAATTTCATTAGTGTAACACAAGTTTTGGGACAAACCATTACAAATTGCATGAATGACATTAACTAATTATGCAGATTTATTGATTTACTGGTGTGCTTTTTATGGTTCTTTTTTTTTAGCTTATAGGAAATTTCCAGTGTTGTTATTGTTTACAAAAACTACAAAAAAATATATATATTAATTGAAATAAAACAAATATTAGAAAATCTGACTTGGCAACTAACTGAAATAAATAAATTGCAGTACTGAAATGACAAAAAATATAACCTAAATAAATTAGTGCTGTCAAATCGATTAATCACGATTAATTGCATGCAAAATAAAAGTTTGCGTTTACATAATATATGTGTGTGTACTGTATATAATTATTATGTATATATAAATACACACTCATTCGTGTGTGTGTGTGTGTGTGTGTGTGTGTGTGTGTGTGTGTGTGTGTGTGTGTGTGTGTGTGTGTGTGTGTGTGTGTGTGTGTGTGTGTGTGTGTGTGTGTGTGTGTGTGTGTGTGTATGTATGTATATATATATATGTATATATATATATATATATATATATATATATATATATATATATATATATATATATATATATATATATATATATATATATATATATATATATATATATATATATATATATATAGAAATATTTGCATGTATATACTGTATATATATTTAAATAATTTGTTATACACTGATCAGGCTTAGCATTATGACCACTGGCAGGTGAAGTGAATAACACTGATTATCTCTTCATCACGGCACCTGTTAGTGGGAGGGATATATTAGGCAGCAAGTGAACATTTTGTCCTCAAAGTTGATGTGTTAGAAGCAGGGAAAATGGGCAAGCCTAAAGATTTGAGCGGGTTTGACAAGGGCAAAATTGTGATGGCTAGACGACTGGGTCAGAGCATCTCCAAAACTGCAGCTCTTGTGGGGTGTTCCCGGTCTGCAGTGGTCATCAAAATGCTCGAAGGAAGGAACAGTGGTGAAACGGCGACAGAGTCATGGGCGGCCAAGCTACTGTAGCTTAAATTGCTCGAGAGGTTAATGCTGGTTCTGATAGAAAGGTGTCAGAATACACAGTGCATATGACTTGGCCTCCAAATTCCCCTGATCTCAATCCAATCGAGCGTCTGTGGGATGTGCTGAACAAGTCTGATCCATGGAGGCCCCACCTCGCAACTTACAGGACTTAAAGGATCTGCTGCTAAGATGGACAGCACTAAAAGAAATATAAATTAAAGCAAAATAGAAATATTAAAAACTAAAAACATTTAATACAGCCATTAAAATGAAAATATATTTAAATTTAGCCATATAGCAGCACACAATGTCCATCACATTGTTTTCAGATAACTTTATAAAAATAAATATTGACATCCGATTTGAGTCTGATCATAGAAAATATTTTGTTCTGGGAAATGAAATGTTCTCCATACATGTCTGTAAGTGCCATTTCAAACATTTAAACTACAACAAATATATCTGAATCCATTTTTATTCTATTTCCATTTAGTATTTTATGTTTTTTTTCCTTCAGTTTAAAACTTATGGACAAACTATGGATTTGTTGAAGTCTCTCATCGACTTTTTGGAGCAAACCAGGATATCAGTTACACCTGAGTTATCAGATGTTATTATTTCAGCACACTTTGTCCGCGCACTTGATTTATTGCTAATTTTTTGCATATCGGCCCATAGCGTGGCTGATCGGCAACGTAATTCCCCCTCATTGGCTGGAGGACATGCAAGCCTGAAAACGTTGACCTAATAACATTAGATAAACGTTAGATAAACAGAGATCTGGAAAGAGCCAAGCAAAACAGAGGGAGCAGAAAGCGTCCTGTCAGTCTCAGGTTTCTGATAGTAAGTGTTATTTAAAAAGCAGCTGATGTGGGTTATGTTGTCTTACTCAAAGCCATCTGTTTCCTTACCTCACACAGGCTGCTCTTAGTGCCTTGAAACAGCTGTCAGAACAAGGACTGGACCCAGTGGATGGACCAATCGAGGTGGAAAATGGATCATGTGACATGTATGTACACACAGAGCCGTAAGTACGCCACACCATCCGCACCTCCACCAACACCTCCATTCCAGAAAGGATCACATATGTAAATGACTCCCAACCAGAAGAAATCTGTCATGTCTCGATGACGTTATATAAATGGCAAAAGTGCTCAGAGGCAGTCTGGGTAGCCATTGCCTTTATATAAACTGTTAGGAGATTCTCAAGATGAGTTAACGAAATGGACATGATTTATACCTTTTTTCCATTTAAATATTTACAGATCTTCATGTTAGCAGCCTTGAAATGCTTCCCATGTGTTGTTCCAAGCAGAGTTAGCTTAATTTAAGCCAATATATTGGTCTGATACTGGCATAAACCAGAATTAATTCAGTGTTTTGAATGCCGTTCTGAAATTCATGATGTAAGAACAGTTCATTACATAAGTAAATATAAGTTAATTTAAAAACAACTGTCTCAATGCAAGTATACAACACTGTTTGAATGATTTATTACAAGTTGTGTAATAAGGGTGGGGGACGCAAAATAAACTGCATCATCTTTGCCCGTGAATATTCGTTTTGCGATTTGACAGTCCTAATTGATTTTGCATAATGGAAGACCTTATGCCGTTAATACCTTACTCCTTAAGTCGTTGTTTTATGTAACCGGCTGCTGTTTTTTCTCTAAAACAAAACTCAAAATATGATTTCCCCTATTATGCTTTTTTGAATATTCCCTTTCATGCAGTGTGTAATATAGCTGTCTGTGAATGTAAACGGTCTGCAAAGTTGTGAAGCCGAAACTGCACGATAAATAAAGTTATTGTCTCCCAAAAGAAAGAATCGACTCTGAACCGCATAAACGAGTTGTCAGGAATTCCACTCCAATTCCATTCCAATGTTGCGTGCTATAACCAATCACACATGACTGTGTTGAGTTTATGAATGCTAATGGCCAATCAGAGGCGTTAAGATTAGTAATCTCTGAAACGCCCGAGTTTTGTTCAGTGCACGCACGTCCACGAATTCTCTCATCATAAACTGATAAACATAAAAAGATTTGGTGATTGTGCTCTTGAGAGCGTCGAAACTAATATAAATAGGTTTTCCTATTTACGCCGTATTTTTGCAGCGTTGAGCAATGTAGCCAATCACAAACATTTCCGATGATTTCTTGAACGCAATGGACAATCGGAGCAGTCCTGAGATCTGCACACTCAAATCCTCTCGTTATAATTGAACTTGAAACACAAAAGTGTAGACAAGTAGGCTAAATAAGATATTCATCGTACAGTCAGCTTAATCGATTACCAGAAATTTGTGAGACCGCAATGAATTAAGATGAGTGACAGCTTAGTAATTATAAAAGGGAGCGTGTTTATGCACGCTTTCTGGGCGATAATCCAATCAGAATTTGAAGAAAACGCATATGTTTTGCTGCATTAGGTAAGGCAGTGGTTAGGTTATTTATTTTTCGCACTGGCTGCCATGCCAAATCACGCATATGCTTGCCTATTCAAATTATAGTGGTTTGTGAACATAACCACTTTAATAACAAGAGTGTTTATGCTGGGACGTGTCAGGTAGATGAAGATAAAACACTGCATTCAGTTTTTTGACCTTTGATGCATGTAAACTTGTAGAAGAATGTTGATCAAACAACAAAAAGAGAAAATCTCGATCATGCTCTTGACTGAATCACTTTTCTAACTTTAATAAGAATAAATGTAGGCCTATGGTTAATTTACACAGTGAAGACCATGCAGTGATTATTTTTATACGTTTGATTAATTTAGACAATTTATATAGTATTTCTTATTTCTTGCACTTGACGTTTTTCAGGTAGGTCTATTTCATTTTGTGTCTTTGTTCTATCGTAGTTTGCGTTCATATATGCTTGTAATCAGTTTCTTTGTTCTTATTTTAGCATGGTTTACTTGTCTTCAGTAAGCTTGAGAGTTTTTTGTAATATTGAAATTGCACAAGAATTATGAAATTTCAGTGGTATCAAAAATAGCAAATCATATTTAAAGCAAAAAACTATATCGCGATATAGATCATCAGTGTGAAATAATAATCACATACCGTGATTTTTGGTCATATCGCCAGTTAACTATAGGGTGTTGGAATATGAGCCCTTCATGATGTCTCCTAACTTCCTGTTTCAGTAGGAAACATGTGAATGCAGGAAAGAGAACTACTCATCAACCCATTTTATGTGGTATTTAGTTATTACACACGCTCACACACACACAGTATAGTAAATATCAGTGGCAGGTGGAGCTCGGTTCTGATTTTGAGCTGCAGAGACGGACATGATTTGTCCTTTAAATGTCAACGTCTGAAACCTGGCAGCTCATTTCACTTAATCACTAAAAGGATTATAGACGCGCACACACATACTGTTCACTGGCTGAGCTTATCACTTTCACAGAGTGCTTGAAGCACACGCACACAATATGCATTTCCCTTCAGTGGTATTGCCCACTTCCCCAATCTGTCCACCCGCGGTGGAAACCCTCACAGCACTCTACTCCATGTCTTTGCATGATCTTTATCCTCCTGTAATCAGAGGGATTGCTGTGGGAAAAATGAATCTCTGGCATATCCGTGATGAACAGGGCGCAGGAGAATGAAATATGAGAATGGAAATGATAGACACACCAGAACGGAAATCACACCAACCCGTTCAAGAATATTTTCATAGTAGGTGTGCCGTAGGAAAAGGTTAAAGAAATGTTTATTTACAGTGGCTTCAGCTTCTCAGTGCAGCCATGAGCTAGAACAGAACAAAGAGGAAAGATTACCCAGAACAGCAGCCCATATAGGTCACAATGAAAGGGGCTGAAAATGCTTCAGTAAGAATCATTAAGATCCATTGTACTGTACCTCACTGCATTCATTTAAACACCACCGTTTAAAAGATTTGGTTCATTTTATTAATTCTTTTGACTATTTATTTGATCAAAAATACAGTAAAAACGGTAATATTGTGAAATATTATTACAATGCAAAATAATGGTTTTCTATTTTGTGGTTGTGTTCTATTACTCCAGTCTTCAGTCACATGATCCGTCAGAAATCATAATAATATGATGATTTGGTGTGTAATATTTTTGTGGAAACTGTGATGCATTCAAAAGAGAAATCTTTTGCAACATTAAAAATGGCTTTACTAGCACTTATGATGAATTTGCTCCAAAGTGTGATCAAAATTGTGCTTGAGGAATTAAAATTTGACCAAACTTTTGAACGGGAGCGTACATTATTAAATATCAATTCATAATATATTTATTTATTATTTTATACTTCCTAATTGTTTATTTATTTGCATTTATATTTATTACAGATTTCGTATATCATTCTGTATTTTGTATATTTTATATTCATTTTATTGTTGTTTAATTATTTACTGTTTTTAGTGCTGTCGAATCGATTAATCGCATCTAACATAAAAATTTGTAAATATATAATGTGTGTGTATATCAGAGTTTTTAATATTTATTATTTCACAGTTTCACAATTTCTCACACTCCAAATGAATGTAGAAACAACCTAAAGGCAGTATATTTTAAATATTTGTTGTTAATGATATCTTTTTATGAATGGCCAGTATCACCAATACTAATACTGCTACTGATGTCTCTATGAAATGTGTCTTTTTAAAACATGTATAGACATTTTTTTAAATGTGATGGACATTTTTTTTTATTATTTTTTAAACGTGATAGACATTCAACATTGCAGTATAATTTAAAGCTGTCAACATTCATTAGATGTTCACAACTTTTAATTTAAGTGAACAATCTTCACATAAACCCATTATAATACATGTCATATTTACCTGTGGCCTTCATATATAATCAATATATAGAAACCGAATAAATTTATCAAACACTTTACTTCACACTTTGGGCCCTATTTTAACGATCTGAAACGCAAGTGTCAAAGCGCGAAGCGCAAGTAACTTTGTGGGCGGGTCTCGGCGCTGTTGCTATTTTCCCGGCGGGATAAATGGCTCTTGCGCCCGGCGCAAATCTAAAATGGGTTGGTCTGAAGTAGCTTCATTATTCATAGGTGTGGTTTGGGCGTAACGTGAATAAACCAATCAGAGCGTCATCCAACATTCCCTTTAAAAGCAGGTGCGCAAGTTCCATTATGGATTGCTATTATTATGGCGTATTTACCAGGCGCACGCCAGGAGCGGTTCACAGCCGAGGAGACTGATGTGCTTGTAAGAGCAGTGAAAGACAGAGAAGTGAAGTTGTAATGTTGTACATTATGGTAAAGGTGATTTCACAGTCTTTTTTTTTTTCAGTCTTTCAGTTTTTTCAGTTTTTCAGTCGATTTTTTTTCCTGGTTCTTGACGGACAAACCAATTTGTCAGATGTCCTTATATACATATATGTCTTGCCACTATTGGGCAAACAGGTCTTATCCTTAATTATTACAATTAGCCTGAATCATTTGAAAGCTAGATTTATGCCTATTTTTTCACATCTTCGTGGCACACCACAATGATTTCCGTCATCTCATGTGTTAATATTTTTTTAGTGTAACAATTTATGATTTGCAAAAATAACTGTTGCATCTGTGTAGGTTACATGAGCAAAGTGTATGCGCGTTGTGCACGCTATATATTATGGTCAAGCATGCGCCCTTAAAATAGCATAATGAACAACGCGCCACTGACTTTAGACTAGGTTTTTTCTGGTCAGTGGCGCAATTGTTTAATGGAACAGCAAAATAGCACCAGGGATTGTTTGCGCCGGAACACGCCTCCTTTTTTGCGCTGAACCGCCCAGGGAGCGCAAGTTCATTCACTATTTTAGCGACGTGCTTCTGTGGAGGGAAAAGCGCGCTTTGCGCGGGTGCAAAATAGGAATGACACATGCGTCGGTGTACAAAGTCAATTGCGCTGAGTGCAAGATAGGGCCCTTTGTCTTAATTGCATAAATTATAAATTAAATCTAGATTAATCCTTATTAAATCTATAATCTTAGCATCATTACATTATTGTTAGTTCATAAGTGAAAGAGAACTCATATATATATATATATATATATATATATATATACACACACACCGATCAGACATAACATTATGATTATGAAGTGAATAACACTGATTATCTCTTCATCACGGCACCTGTTATCATATTAGGCAGCAAGTGAACATTTTGTCCTCAAAGTTGAAGTGTTAGAAGCAGGAAAAATGGGCTAGCGTAAGGATTTGAGCGAGTTTGACAAAGGCCAAATTTGAAATGGCGAGACGACTGGGTCAGAGCATCTCCAAAACTACGATACGGTATTCCCTGGTGGCTGTGGTCTCTTTCAGCAGGATAATGCGCCCTGCCACAAAGCCAAAATGGTTCAGGAATGGTTTGAGGAAAGCAACAAGTTTGAGGTGTTGACTTGGCCTCCAAATTCCCCAGATCTCAATCCAATCGAGCATCTGTGGGATGTGCTGAACAAACAAGTCTGATCCATGGAGGCCCCACCTTACAACTTACAGGACTTAAAGGATCTGCTGCTAACATCTTGGTGACAGATACCACAGCACACCTAGTCTAGTGGAGTCCATGCAGCAAAAGGTGGACCAACACAATATTAGGAAGGTGGTCATAATGTTATGCCTGCTTGTGTGTGTGTGTGTGTGTATATATATATATATATATATATATATATATATATATATATATATATATATATATATATATATATATATATATATATTAGTGCTGGGCATCGATTAAAAAAAATTAACTAATTAATCGCACTTTTTTCTGTAATTAATCTTTTTTTCTGTAATTAATTTTCTGTAATTAATAATTTTTAATATTTTACGTTTTTAATATTTTGATATTGTAATAATTTCAGTTACTCTCCAAATTAATGTATAAACAATTTAAAGACAGCATATTTTAAATATGTGTTGTATTGTCATATTTTTATGAATGAAGGCCAGTATCACTGATACTAAAGTGTCTATGAAACATTAATGACGTTACATTACAGTATAACTGAAAGCTCCCAATTTCAACATTTATTAGGCTTTAAAAAAAACTACTTTTAATTTAAGTGAACTTAAAACAATCTTTACATAAACCCAAAATAATAAATGTTATATTTACCCATGGCCTTCCCTGTTATACATATACAGAAATGTAATAGTTATCTTTCTGAACTGCATAAATAATAAATTAAATATAGATGAATCATCATTAAAGCTAAAATTTTCTCTGTTCCCGTCGTTCTTTGATGAACATTAATGACATCATCATCAGTGTTCCTGTCACTTTAAGAACAGCCGCGGATCTCACGCGCTGTCCCGCGCATCTCATTTCCTCACAACTCTTTAAGTTCATTTAAGACGTTATTTAACTAATTTAAGACTCCTAATATGAGAATACTCGAAATCCTCTGTGTTATTGTTTGTTCAAGAGCAAAAGAGAACTCGATGTGAGCAGGAAACTGACGCGAGTCTATCTATGCGTCGAGTGTGTGTGTGTGTGTGTGTGTGTGTCCCTTGATTAGCTGACATGAGACGCATCCACACAGACAGGACACTGACACACACACACATACACACACACACACACACACAGGACATTGGCATACAGCACGTTCTCTTGTGTCTTGTCACGCTTGGAAGCAGTTACATGAATAAGAGCGTGATGATCATGTAACGCTAAGCAAAAATGGATATAAAAACGGACGCTGCGTTATTTGCGTTAAATATTTTAATTGCGTTAAGCTGAAAAAATTAATCGCCCGCGTTAACGCGTTAATTGGCCCAGCCCTAATATATATATATATATATATATATATATATATATATATATATATATATATATATATATATATATATATATATATATATATATATATATATATATAATGTACACACACGCGTATATATTTACAAACTTTTATGTTAGAATGTGATTAATCGTGATTAATCGATTGGACAGCACTTAATAATATGATTATTATTGTCATCATCTAACAGCATTGGTGGTTGAGCATCATTAATCTTCATTTACACCTGTTTGTTCTGCAGACAAGCGAAACGTCTGGCCGAGAGGACAGACAACAAACCGACTAACTCAGGCACCACTGCTCAGGACTGCAAGGATTCAAAGGCCGTCGTCTAGGAGCTGATCCCACCCTTATGCGCCCTCGCCCAAAAGCCCCCACGACCGCCGCTGCATCCTTCTACACGTGTCAACATGCAATATGGTGGATGTGTCCCATGAATACGAAATGACAAAAAAATGCATTCTTTGAGTCTATGTGAAGACAACACTATCTTAACACAACATTTATTTACTCTAGAGTTAACTAAAAGAGCAAGCAAGTGAACTTAAAAAAAATTAATAAAAATATAATGCATGGTAATGTTTGAAAATCAAGGGAAATTTCCCCATTTGATAGATGTTTGAATATTATTTTCACCTTGCCTCCAAGTGATATGAATTTAAACAGGCTTATGTCATGCCATTAGTATAAACAAAACATTATTGGGGAAAACAAAGTTGTGTATCTTAGTTGGGGGGTTATATTATTTTCCTTTTCTCTTTAATCTATGAATAATAATAATGCTTGAGTATTTAAGTATTAACCAATGCCAGTGCTGTGAAGTCGTAGTTGTTGTCTTCATATATAGTCACCCAGCTTACCGTGTATGCTGACATAAAGCATTCATCTATCTATATGGATGTATATGACTTGTAGAATATCATACGCAGAGGAAAAGAAAAACATAAACTACGAGTGTAAACCAATGGATAAAGCTGATGCTAGAGGTGAACAGCACAGGATTACGGGCGATACAGCTGATCCACGGGATCCAAACTTGGCTCTTGCCTTCTATAAAGTTCCTTGAAATTAGAATTTCGTTCAAGGTTCTTGACAGAAGCGCAAGAGGCCCTGCATAGTGATCCGTGCATCTTAAGCAAAGTCCTGTTTGATGATTGTTCTCTTCTTCCTTCAGTTTTGTCCAGCACATCTACACCTATGTTGTGTGTTGTATTGACTCGATACATCAACTGAGTGCTTTTAAGGACTGCATTCTGGAGAAAAGAGAGGCTGTGATCAATAGACAGGCTGTCTTTTCGAAACAAAAGAGTCATAGAATTATCTGAAACTGGTAACTCACCGGAAGAGCGTTTTTCTCTCCCTGAAGATATACAGTGTAATAACAGACATGTCAGTTACTTAAAATGCAGTAAAATCACATCAGTTCATGTTGAAACCATTGGTGTCTGTTGTCTTCTTTTCCAATTGATTGTACCATGATGTTTCTAATAGTCTCTAAATATTTCCAGGTTCAAATGGAAATGAAAATCCCAGATTTTTTTCCCACATTATGTGCAGTATGGTCCAGAAGTCTGAGATCACCTTTGATTTATGGACCCCGATGTACATAAATGCAAAAAAGGGGGATCTAGTGCATCTTGGTAAGTTCCGAATTATCATGTTCTTTGTAGCTACACAACCGGATTCGTATTTTCCAGCCAACACATGGGTGTGAATTAAAAACCACAGGCGATTTGCTCAAGCATATGGCGTAGTGCTGTGTCATATACCTAAAGGGACTTTAAGGCTCAATAACACATGAACGAGCATCCATGAGTGTTTCAGACATTACGACACAGCGGTCTAAAAAAAAAAAATCCATACTATGAGTCCATTCAGCATCACCAAGGAAACCAAGTCAATGATTCATTCATAGAGGAAGATTCCTTCTCTATATTACGTTATTGAAATTTCATTTTGCATGCAACAAATGCTCTTTTGCCAATAGTGCAGTGGTGTATGAAGTACCGAATAGTATTCAAATCGGCTTTTTGGCCTGCAAACGTGGGGAAATCTTTCACCCTCGCATGAAATTCCTGATTGCATGAATTCCTAATGAAATGACTTGATTTCACCCACAAAAATCCATCAAACAGTAATTGACCGCACCTTAATGCAATACATCTTAGCAAATGTATAGCAATATGCTAAAAACAATTAGAACACCTTAGAAAGGATGTAGCTACATGCTAAACATCTCTTGTAACTCAACAAATTGTATAGCAACAAGCTAAAACACTTCAAGCACCTTTACAAATGTATTACATGCCACTCAGAATCTAATCAAAATTATAACAAAAATATAACATTATAACATTAGCAATGTGTTAAAACCACTTAGAACACCTTAGTGAATTTATAGCAAGGTGCTAAAACACTCAGAACATCTTAGCAAGTCTATAGCTACTCGCTTAACAGCACTTCATATATTTGCCTAATCATATATTTACAAAATGTTAAAAACAATCTGAGGACCTTAGCAAATGTTTAGCACCCTCATAAAACACTCAGAATACATTAGCAAAAGAATAGCAACATGCTAAAAAAACATAACATTAGCAATGCGTTAAAAATACTCAGAACAAACTCTTAGCAAATTTATAACAAGGTGCTAAAAACACCCAGAACACATATAGCAACACGCTAAAAACACTGTGAGCACCTTAGCACTTATTAGCTAAATATATATATATATATATATATATATATATATATATATATATATATATATATATATATAGCAACACTCTAAAAACAATCTGAGCACCTTAACACTTATCAAATATATATAGCAAACACGCTTAAAACACTCTGAACACCTTAGCACTTATCAAATATATATAACAAACACGCTAAAAGCAATCTAAGCACCTTAGCACTTATCAAATATATATAGCAAACACGCTAAAAACAATCTAAGCACCTTAGCACTTATCAAATATATATAGCAAACACGCTAAAAGCAATCTAAGCACCTTAGCACTTATCAAATATATATAACAAACGCGCTAAAAGCAATCTAAGCACCTTAGCACTTATCAAATATATATAGCAAACACGCTAAAAACAATCTAAGCACCTTAGCACTTATCAAATATATATAGCAAACACGCTAAAAACAATCTAAGCACCTTAGCACTTATCAAATATATATAACAAACACGCTAAAAGCAATCTAAGCACCTTAGCACTTATCAAATATATATAGCAAACACGCTAAAAACAATCTAAGCACCTTAGCACTTATCAAATATATATAGCAAACAAGCTAAAACACTCTGAGCACCTTTGCACTTATCAAATATATATAGCAAACACGCTAAAAACACTCTGAACACCTTAGCACTTACCAAATATAAATAGCAAACACGCTAAAAACACTCTGAACACCTTAGCACTTATCAAATATATATAACAAACACGCTAAAAACAATCTGAGCACCTTAGCACTTACCAAATATATATAGCAAACACGCTAAAAACAATCTAAGAACCTTAGCACTTATCAAATATATATAGCAAACACGCTAAAAACAATCTGAGTACCTTAGCACTTATCAAATATATATAGCAAACACGCTAAAAACAATCTAAGAACCTTAGCACTTATCAAATATATATAGCAAACACGCTAAAAACACTCTGAGCACCTTAGCACTTATCAAATATATATAGCAAACACGCTAAAAACACTCTGAACACCTCACTTATCAAATATATATAACAAACACGCTAAAAGCAATCTAAGCACCGTAGCACTTATCAAATATATATAGCAAACACGCTAAAAGCAATCTAAGAACCTTAGCACTTATCAAATATATATAACAAACACGCTAAAAGCAATCTAAGCACCTTAGCACTTATCAAATATATATAGCAAACACGCTAAAAGCAATCTAAGAACCTTAGCACTTATCATATATATATAACAAACACGCTAAAAGCAATCTAAGCACCTTTGCACTTATCAAATATATATAACAAACACGCTAAAAGCAATCTAAGCACCGTAGCACTTATCAAATATATATAGCAAACACGCTAAAAGCAATCTAAGCACCGTAGCACTTATCAAATATATATAGCAAACACGCTAAAAGCAATCTAAGAACCTTAGCACTTATCAAATATATATAACAAACACGCTAAAAGCAATCTAAGCACCTTTGCACTTATCAAATATATATAGCAAACACGCTAAAAACACTCTGAGAAAATACTTATTTTCCACCATAATTTGCAAATAAATTCTTTAAAAATCAGACAACTGTCTCTCATAGTTGAAGTCATCTTTTTAAGTGGGAGAACTTGCACAATTGGTGGCTGACGAAATACTTTTTTGCCCCACTGTATATAGCAACACACTAAAAACAATCTGAGCACCTTAGCACTTATCGAATATATAGCAACATGCTAAAAACAATCAGAGCACATTAACAAATGTTTAGCAACCCCCTAAAATCCCTTACAACACCTTAGCAAATGCTAAACTCGCAACACTATAGCAATGTGTAAAAAAATATGATGTGGTAAAAACCACTCAGAACACCTTAGCAAATGTATAGCAACGCCTTGGTAACACCCACAAATCTTTAACAACCACGTTCAGTTTGGGAAGAAGGAACTCAATACGGAGGCTGATGGATTGACTGTAAATGACCTCTTTATCTTTTGTTATCTGTATTCATTTACTGAAATGCATTTAGCAGGTTGCTTGTAGTTTGCTTATTCATTTAGCATGTAGGTTGCTTGTAGTTTTATGTGCCAATATCCCTCAGTACAGCAAGATATTTTTTTATTTTAAATGAATAACTGTCGGGGAAATGAAATATGTCGTCCTTCAAATGTTGTGCTGTTGAAAGCTAACAGTCATCGCCACTGAGAATTGCTCTGTCCTGTTTGACCCATATAAAGCTGTTAACTGGCTTTTTTTGCTATGGGGAAACAGTTTATTGATTTTTCCACCGAAATTAAGTGTTATCGACCAAATTAGTGCTTATGTTACTCTACTGAGTGAAAGGAAAAAGAAATCCATCAGTATTAAGGGAAGCATTTCATCTTGTGTTTTGAATTTCTGGCACGGTGAAGCTTAATTATTTTCTTAGTGGGAAGCTGCTTCAGTAGACTGATCCTATCTGACAATTACTGCAGCTGCGGGAGTTTTGATGTGTCAATATTTCGCTGTCTTTGTATTAACTGTAATCTCTCGGTACGGACCATCAGTCAGACCAATTATCCGACTCAAACGCCTCCACTGCAGGCTACTGACGTCTGTTGCCTTAAGATCAGTGCTTTTCAACACTTAAAGACCATTGGCTGCCCAAAGAACTGGATATCTGCAGCGCCTGTTGCTATGCGTTTGTGAATGACTGTGACCCATTATAAGGTGACCAGATTTCTGAAATGGAAACATTTCCTAGTTCAGTGGTCTAAATGTAATTAACCACTTGAAAAAAATGGGGATGATAAATTTTTTATGTTTTTGTTTTTTAGTTGTGGGTTCCATAATTAATTAAGTATGAAATTTGCGGGTCAAAATGACCCGGGCTGGTTTTAATACAATTTACTATTATATTACAGTATTATATTACAACAAAACACATTACAAAGATAAAACTAAATAAATATGAGAATATATAAATAAAACAAATAACCTATTTAACACATTTTTTTATCATTTTCTAATTGTAATTTAATTCTAATTCTTAATTCTAATTTTTCAGTGTATTTGCAGGGTGTTTTGCTGTAAAAGTGGACATTTCCAGGGACAATACACCGAAAAACAGAAAAATGCTCATCAAGGCTGCATTTATTTGATCAAAAATTGAAATATGATTACATTTTAATGTATTCCTATGATTGAAAGTTAAATTTTTAGTATCCATTACTCCAGTCTTCACTGTCACATGATCCTTATTAGCCTTAACTCGATGGTATTTTAAAAACAGTGCTCGTGCACGAAACAAAAATACAAAGATTTATAAAAATGTATCCTCCAAAACATCCTCCATTTGGTCTTACGATCATAGATATATTTATGAATTCCGCATTAGTGGCTGTTTCTATGGGTCACTATACGTAAGCCGCCGTCATGTTGGAAACGTCAAGGCCAGTCGGTGGACACTCAAGAACAAGTTGACCATTGGTGAATTCGGAACTGCATACAAGCCTCTGAATATCTATATCTACAATAGACAGCAGATTATTTTCATAGGATTTTATTCAACAAGACGAAGGCATTAACTAACACGGCATTAAAAAGCTACTATAGTTTAAAAACCTGTAATATTGAGTTAAAATACTGTAAAAACACAAACCAACACATTCCCTAAGGTTATCCCGTTTCTTCAAGAATTTAAATCTTGGCAGTTTTTACAACCAGAGTTTGCACAATGTTGTCATCTTGAAAAACTCATAGATTTTTATTGTGACGACAGCATCTGAAGTGTTACTCGTTCTAAGATGGCGGACACGTTAACATCTAATGTGAGGTCTAATGTGGCATCGATGTTTACGGTCATTTCTCAAATGTGCGTACGTGTGTTTCAGAGAATGAATTTACCCACAAAAAAACGTGCATATGCCTCTCAGATTTTATATATTGAAGGGCAATTTATATATCGCAAATGATCTTGAATTTGTGCGCATTTGGGCCTGTAAACACTGCCTAATTAACATATAAAATAGCATCAGTCAACTTTCAAATCCTTAACTAGCATTTACTATGGCTTTTCTGAAAGCACACTTTTTGGTTTACCACGCCCACTCAACATGCAATACAGTGGTGCAGGTATGACATCACTTTGTAGGCCAAAACGTGGAAACAAGTTAGCATTTTAGCACTTTGGTTAAATTGAGTTTAGCACTGAATGATTTTAATAGTCTACTTCAACATTGTGAAAAGTATATGTTTTAGGTCGACGCATATAGCAGAGAATAGACTGGGCACACCAGGGGCGGTTCTAGACCCTTTTTAGGGGTGTTTTAGCCCCCCTGTCTGTCAAAAAAATTATCTACCTAAATTATTAATTAAATTTAAAAAAATTATTTTATTTTTGTATTTAATTAAATTACCTAAAACTATCAACTATCATGTTATAAAAATGTATTGAAAGTGTCATTTTTACTGTCAATTTTTAAAAATGACAGTAAGAAATGCAGGGCATGTCGATTAAATAAAGACTTTGATTCAAGTTTTTTTTTTATTTAAATGTTTTATTCTCATTGCTTTTCTGTCATGATAGCTCTTCGTCAGAAGTGGAACGCTTGTGCTGCATGTCAGCCGGAGGCGGGAGACGTAAAATAAATGACTTTCATGGCGTCTCACGGCTATAGGTATTTTCTGTGATTTTTTTATTTTTTTTTAATTGATTAGCCTGCATTAAATGTATACAATCCATATTGTGAATTAATTTAATAAACTAACCTAGCTTTAGCCTTCAATAAATGTGTACGAAAATGATTCATAAAACATATAAATATCAGTTAGGTTTACTTTCTTCACTGATGAAAATGAAAAAATTAATCAGTCAAAGCTCCGCTTTATGGGAAGAGACAGGGCAAGAGAAAAAGAGAGATACGGGGATAAGAAGAAAGACAAATAATCTACTGCCCACTGACATGGTTTTCAAGCTATTGTTATCACATTTTTTGGCCTTCAGATCATCTTAAAATGCACATATGTAGATCATAGAAATCAAAATTTTCTCGGGGGAGTATGCCCCCAAACCCCCCTTACTACCTCACATTTGGGATCTCAGTCATTATAAAAAACCCTACCTAAATTCCTGTGTACGATTAATGGATGTACAATATGGTCATGCGGAATAAGTCATTAATATTTGCCTGTATAAGTAATAATAATCAGCCAATATCCTAGTATAGCATTCTAACAAGCTACCAGTTAATAGTGAGAATTGGACACTAAACTAAAGTGTTACCATTTGTTTCATACCCTCACTGAGGGCTGAGCCCCCCTAAAATTAAAATGCTAGAATCGGCCCTAGGGCACACGACTGTTCCTTATTTGACTTGCTTGACGTTAAAAAGAGTTATTAAACGCAATAACTTGCGAAAAAACAACTCCTTGCAGTCTCGCGCTCTCTGACACACACACCAAAACGTGCACACAAGCCGCCTCTCTGAAAGCGTGATCCCTTCAGTTCCGTTTCGCGCCTTGTTACACACTCGAACTGTCAAATACACACACACACAGTTATGTCAAAATGGCTGTCTTGACGAGTATTCATGTAAACACAGTCGGTTATGCTTTAAGTGAACGATATCAGTTGGGGAAAGAAACCGAATGTGTCAATAGGATCCGTGCATTAGGTCTTAAAGTGACAGCCTGCTAATACAGTAAACCTGCTAATACTGTAAAACAACAAAAGAACAAGAGAAAATCACTGTGCTCTTGACTGAATAACCTTTGTAGCTTTATTATGTATAAATGTATATTTAATTCATGTGAAGACTACTGTTTTTAGTTCTTATTATTAATAACAAAGATAAATTAAAATAACAAAAATAATCGTCCACCCCTAGTTCAGGTGTTTGTTTACCTGGATGTTCACCCAAAAATGAAAATTCTGTCATTAATTACTTACCTTCATGTCGTTCAACACCGACACTTACATAGTGATGACGATTTCAAAACACGGCATCATGAAGCTTCGAAGCGTTATGAATCAGTGAGTCGAATGAGCAGTTTAGATCGCCAAATTTCAGCAGTTTGGCGGTTTGACACGTGATCCGAATCATGATTCGACTCACTGATTCATAACGCTTCGAAGCTTCATGATGCCCTGTTTTGAAATCGTCATCACTATGTAAGTCGTTATTTTGGGTTTTTTTGCGCACAAAAACTATTCTCGCCGATTCATAAAGTTATTTTAGAACCACTGTAGTGAGATGGACTTTGTAACGACGTCTTTAGTACCTTTTAAGGGTCTTGAGAGTGTAAAGTGCCATTGTGCAAATGGAGGCCTTTCAGAGCCATCAGATTTCAACTAAAATATCTTCATTTGTGTTCCGAAGATGAACGGAGGTCTTACGGGTGTCGAACGACATGAGGGTAAGTAATTAATGACAGAATTTTCATTTTTGGGTGAACTAACCCTTTAAGTTTTAGGTTGATATAACTATATATTACCAAGTCAAGCAAAGAGCTTTTGGTATTTAAATATTAGCATTACATGTTTTGTTTGCTTAGATTGATGATACAATTATATGGACATTATTTTTTTCTAAAACACTGCTGGTCACTTTCAGAAGTTTCTTTTCCCAGAAAGAATGGGAAACACATAAATGGTATCATTCTATCATCATTTTTAAATATAATTTAAATAGATTTTACACACAATGCGATACGAAATTGCTTTATTTAACAAGGTATTGCGTATCATGTTTTCTTCAATATCGCACTAACATGTCTAGAGTGGTCTAATGTGGCATCTACAGTTACATATCTACGCTTATGATCATTTCTCAAATGTGCGTGTGTTTCAAAGAGTGAACGTAGGCACACAAAAAAAACTTGCATACGCTTCTCTTCCAGATGTGATATCTAAAAATTTCAATTATCTTGAAATTGTGCGCAACTGAATGGGCTTTGGGTCATTAAAATATGAAATAGCATCAGTCAACGTCCAAATTCTTTACCAGCATTTACTATGGATTGTTTTCTGAAAGCACATTTTGGTTCACCACGCCCAATCAACATGCAATAGGTCAGTCATATTTTAAAATAACTCCTTGTATATGCAATTCGCTGTTTTTGTGACACTGATTCATCGCTTATGAAACTCATTCACAGGCTTATGAATTGAGGAAAGGCCTCCGCTCTTCCTGTGATGCATTTCCCCTTGAGGTAGTCACTTCACAACGAAGGATAGCATGCATTTTGGCTTGAATGGAACATCTGAGTCAAACATTCTACCCCAAATTCCACCCATATGCTGTATGACGGACAGTATTGCTGCTGCATAAGAGTGAGTTTTCAGTTGCAGTACGTCACGTCTCTTGCTGTAGAAGTTACTTACTAAGGAATTTACTTACTTGAAAAGTTGGCTTATGCTAAAACTTATGCTTTCTGTGCCAAGTTCCTCAGGAACGTCTGGCATTTGCTGACATTTTATGTTGCCGAGAGTCAGGCTTATGAAAAGACGCCGCGGTTTCGACTAACACACAAAAACCACCAAATAATCTAAATCATTTTATTAATTTAAGTTAGGTAGAGACACTAAACATTGGAACCATGTTGTGTGCTCCTATATAGAGCACTCTTTAGGAAAGTTACAAAAAGAGTATTTATGTCATACTGTTAACAAATGGCAAAAATGAAGAGGTAGAGATTTTAGGCTCGTCACATGCCTATTGGAATGTAGTTTAAACTCATGTGTTTTGTCATTTTTTGCCTAAACATACAAAATGTTTGTGGAAACTCAATGGTTCAGGTTTGCATGAACAAAAAGGAAAAGCATTAAATGAACAAATCATCATATTCAGACGATGATAACATCCTCATGTTATTGACTGAAACCGAGTCAGTCCCATTTCAAATTCATTTTAGAAATTGCATAATGAATCAATTATAAAAAAAAAAAAAAACAGTATTTTTCCATTGATGCACAGTTCAAAATGGGCCACGTACTAAATATAATATTCAATGGCAGAAGAAAATCAGGCCATCCCTTTAGATTGACATTTACATATACAAAATACCATAAGCCTCTGTAGATTAAAGAGAGAGAGAGAGAAAAAACACTTCCTTTCCGCCAGCAGCTGGAAACAGACCAGCGTTTTACCCACTTCTCATGATGTCAACAAAAAGAAATGAGTGGGGGGAGGGGGGTATACAATGCAAAATATTTCATCTATAACGTCACATGGTTCATAACTGGGCCCGTTCGGACACATGATCTCCTGCCGCTGCCTTTAAATGGATGGAATCGGGGAACGGAGTGGCGCGGTGCCACATTGAACGGTGTAGATAAGGTTGGCAGTGTAGAGGAAAGTAAATACAGTGCATGTCTACACACAAACGAAACAAAAAAGTGACAAGAATTTACTGTTCGTACAGTAACATACTGTATAGTTTCACAAAGACGCTAGATAATGCTGGTGACTACATTACGTAAATAGTTAATTACTGAATAGCTCATGTATGATTTCAAAACTATTGACACAGTATATAGATGGAACAAACCTTAAAAAAGACAACACATAAATCAACAAATAAATCCTTAGTGTAGTACACAGCTTTCTTTGTTCCAGAGGAACAATATGGTAAACCTTTGCATCTGCCAAATGCAAGTGCACCAGTCTAAACGCAGTCTTTTCACTTCCTTCTGCCCTCTCAGTGGTCTTATCCTCATGCGGGTTAGAAATGTACCCTTGTGGGTTGGAAACGGCGCCCTCTAGATCCCGTTCTTTGCCTCGTTGTTGTTCATCGCCTCTTTCCTTTGAGCCAGGAAGGGGTACATGCACTTATCCGCCCCCAGGAACCGGTACATACACACGATCGCTTCGAAGGGCAAAATGCTAGAAACGCAAAAACAAATGGGAATACGTTATTACCGATGGTTCCTGCAATCTGGAGGCATTTCAAACTCAAGTTTCGGGACCACCCACGACCCACCTTTTCATAAAGTTGACCATGTATACAATGCGAGGCGTGCAGATCATGGGCTGGTCTGTCAGGATGGCCCTCATGGACTGTTTCACACAGAACTCGGGTCTCAATGGAGGGAGAAACGGCTCGATCTCTTTCCTGACCCGCCCAGGCGAAAATAAAGGAAGGGAGAGAAGGAGAAAACATGATGATTAAGAGTCGTCTTTGTTTAATAAAGTCAGCCCAAAGTGCTTCGCCAGTCAGAGCAAGTCATTATTGAGTGGAAACAGATCCAGCATGCACCTTCTATTCAAGTGGAAGCCCCTATTGTGCGCATGAAAACCCAAGCTGACAGTGACATGAGAGGCCACAAGCAAAGCTACCCTGACTGTTGTTAAGCAATGTCTACTCGAACTAGATACGCATTGTGTCGTTCGCTCCTTTAGTGGCCATCTGAAACCCAATCTTAACATTTGGACGGCTCCTTTCTTTTACCTTATTCTGCATCCTCTGAACATGCCCGTGTCCACCAGGTAAGGACACACCAGCGTCATCTTGATACCGTCCTTCTCCGAAGCCTTGATTTCGTGGCTCAAGGACTCGTGGAAGCCGATGGCCCCGAACTTGCTGGCACAGTAATCCTAAAACCGAGAGGAAACAGAGTTTGGTGAACGCGATCGAGCTTCCCGAGGCGGTTTTCCTGTAACAGCACGGGAGCTACGGTTTCATTAGCATTCTTCTGTTGTGTATGGAGCATAGGTAGAGCCGCACGGGAGGGTTTTGATGTGGTTCGCGGTCGACGGGATCTTCAGAACAGAGTGGGCAAACACAGATGCGTGTAGATAAACACTCTGGAATAAAAGGGGCTCACAGCGGTTTGAGTCACTCCAATAATGCAAACCATAAAAAGTCACATTCAAGGAAACATAATAGGTCAGACAGTGTGACTGGGCTTCTGGGACCCTTTGAAGTGAGAGTAAAGATGAGGGCTTGTAAAATAGAAGTGCACGTACAGCTAACAAAACAGAAAAGGTAACGTTTCCACAAAAGGCTGCTGGGAAAATGACACCAGTTTGGACAGCAGTGAAAGAAGAGGATTGTACGCATACTAGACTCCAAACTCTAAGAGATCCCTTATATACACAGGCAGGTTTAACGGATTCAAAGTGACTTTTCAGGCTACTCCAGCACCAATGAAAGATTTCATTTCGGAGAAAAGCGTTTAGCAATTATGTGTACACCATTGTATACATTGTTGAGAGCAATTCACACTAAACTGACAGCAGACAGTTTGTTGGGCTTTGTCAGGTTACCGCTGTCGCCGTCGGACGGTGCTTGTTTTCGCCGATTGAACATCTTCAATTAAAGTTTGTTGGGTCGTGGAATGTCTAAGATATGAGCCTAGAAATCTAGACGCACCCTAGCGGCAGCAAATCTAATTTGCAGCAAGGGCGTCTAGCAACTCTCCGTTGGCTTGAGAGCTGGAAAAACCAAACTCTAGTCAGACCAATCACATTGTCTATAGAGTCGGTGGGCGGGCTTAACATAATGAAGGCAGAGTTGCCGCGGTTCCGCGGCTACTTGAAAACAAAGAAGCTGGCGAACAGCGGTCTTTCGAATCGGCTTTTGCCACGACTCTGGAAGACTTGGAGAAAAGAACGGCACTGAAGTCATTCTTAACCCTCTGGTGCTCTTCGTTTAGGGGTTGCATTGGTTGTCTTCCCGGTCATAAGTGACCGGACACCAAAAAATTAAACTTCCTCCACTCCAGTAAAACCAATGCATTTTTTTTTTATATTTTCTTCTTTTTAATTTTGTATTGAGATGATTTGATGGTATTTTTTTATATTCATGCAATAATTATGGTCTATTTTTGCCATTGAAAATTATACAAACATTTTTTTTATTTTATTATTGCAGTATTTCAGGTTAAAATAGAGACTAGGCCTTCAAAGTAATTTTTTTAAAGGCAGATTAGCGTCCTCTTTTGGAATCATTTAAGAAATCATGCAACCATGTGTGTAATCACTAGAGGTCTCTATGGAGAGGCTTGAGAAATCCCTAGTTCTCTTTTGAACACATTTAATGATTTCTTTTTTATTATTTTTTATATGGATTTGAATTTATATTTAAAAAAAATCTCAGACTATTTATTATAAAGTTTTAGATATTTTATTTGTTAGAAATATAGATTTTTTTTTCTGTGAATGAGATTTCCCATTCATTTCCTTTGGGGTCATTTTTGACCGAAGAGCACAAGTGGGGGTATTTTTTTTACAATCTCTTAGCATGCTCGAATCATGCCCTCAATTTTTTTGTGTGTTTACATACCTAATGCTAGAAAAGTTTCATATCATTCTAATGAAGCTGTGATTTTTAAAAATTCTAAATGTGTGAGTGGATGTGTCAATATCACAATATTCTTGTTTTAGAGTGTCACCCCTTTACTGCGGTGTACTTTTTTTTCCAGCATTGCGGCTGATTTGTAGATTGTACACAAATATTCAGAGAATTCGTGTTTTTGCCGATTTCCCATTCATTTCCTATGGTCTGTCATTTATGACCGAAGACAATGAACGCTACTTTTTTTTTTTTTTACGACCAATTAGCATGCTCGAATTATGACCCCAATTTTTTTGTCTGTTTACATACCTAATGCTAGAAAAGTCACCAAGTTTCATATTCTGATGAAGCAGTGATTTTTTAAATTTCAAAAGAAATTACCAAAGGGTTAAAAAAGGAAGATGTGTTCAGGGTTTTGCTGACCGGATATGGCAAAGGTTTAATCTATCAACTAGCTCCACTTCACCTCCTTCGTTGCTCTGGGTGGTTGTAGCTTTATCCTATTGTGTGCAGAGGGAATTTGAAAGAAAACCATTTATCCCGCCCCTCGAATTGAGCCCTGCCAATGGGGTGTTCCCAGACCCAACATCTTGATGTGGGTCTGGCTTGTCAGGCTAATATGATGCATTGTGAATTAAATATATACACACACACACACACACATTAAATAGTGCTGATATATCAACCAACTATTACTTCAAAATTCTGTCATTGAAAACGCACAATTTTAAAAAGCACAGACATCTGTTCCTATTGGAGTAAGTGCACGATATTCACAGTATGTGTGAAACCCCAGTGGATCATGGGAAATATGTCTCTGCAGCAGGTAGGCCCAGTGTTAGCGCGCTCCTTAATTGGCGTTGAGTGCTAGGCGTGCTGTGCGCCGCGCCGAATTTCCATGCCACGGCGAGCCAACGTGCTGAGACTCTCCAAACACACTCTTTTTAATTTCAGTCTGCCAATAGATTTATGTGATGGATGCAATGTACTAACCTCCACACCAGCTGTGCTGAAAAGGCCCAGTGAACTGGCAACTGTCACAATGTGGCCATGGTTCATCTCTAGCATCTTGGGAAGAAATGCTTTGGTGGTCTGGAAGAGGAAGAGAGAGAGAGAGAGGGAGAGAGAGAAGGGAGAGGGGGGGGGGGGACAAAGACAGTTATTTTGCTGTTGCTGTAAGTCTCTGCCAAAGCCCTTTGATCCGATTTTTTTCTTCCTCCCCGACTAATAATTCACTGAGACTAAACACTCATCTCCCTCATCCTGCTGGGGGAGTTTAGAAACACAATTCCATTACAGTCTTAAAGGCCATTTACAGGGAGCTTGCTTTCCACATGCACTTAAAAGATAAATTTATGTACAGCTCAATTTGTTTTGGTAGTACGAGTTTTTGAGAAAGTTTTCATTTCCGACATGGAGGTTTAACTTGGATGGGAAGCAAACTGCTTTAATGGATGAAGTATTGCACCAGACTCTGCGGTGGTTTCGTATTGGTCTGAAATGGCTTATTAAAAAGGTGAAAAGACCACTTGCAAGTTCACAACAAGTGGTTTGTCTGTGGTTTCCTTTTCTCCCACAACGAGTCGGTCCCAAGAGTGGCATCTCAGTATCAAGAGCACAAAGCCCGAGCGGCGTACTCACTCACCACTGTCACCACAATACGGATCAGGACCACAACACCACCGCTGTAGGTCAACAAAGATGGGAAACAAACACCACCTTTTTAGCCTGGATTACGCATTAGCATTGGAACGATTAAAGGAATAGTTCACCCGATAAAAACTAACCAAAGCTTGTGTTAAAGAGTTGAATTGTGAACGGAACAAATATTTTAGGTTTTGTAAACGATACTGAAAAGATCCTACTCAAAACAACAATTCATCCATAAAAAGTCTAGTGCAAGTAAGTGACAGGTTTTGTTTTTTAAGATTGGTTTAAAATGTAGCTAATACAACAACTGTCCTGACGGAACACTTCTGGACTTGATTTGTTAACTTTTTTCAGCTGTTCTGACATCTTGCCTGGCTGTTATTGACCGTTTCTTTCATGAAATGAATCAGTCATCTTCCACTTTCGCTGATCCCACTGGACAAAAAAAACCCAGTGAATTAAAAAAAAACTATTATGCCTCATCTTCCATTCTCTTCAGACCTAGAGGAAGTGAGGGGGTGGACACAATAATGATGAAAAACATGACTGGCGTCATCCATTTACTGCTCTCTTAGAGAAGATTTGCCGTACAAGCCCCACAGAACCGCCTGTGGCTTTATAGTCAGTCCTCAATGGAACACGAAGCATGCTATGAAAAAGAAAAACGTGTGAGAGCCAAGAACAACAGAGCCCCTTCCAGAGGCCTTCAAATGATATCACCATTTATAAACATGCCCAGCAGAAAAGGACCTTGGCCACACTTGAGAATGGTACCATCTTGCACGATTCGGAGCGCGTTTCGCACCTCTGCCAGCCGTCTCAACACGTCATCTTGACATGCTGTTGAAATATGGAACTGGAATGTCTCAAATTGACTTCCACTGACTTCACTCTCATGAGGCAATCCACTCGTGCAATGGAGTGCTGCGGTCCACATGCTACGCGCTTAATCCCTGATGTTAAGAGTAAACTGTGTATTTTTCCAGCGCATTAAGTGTAAAATTGCTCTTAATATTCATCTCATTGTGTTGGGGGGTTCCTTCAAGGGAGCAGACTTGGACCGGTTTGAATCTGTACTTGTGCCTTGCATGCCAAACTGATGGTAAGTATGCGTGCAAATGAAGCATTAGGATAGATTAGGCCTGTAGTGAACAAATGCCAACATCTTCCAAACACTGCAATTTACAATATTAAAATTTGATTTGGAGAGTTTGGACTATGTGCTGCTGCCAATAAGACGGATTAGACTAGCATGATACAATACAAAGTCAAGATTCAGGCAAATTGAAAGTCTTTCTTGCATCCAGTAGGGAAATACTTTTTTTAATTACTTTTGAAAATGTGACGTGGAGCAAGAGAGACAGACATTTATTAACATGGGAAAGCATTAAGTCGTTGGACAAGGAAACCATACAAGCCAATCTACAGTTACTTTGTATTAGCAAACACCATCAAAACTTACTAATGTACATAGACCACCATGGATCCCAACAATTATGCAGTTCAAGGGTTGAATCTACCAAACCAGCAACATTACAACCTTGATTCCTGGGCAGAACTGGTAATGTTGGGTTTGATTTTGGTCAAATAACTAGGCTAGTAAATCAACCCAATGATAGCAAACTCAACACGACCAAGCAAACTCAACATTAGTCAAGTAACTGGACTGTCAAAGTAACCGGGATGGCAATTTGGAGCTTGATTGGCTAAGGAACTAGGCTGGGTTTGATTTGGTCAAGCAACTGTGTTGGTATTGTAATCAACCCAGTGATTGGGCTTGAACAAAAATTACACCGGACATTACCAGCTCAGCCCCTTGACCATTAGTCTATCACCCCCATAACCTCTGAACTTGCACAAATGAGCAGAAATGGCTAAGAGTCTTTGTAAAAACCCAATCCGCTATGGAATGAGGGGCCCGGCACTGATGTGGGCATGGCCTTGCTGACCTCTCAGACACAAAATGTGTGAAACCGAACAGAAGTTCATGTCTTAATTCATAGCTTCCGTAATTGCTTCTCAGCGCCTGAGTTTACGCTAAATTAACTTCCAACAGCAGAGAGCTTCCTTGGCCCTTGCAGTGGTTCTATGCCTGTTGTGCTCTCTAATTGATACAAGCTCAAGTGCATCGCTCCTCACAAAGCTCTTCACAGCTGCCGTGTCAGCCTGGATTAGTGCTAATGTTTGACCAATAGGAATATGCACAAATATTGTTGCACAGAATAGCCCAGATGGCCGTTAATTAGAAGAAAGTGGACCGACCCGAGAAATGCAGCAAAGCATTGGCCAGATTGATGTACAGCCCTCAGAGAAAATGAAGCGGGGGCTAACTGATACGCTGCTACTGTATCGCCGAGGTCTCATTAAAATGAGGGGCCGGATCTATGGAATCACTTTGAAAACCACATTCTGGAGCGGTTTAACTTTAGTCAAGTAAGCCAAATAAAGCCATTGGTGAATCTTGTTGGCTGGGAGCTCTTCAAATACAAGCAGCCCCAAATCAAATGACGGGTACAGGTGCATTTATCTTGAGCAAGACCATCTAAAACTACTCAAGTAAGACCCTTCTGCCTGGCTGCTCCCTTTCTCCTGGTCTAGCAGGAATGCAGGCTGGAGAACTTGGCTCCTGTCGTTTGGCATCTTGTCAAGCTGATCCCTAGACAAGAAAGCAATTGTCATATAAGTGGGTCAGGCAGCAGCTCCCCATTACCAGCAAGCTTGTGTACAAGACTCTCTATCCCTTGATGCTTTTCTCTAGGGACAGCCCGGAGTCTTTTGCCTCAACCATGCTCACTAAGCAACTAGGAGGCTTTTACGGACACCATTGCGGCCAGGTGTGGAATGCACTGCTCACGTATCACCTATTATGGGGTCAACGTCAGAGAGAAAAAGAGAAGCTTACTCCGCTCAGCTCTCCAAATCTGACAAGACACTAAATCTGGTCATTTGAATCACTTAAACTTTTACTTCGCCAAGTACCAGTCAGTCCGCCACAGTGCCAATCCTACCGGCTATTCTCAAGTCGGTCTGAAAGGGCTCAGCAGAGAACTCGCTGGTCCTGGGACTCAAACGCAGCTGTAAGTATGGCCGAGCACAGACGTCCTGAAAGAGCACCACTGAGATAATGGCCTAACTTCCTGTTGGCTCCTCCAGTTGTTACATTCCCACCATGCTATCCAACAAAATAAAGATGTCCATCTGGAATTTGCCCTTCCTGCCTTAAGAGTTTCGAAACGGAGCAGACCGTTGCCAGGTCATGTTTGAGACTCTTTAAGAGGATGACAAGGACCTGTTGTGAAGGCTTAAGAAACTTCAATATGACCCGAGGGGAAAAAAAATTCTATAAAATTAAAAAGATTTGGAAGGCAATGGCTACAACTCTCTGGAAAATGCTCGTACAGTTAATGGATAAAACAAATATCGGAAATGAATTAAAACAAAAAAGCAACAGTTTTTGCAATTTATTCTCTGTCCAGTATGGGCAAAGAAATCGACAGACAAGAGAACTCTGGTCAAACTGGAGTCTTTAAGCTATGTTGATGCATATCCAATTAAAATGCATTGGGCAGGAAATCAAGTAGGTGTTACTAGGGACCGACAATGTTTACCTTTGGATAGTCCATTCAAAAAGTTAAATTCGGTCATCTCAACCTCAAATTGTTCCAAACCTGTATGAATTTTTTTCTTCTGCTGAACACATGATATTTTGAAGAATATGGGTAACCAAACAGTTGATGGGCCCCATCCGCTTGTTAAGTCGTGACGTAAGGAATGCCGTTTTTGGGTCCAAGCCTCAACTCGTGTCACTTGAGAATGCCATCGACGGCTGTTTATGAGCGCTATTTATTCATATTAAACATTTTAAAAAGTTAAACATTTTAAATACTTTCAGTCTACACAACAGTCTCTGTGCTCACAGCGTCACAGACATTAATATTTTAACGATTTATAAAAGGTGAATCACTGTCTGGCCATCTGGAATTTTGGTATGGAGATAAAGGTTAGGATTATAATTTTTTTTGTAGTATTACACCACATTGTATGTGTATATTAGCACAGTGTTTGTTGTTTTTCTTGTGGTATGAGAGAGCTTTTGGACCCGGAAAACTGCGTGACGTCAGACTTAACAACCGGATCGACTTCCATTGTATGAAAAAAAATAATACTATGGAAGTCAATTGGGCCCATCAACTGGTTACTGACATTCTACAAAATATCCTCTTTTGTGTTCAGCAAAAGAAGAAAAAATTGTATACATGTTTGGAACAACTTGAGGGTGATTTAAATAGTTTTGAGTTCAGCCAGATACAGAAAGTCAATTGTGTTCAGTTCAGGTCAATTCATTTTTAACATGTTTTCATACTTGAATCATAACTGTATTTTGTAATATTACGCTGTTCATATTTGCCTTTAGGCACAAAGGTGGTGTTTTAGTGGCCTCCGCTGTCACTGCAGGAAAAACATGAATCTGCTTCGTGTGGTGTTGAACATGAAAAGTAATGCACAGTCTCTGTTCAGCGGTTCTCTTCATAAATAATCAAATAAATAAATGCATTGCATAAGCTAGCCTATATGCTCATCCTGTGTCAAAATACGGACAGTGAAAAAGAAAAAAAAAAGTCTAATGTAACTACTGATTTTTATACACGTATACGGTCAAAAGTTTGGAAACATTAAGGTTTTTTAATCTTTTTGAAAGTCTCTTAATCTCACCAAGGCTGCATTTATTTGATCAAATACAGTTTGTTGTAAAATATTTTAAAATGTAATTTATTCCCATGATGCAAAGCTGATCATTACTCCAGTCTTCAGTGTCACCTGATCTTTCAGAAATCATTCTAATATGCTGATTTGGAGCTAAAGATACATTTATTATTAATGTTAAACATGGTTGTTGTTGTTTTTTTAAAAGTAGGCAGCTAAAACGGTTTACAACATTGATAATAAAAAGAAATTATCTTAGAATGATTTCTGAAAGATGATGTGACACTGAAAACTGAAGTAATGGCTGCTGAATATTAAGCTGTGTCATAACAGGAATAAATTACATTTTACAGTTAATTTAAATTGTAATAATATTTCACAGTATTACGGTTTTACTATATTTTTTGATCAAATAAATGCAGCCTTAGTGAGATTAAGACACTACTTTCAAAAACCTTAATGTTTCCAAACTATTGACCAGTAATGCGTCTATACAAAACCAGTAGTTGTGCATGTAGTCCCAGGCCCTATAATAGCCCACTCATTAGGACCCCTAACCAAAAAAAAAAAAAACTGTTTATCCCAGGCCCATTAATTTAAGTGTCAGCGCTAAGCATCACATTAAGCATGCATATTTAAAACATCCTTTCTGTACAAAATATGCCAACACAGAATGAATTGTAAATAGGAGGACAAAAGAGAATGGGAAAAAGGAAGTCTTGCAGTGTTACGAACCACATGCAAGGAGCAACCAATTAAGAGAACATGTTTGTGTAAGAGAGAAAGAGGAAAAGCAGTGTTGGTGCATTTCTATTCAGCTGGCTTGTGGCTTTAATGACCACATCCTCCGCTTGGTATTCCATGCCTGTCCTTAATGATTAAGCTCTGCTTTCATCTTAAACCCCCACAAGAAACCATGCATTGCATAAAGCTTAAGCAAACACAACCCAAACCTTAATGAGAATCCCAACTCGACCACTAACAAGTGCATCTGCTACAGCACCACTGCGGCTTACACTGAACAACTTCCAAGTATATAAAAGAGAAAATAGACGAATATAAATGGCAAAGAACATTCTGTTACACTTAAGCTCAGTCCGTGTCCAGGCATTTTCATGCTTCATTAAAAGGACTTCCACTGTTTAGGATGTGCACATTCACATATTTGCCAATGTAAAAAAACATTATTCTCTTATA
Organism: Gobio gobio; assembly: GCF_949357685.1. Lineage (NCBI taxonomy): Eukaryota > Metazoa > Chordata > Actinopteri > Cypriniformes > Gobionidae > Gobio > Gobio gobio. The sequence goes on from NC_137119.1 coordinate 20,483,822, forward strand.
AAAAGAAATGAGATATTGTAATGTGACAGCTTAACACCCGAAGGCCATCAAAAAACATTCAGTCAAAGTAAAACGCCCATAATATATTTATTTTCCAGGGGGTCTGGGATGATGTCAACCCTCACTTAAACGGATAGTTCAACCAAAATGAAAATTCTGTCATTTACTCACCCTCAAGTTGTTCCAAACCTGTATGAATTTCTTTCTTCTGCTGAACACGAAAGATATATTGAAGCACCCATTGACTTCCATAGTATTTTTTCCAAACTATAGAAGTCAAATGGCGCACATCAACTGTTTAGTTACAGACATTCATCAAAATATCATCTTTTGTGTTAAGCAGAAGAAAGAAATTCATACATAGGCCTGTCGCGATAATCAATATATCGATATATCGCACAACACGTACATGACCTCAATAATTTTGTGATGTAATACATCGCCCATTATGTTAACATGATAATGAATGTCATGTCACCAACATTTTACTCGATAATGCTGTAATCTTGTACATTTTCCGTGATGGAGGCGAAAATGGTTCTCGGGCAGTTCCTTCATACACAGAACGGTTATCGACAGGTGAAAAAAAAATGTGCCATTTGAGGCGTTATATTGTTTTCCTGACAACTACAGACAGTTTGAAAGAATAAGCCCAAATTGACTCAATTTCAAAGCTGCAATCCCCTGTTCCAGTGCACATATAAATGGCAACACAGAATGACGATTGTTAAAGCCGTTTCACAAGGGATAAATGACTGTTTATTCAATTTTTATTTAGGATATTTTTTACCCTTAATTTCCATGATCTAAAGAATTAAAAGGTTGTCATTTGAAAGTGTGTAGGTCTACTTGCATTAGTGGCATAAAATGATAATATCGTTTATCGCAATTATTTCTGGGACGATATCGCGAAACAAAAAGTAGTTATCGTGACAGGCCTATTCATACAGAGTTGAAGCAACTTGAGGGTGAGTAAATTATGACAGAATTTTCATTTTTGGGTGAACCATCCTGTAGTGCTAATCATTCAAATATTAAAGGGGCTATATGCGTTTTTCTGAAATTTAAACTCGCGACTGACACCTGTGGCCAAAAAACAGAACTGCTCATTTTCTGCTCGCTCTCGCAGCGGTGGTGACGTCACATCCGCAGACAGCGCGGGAAAAGACGACCCGCCAGAAAATAGGAAAAATAGGATACAGGCTTATAGGTGCACCCACTGTGAGCGGACAAGGTGTCAGTATGCTCATCAGGAGATGTTTGAGTCATAAATGGTAAAATAAAAAGGCTATTGTTACGTTTATTTTGGGGAAAAAGTTGCATATAGCCCCTTTAAGATCCACAACAGTCACATACAAAAAACATCCACAATTCTCCTCAACGGGACTTTAGCAGCATGATTTAAAACAAACTACAGCTCTACAGACCGGCCTTTTACGCATTTACTGGCAAGAGGTTAATTAGCGAGGCCAAGTGAGAATGGGCTCGTCCAAATGGTACTTCCCCAGGCAGGATGTGCTCTTCAATAGGCTTTAAATTAACAAACCAAGGCAGAGCAGATTGTTCCCGGTGATGTTACCAAAACCCCCTGCTGGAGTTGTCTTGCTCAGAGCTTGTTTATATCCACAGATCGGGGAGCTTTGGAGAGGGCCACGTTTGAAACGACAGGGGGCATGTTAATAAAACCTCTCCGAGTGGAAGTATGGTTTTAAGATCAGTTCTGATGTTATAACTCCCAGGGACTGAAATTGATAAAGTCAGGGAGGGTAATCTGATCCTAGATCAGCTCCTGTACTGATATTCTTACTGAACGCACGCCAGATCCTCAATCTCACAGCCTGTGGATGTCTACTTCAGCGGTACATCCAGACTGAGCCGTAAATATTAATATTGGCTGCCACAAAGGAATGAATGGGAATGGATGACAGGCTGAAAGAGAACGGGCCAGACAGGACAGGGGTGATTGCATGAGGAATATGCTAAATGTATTGGAGTGTTTTTAGGGGGGTGGCCCATCTCAGATGACAGACATTTGTTTGCACTCAACACCAGACGGATTTAATGGCTGAGCTTCTAAGTGGTTGATGTAACCGATTTTGAAAGGGTAAACGGTGCCTTTTTAGTCCATTTTTTAAACTTCACACTGGCTTCTTATGAACATGCATGGAGCAAAAGATGTTTGCTTTCCATCTTGGCACAAGCACAAATACCAGAGCAAAGAAATGAGTATGTGTTGAACAGATGGGTGCATGAACAGTGGCATCATGTGATATAGCCCAATCACTAAAAGAGGACATTCTACTGCATTTTCCCCACTTAAAAAGAGCTGTACGGTTGATGCACATTGACTTTCAATGTCCGGTTAAGCTATTAGATCAGCTATTAGACTTTGCAGTATACAGTCAAACCAAAAAACATTCAGACACCAGATATCATTAAAATAAAGTAAACTGTGACATATTACTCCCAAACATTCTTCATACGGTGGATTACCGCTAAAATTGATAAAAGACACTTTGACCTGACCATGCTTTGCTTAAGTGGTTTTTCTTTAACCACAGACTGAACAAAATTAAGCATTGCTTGGTAATTGGTTGACCTAAATTGGTATTATCTAATGGTGTACTTAAATTAACAGCTGATTGGTTGATTATAATCCGTGACATACCTTTATATCAAAGTTATCTGACATTATCAAGATGAATTTGTTCTGACACAGTTTAACTCGGAGTTCGTCATATTTTATTACCATTGACTAAACTATAGCGAATGAACTGTGATAATGTGAGAAAATGCTGAAGGTGTCTGAATACATTTTGGTTTGACCGTACAGTTGCGTTGAGCAGTGAAGTTAAACGAGACTTACCCAGAAGTGTGCATGGCAGTTCACCACCATGGTCCTCTCGATAAGCTCATCGGGGCACTCCAGCAGGTGGTGGCCGGACACAACACCAGCGTTGTTGATCAACAAGTTCACTTCACCGACTTCCCTGCGCACTTTCTCTGCTGTGGAGTACACGCTCTCCCGCTTGCCCACATCCACCACGTATGTATACACCTGCGGCTGAAACGGCGGGACCTCTTCCACACCACCAACAGCTCCTTAGGAAAAACACATTAGATCATCATCATCTGAGATGTAGAAAACCACATAAAGCTTCATTTGATTACAAGAATTTAATTGATTCGGAGTCTGAAGGCATTCGGGGGGGAAAACTCAATGTTATTTTGAATGATAATTTAACCAAGATAATTGCAACGATAGGAAAGAATACATCTAATTTTTAGAGCTAGACCAATAACAGTTTGTTTAATATCAGGTCTACCAATAGATGGCACCAACTGGAGGGTGTCTAATGAATATCACACAAATACACCATTGCTCCACTGCATGTTCAACAGAAAACAATGGTGTTCATAGGCACACAAATGTATTTGATTATGATATTGTTTGCACAATTTCACAACTTTTAGAGCCATTCATTTTCAAATTAGAAGCATGTAACATTAAGATTACCGATAATATATGTTAAACCAAAATAAATTTGCAACAACTTAAAGTGAAAAAATTATTTACTCCCGCTCAAGTTGTTCCAAAACTGTATGAGTGTCTTTCTTCTGCTGAACACAAGATATTTTGAAAAATGTTGGTAGTTGACGGTAGCCATTGACTTCTATAGTTTGGAAAATATTATGGAAGTCAATGGCATGCATCAACTGTCCGGTTACCACAAAATATCTTCTTGTGTCCAGCAGAAGAAAGACACTCATACAGGTTTGGAACAACATATGAGTGAGTAAACAATAAGGATTTTTGGGTGAACTGTCCCTTTAAATAAATTCATATTTTTTTAAATTATACTTTAATATATACGAAATATAATTGTAGAATACTTAATCTAGAAAGTTCTTATAGATGTTTGTTCATAGGATGATTGTTTAGTTATTATTGCCAATAAGGGGAAAACGTGGAAAAGAATGGTTCTGCATATCGGTTATTGGACATCTGAACAAAACAAATGTATAGGTCAGAGGCAAACATTCAAGGACTACACAAAACAAGCTTTTAAATACTTACAAAGACATTAACCTACCTAGTCTGTCTGGGATAAATATAATAATGAGGTAAAAATAAAATGTTAAATCCTTCCATTTACCATCTTTTGATATCGGGTTGTCTTGCTCTCTGTAGATCTGTCGCACCATCTCCGCAGTCTCCTCATTGCTGTGGCTGTTGATGTCCCACAGCACTAGTGTAGCCCGGCGCCGGGCGAACTCCTTGGCGAAGAGCCGCCCAAGTTCGCCGCCCGCCCCGGTGATCACGCACACCTGTCCCGCTACGCTCTTCTCCTTCGGCCGTATGAGCCACTTGAGTCCGGCCATCACGATGGCCCAGAGAACTTTCAGAATGACCACGAAAAACTCCACGACAATGTTCATCATCATGTCTAATGCCTTTCTGCGACTTTGTTATAAATAAAGATGAACGTTTCACAATGTTACACCAAGAAGACTATAAACAACCTGAGTTTTGCTGTTGTTGTGCTGCTACCATTAGCATTTAATTTATTCTTTAACTATCCGTCTATTTAAAAAAGTAATGGGGTAAACATCCAATTGACCCCAACTGTCAAACAACTACTAATATACATATATAAAAGTGTATCAACCAATCAAGATAACGCATTAAAACTTAAGAATAAGAGCACCACAAATACAAGTGTGGATAAATACAGCCGAGTCTGCCGCCAGCGAATGCCCGTATGAAAGCTATCGTATCCCGGCACGGATGCGCGTGATAGCTGCCAGTGCGCTGCTGCTCTCAGGGAGATCTCGAGACAGACTCACTCCTGACTGATCTCTTCAGAACCGCTGCTGCTGCTCGCGCTCTATTTAAACCAGCCCCTCTCCACAGGACCCCACAGAGTGATTGGCCCAGATGCCTGATTGAAATTTACATCTACTTATGTCAGCTGTGGACGTTTGGGAGAACAGAATGGATGTGTCATAACAGTGTCTGACTGGGGTTGTATTTTCAATAGGCGGATGAACATATTCAATGCATATCAATGGATATTGTGTGGTTTGTGTGTTTTAGTCAAATGTGCAAAAATACAGCAACAGCTGTAGCCTGTATTTGACAATGAAATTGTGTTGTTATAAGCCCACCACTGAAAAGATAGTTCTTAAAAGAGTAGTCATATAATAGGGTTCCATTAGTTATTGTGTTACAGTATTTATTTAAACAGTCAGTCACTGGGATGGCTGAGTTCTTTAAGAATGGATCTGGCCTTTCTCTCTCAATGTTGTGGTTGTATTTTCAATGTGTATGGGTGTTTCAATGACTGTATTCAATGCATATCAATGGATTTTGTGTGATTTGTGTGTTTTACTAAGAGCAAGTAAAAGTATGTGTCAAACATGAAAAAAATACAACAGTATTTTTGTTACAATGAAATACGTTCTTGAGCCCACTGCTGAAACGATATAGTTCTCAATAATAGGGTTCCATTATGCATTAACATACATTTGTTACAGTATTTATTTAAACAGTCAGTCACTGGGATGGCTGAGTTCTTTAAGAATGGATCTGGCCTTTCTCTATCTCAAGAGATGTTGTGTAGCTCATGTCTTCACTGCCCTCTGCAGTTCTTTGCATTGAGAAACAGCTGTTTCTGTAGGCTAGCAGCCACTCCAGCAGGAACACTTTCATCAGAAGTTTGTGAATCAGTAGTTAGACCACAGTGCATAGTGTTGATCAGTGTTGGGGGTAACGCATTAAAAGTACCTTGAGTTATGTAATCAGATTACTTTTTCAAGTAACTAGTAAAGTAACACATTCATTTTAATATTTACAATCAAATATCTGAGTTACTTTTTTTAAAAAGTATCTCAAGTTACTTTTTCACATTTATTTGACTGACTGCTCTCCTGTCCCCATGTTGAGAAAAATCGAGAGTAGGTTCAGAGGCGTTGTGTGTGAACAGGTTGTTATTTGTATATAGTTCTAGACAAAATGTGAGCATTTACTAATTTCACTAATCTACAAAAAAGATTCAGTATTCCTCAAAACGAATAAAATCAGTCAAATGCTAAATCAGAATGCTATGCAAACATCCAATTATTAAATATTAAATAAAACAAATATTTTTTAAATTAATACTTTTTTTCTCCTGCCTCCTATTCTTCCATTATCCAGAATGGCAGCACATCTGAAAGGTTTGTTTGAGCTGCGCTCTCTAATGTACATGCGTAAATTTGCATTTTTTCTTATTATGTCAATTTTGAATTTTGAAAGGGTCTTTACATTTGCACAAAAATATTAATTTTTTGTTATAAAAAAAAAGCCCAGCCCAGCCCAGGTGAGAAAAAGTAACTAACGCAATTAGTTACTTTTTGAGGGAATAATGCAATATTGCACTGCATTACTTTTCAAAGTAACTTTCCCCAACACTGGTACCAGAGAAACATCCAGAACTCTCCTTTGAACCAGAACTCTCAACAGCAGATCAAAGTCAATGGATGTATGATCACTCGTTCACTATCTTCTTCTTGGTCTTGATCATGTTCTGGAAGAAGTTATTGTCATGACACCCACTGCTAGTGCTTCAACCTTCCTTGAAACATTCCATATTTTCCAAAACTTACAGAAAGAGAATAAATGCAAGTGTTGCTGGGGGAGGACACTCATCCATCCGGCAGTCTAGGGAATGAACAGTAGCCTATTATTAGGACGTGAAGGCTTGTGAATTTTTATATAATCATTGTCAGTGTTGGGGAAAGTAATGCATTACAATATTGCATTACTCCCTTAAAAAGTAGCATTGCATTACTTTTTAAGAAACGGAATGTGTTACGTTATTTTTGCATTACTTTTTCTCACCTGGGCTGGGCTGGGCATGTTTGTTTTGTTGTTGTTGTTGTTTTTATAACAAAAAAAGTTCTATTTTTGGGCAAATTTAAAGATCCTTTCACACCAAAAAAAAACAAAAAACCCTCAGGCTGAAGGAAATGCAAATTCATGCATGTACAATAGAGGGCGCAGCTCAAACATTCAGCTGCTATTCTGGATAACGGAAGAATGGATGCAGGAGAGAAAATTTTAACACTTCACCAATGAAAATAAAGTCTAAAGTCATTTTTGCTCATGGTTTAACTGAATCATCGAAGGTCAGCAGCAAGTGCATTGGTAAATAAAGTGAGATTAAATGCATAAAAATGTTTGTTTTATGTAACATATCTAATTATTGGAGGTTTGCGTAGTATTCTGATTTTGCATTTGACTGATTTTATTCATTTTGAGGAATACTGAATCTTTTTTGTGCAAGTGATGTTAGCAAATGCACGCTCACATTTAGTCTAGAACATCATGTTTACACACAACGCCTCTGCACTTGATTGCACATGATTTTTCTCAACATCGGGACAAGAGAGCTATCAGTCAATAAATGGGGAAAAAGGTTACTTGCGTTACTTATTTGAAAAAAGTAACTCAGATCATTTTAAAAGTAATGCGTTACTTTAGTTGAAAAAGTAATCTGATTACATAACTCCAGTTACTTGTAATGTGTTACCCCGAGCACTGATCATTGGATATGTGACATAAATTAATTTTACAAACAAACAGCCCACTAGCTGACATTATAAACAGGGTTTAACCCATGAAAACAATATTCCATACCAGTGTATGAATCAATTAAGCATGTGCACTTCAGTCTCTCAAAATTAGTCTAATGATTGCAAGTTATTGGAAGCTTCTGTACTTTTTAGGTGTTTTCCATAATTAAACTCTATTATATTTCCAGATTCTGTAATGAACAGCTAACTTTAAATGATAACAAATATAAACAGATTTAGGCTAATGTATTTTTTATGCACGTTTTAATTTCTAAACAGTAGGATCAGCCATCCTTAAATTTGTCCTATTAGTGTGCTATTAGCTGTCTTTAATATATTTCAGCCACATGTTTTATGAATATTATATGAAGTTATAACTAATGAATGAACCGAATCAGATATGTGTTCCTGAAGGGAACTGGTGCATTTACACAGAAATACCTTTACAAAGCCGCCACCTGTTGGACTGGAACTGTAATTACACATGCATTTTTGGGGGTTTCGATATAGTGTTTAGTTAAATGGATAGGTTCGAGTTTTAAACGTTCACAACATTGGTTTTATGCAATAGCTACCGTAAAAATATAAGTAAAAAAAAATGCTGTTTTCATAATTCCAATCTATTTTATCTCATGTTCAATAATAGGCTACTTCAGAGTAGGCATTTCATACACGTGTAAATTAATTCAAACCAACAAACAGCGTAGGGCTGATTTATATACACTTGTGCGTTCATTTTGTGTGAGTAAAATAACAATTTTGAGTTTATCCTGTCATAAACTGCTGTGTCACGTGGTTTTGGTAGTAGTAACTGTGGCAACGTCGACGCAATGGACTACCAGCGTCCTTTTTTTTTACTTTCATTGACCGCTATAGGCCTATATTATTGAAATAATGGCCGTGAGTATTAGTGTAAATCTACTTAAACGTTCTAAAATGACGTTTTATTTTTTTTCTGACATCCAAAAGGGGAGATGAACCCTTATACCAGCGTCGTTAGACCCAAACTGGTGTCACTGCCAACTCTCGTCTGATAATAAAGGACATTACAGACGCGCGACCCATTTATTCTTCAAAATACATCTCCAGGCCTCCAGTTTCTGGATGTTACACGGCTGCCGAATCCAGGATGAATATTTTCTCAGCGAAGCAGAAATATCCACGCAGTCCGAGCTGTGAGTCGTTTTTTATATGCTACTGAAAGTGCATGGCATGCAGTCTATGAGAGTAATAGTTAACGTCTAATGGCAAGCCGTATTTACATGTAACGTAATCCTTAAAACGAACTACTTATGAATAAGTACTAGTACGTTACTTAATGGATTAGATAGCCTACTACTTTCTAAAAAATAAGTAACGTTAGCCTACTAATAGCATGAAATGGATACTAATTCGTTTTAAGGATTACATGTTAAAACTGCCATAACTCTCCAACAAGATAGGCAACAGTAATATTCCCTTAATGCATTTATAAACTTCAATGCTGAAGAAGAGTCTGCAGTTGGTGTTTTATTAACATGTAACTTACTTTTAATGTTTGAAATTGTAGATTCGAGGGACCACGAGCCTCACAGCTCTATTATTGATGGGTGAGTAGCCTACACAAAAGTCATAAATACTTATTTTTTCCCCCCAAGGATATGTGTTGTTTGTGTGTGTTCTTTGAAGAACTTTTTGACCAAAAAAGATTGAAAAACCTGACAAAAACGTACAAAATATAATGGCAATCATATATTAATGCTCATACTCATATTAATGGCAATCATTCTGTACGTTTTTGTCAGGTTTTTACCTCATATGAAACTTCCAGAGAAACCTATGCAAATATTGAAATGTTTTTGGGTCACTATTGTCTATGTGTATTTCTGAACAAACACTTAACGTTAGAAATGGGAGAATGAATCAAACCAAATACTACTACTTTCTTCTCAGGTCTCTACTTCCATTGTTAGCCAAAGACCGGTCAGCAATCACCAAGTGTACCTCACATAACAATGTGTCCGACAGTGATATTTCTGGCCGTCATTTTTTATTTGATGAACGATGGAGAAATAGAACGCATGTCACTACTGATTTAAGAGGTATTTATCCCTCTTTCCATTCATAAGATATTAATCATGCCGGAGACTTTTGTTGTATCATTATTAGTATACAAATGGGCAAAATGTCTATGTGTATTCAGATTATGATACTGTCACATCATTATTTGATTAGATGGAACAAATGTGTAATTGGTAGTTTCAGTGGGGTAACCAATAGATGGCGCTCACAACATTCACATGAATATTTTTTCATGCAGTTCATTTTAATGTATAGCCTATCAGTAAATTTGGTCAGGGAATGCTTTTGCAATTAATTTAGATAAAAGTGGTTAGATGACCATTTTCTCAGGAAACCTCAAAGGTTTGTAACATCAAAATGTTTATTTTTCCAAGCAGATGGTGTTCTGATTAACCACAACCCCACAAGTCTACTTTCTCAGGACTTCCATGTTTATCATTCTCACAATTTAACCAGATTTGCCCACCGCAAAGAACTTTCCCCACGCGACCCAAGACCAAGCATTTGCGGGTGAATTCTTCAAGACTGTTAAAGTACTGCAATATTATATTTTTTGTTTTGTTTTACTAATATTCTTCGCATTAATTCCAGGTCTGATTATCTGACCTCATTTCCATCAGTTCTGTTACCAGGCACCTCCCCATCTGTCAGTGGACGACTCTGTTTATCACAGAACTATAAAAACAGGTAACAATGATTTATTCTTTGTATTTGGCTATGCATATGTGTACTGTTTATTGTATATTTTACTCTCTCTTGTCTTATTCTTTGAATTTTTTTCATGCCAAGGGTAACAAACAGAGCTCGTCGCAATCTCTTCCCTGTTGGTGCTAACAACAAAAGTGAGTTTCATCTTAAACAAGTTAACATGTCATAACTATGGAGTAAAACATATCGTAATAAAAAAAATGAATAAAACATAAAAAACGTAATTGCAACTCACAATTCTGACGCAATAGAGGAAAAAATTCAGAGAAAAACTCACAAACGCTTATAAAGCTTATATAGCTTATAAAGTCAGCATTGTGAGTTGCAATGAACTTTTTTATGTTTTATTCATGTTTTATAATGTAAAAATTCAAACCTGTGCAATGTCACTTAAAACAAACATGACATATTTCAGAGAAAAAATATCAGAATTATGAGATAAAAGTAGGGAAATCGATTAAAGAAATATTTGCATGTATATACTGTATATAATTTATATTATAGATAAATATAATAATTTATATAAATATAACATATATACACTGTACACACATATATTACGTAAACACAACATTTTTATTTTGGATGCGATTAATCACGATTAATCGATTGCCCAGCACTAGATAAAAGATAAAAATCTGTATTGTGAGTTATAAACTCGAAATAAAAAATAAAAAAGTCAGAATTGTAAGATATTAATTTGCAATTGCGAGTTATAAAGTCCAAATTGCAATTCTGAGTCATAAAAAACCCAATTCTGAGTGAGATAAAAAGTCACAATTACCCTTTTTATTTTTTTTATTCCTTGTCAGAAACAATCTTCCATACATAATATTTCTAAGCAGATTATTGATTTAAGCTTATTTACTGTATGTCAGTTGGTGCTGTTAACTTGGCACATTGTCCCCTGGTTTCACAGACAAGGCTTAAGCTAGTCCCATACTAAAATGCATGTTTGAGCTGTTTTAACTGAAAGCAACTTGCACTGACATATCTTAAAATATGTCAGTGACATTGTTTTGTCTCAAGATGCTCACCAGTACTGTTTTTTTTTTCTAAGGCACATTTATAAAAGCTACTTAAATGATTGAACTAATGTCTAATCCTGGATTAATCTAAGCCCTTTCTGTGAAACCGGGCCTGTATGTGTTATTTAGGTGTTCGCTCTCTCACTTTACTCCTGTTACATTGATGAATTTCAATGCATGTGCTTTTCATGAGCTCACAAACATTACTTAACACTTCAGTACATACACACCTCTCATCCTCCCTGCCAGACACCAAGCCGTTATTGAAATCCCCAGGTCTTTTGTATGAGTTGAGGAGAGTGTTACCTGTGTAAAACCTGAATAAGCAAACTGTGCTCTTGTCTAACCAGCCTGTGGGCCGGTAATTGTTTTTCAGGCCAGTCGTACCCTGATCCACACTTGGGTGCCTCTGCATCTTTTGTTCAGAGGCTCACTGAGATTTCCTGTCTGGAAGCAGAAACAGTGCGGCAGGAGAAAATGAAGAGACTCAGAAAGATCAATAGGCAGGACTCTTAATAGGAGTTCATTAGCCAAAGAGGAAACGCATGACACCTGAAATCACAACTGTGCCAAGACGGAGTAAATAAAGTCAAGGGGAAAAACTGAGGTACAGAGTGTTGTAGTGCAGACACTTTATTATAAGTGATTACAATACTTCATTATAGCTACAGTATATAAAAAGTCTACACACCCCTGTTAAAACAACTGGGTTTTGTGATGTAAAAAATTAGAAGATAAATCATATCAGAACTTTTGCACCGTTGACGTTAAAATGACAACCTATGCAATGCCACTGAAAACCAAAGTGACACATTTCAGAGGAAAATGATCAAAATAAAAAAACTTAAAATAACCTACGTGCATAAGTATGCACACCCTTTGGGTATGTGGCTGTGTTCAAATTGCACTAATCATCAAGCTCAAGTGACACTGCGTCCAAAATCGCATACCGTATAAGAGGCATTACATTTGGTTTGATATGTACCATGCGACCAATAAGTCAAGTCACCTTTGTTTATATAGCGCTTTATATAATACAGATTGTTTCAAAGCAACTTTACAGCGATAAACCGGAAAATAACCGTTCAATGATGCAAATAGATTTCAATTCTGCTGTAAAGCAGCTTTAAAAAGTTGATACTAAAACAGCCATTATTCAGTTGTATGTGTGAATTGTATGAATGTTGTAGTATCAATGAAATCTGGACGTACTACAACCCCAAATCAGAAAAAGTTGGGACAGTATGGAAAACGCAAATAAAAAAAAAAAGAAGGGATTTCTAAATTTACTTTGACTTGTATTTCATTGCAGACAATATTAACAAAAAATATTTCATGTTTTGTCTGGTCAACTTCATGTCATTTGTAAATATATATCCTTTCCTGTCATTCAGACCTGCAACACATTTCCAAAAAAGTTGGGACAGTAAAGCATTTACCACTTTGTAATGTTTCCATTCCTTTTCACAATACTTAAAAGACGTTTAGGGACTGAAGACACCGAGTGATTAAGTGTTTCAGGTGTAATTTTGTCCCGTTCTTTCTGCAAAAAAGTCTTAAGGTGGGCAACAGTACGGGGTCTTCGTTGTCGCATTTTGCGCTTCAAAATGTGCCACACATTCTCTATTGGAGACAGGTCGGGACTGTAGGCAGGCCAGTCAAGTACCCGTACCCTCTTCCTCCGCAGACAGGACTTTGTAATGTGTACAGAATGTGGTTTTGCATTGTCTTGTTGAAATATGATTCATCTCATATACTGATTCATCTGACCACAGTACACGTTTCCACTATTTGATGGTCCATCCCAGATGCCTCAGAGCCCAGAGAAGTCGACGGTGCTTCTGGACACTGTTAACATAGGGCTTCCTTTTGGCACAGTACAGTTTTAACTGGCATTTGTGGATGTAACTACGTATTGTGGTACTTGACAAAGGTTTGCCAAAGTAGTCCTGAGCCCGTGTGGTGATATCGCTTATAGATGAATGACGATTCTTGATGCTGTGCCGCCTGAGGGATCAGAGATCACGGTTGTTCAGCTTAGGCTTGCGCCCTTGTCCTTTACGCACTGAAATTTCTCCAGATTCCTTGAATCTTTTAATTATGTTATGCACTGTTAAATGTGAAATATTCAAATCTCTTCCTATCTTTCTTTGAGGAACATTGTTTTTAAACATTTCAATAATTTTCTCACGTATTTGTTGGCAAACTGGCGATCCTCGGCCCATCTTTGCTCCTAAAGGATTAGACCTTTCTTGGATGCTGCTTTTGTACCAAATCATAATTACAATCACCTGTTGACATCACCTGTTTCAAATCACATCATTATTTAACCATTTACCTCATTACTAGCCCTAAATTGCTCCTGTCCCAACTTTTTTTGAAATGTGTTGCAGGTCTGAATGACAGGAAAGGATGCATATTTACAAATGACATGAAGTTGACCAGACAAAACATGAAATATTTTGTGTTCATATTGTCTGCAATGAAATACAAGTCAAAGTAAATTTAGAAATCAAATCAAATCCTCACCCATGGCCTCATGGGATAGTAAAGTGCCCATCGAATGCACACTTCAGAATCTCGCCTGAAGTAGTATCATCCGGGACTTTTTGCCTATTGTTTTAATGAATAATATGAATTTAGATATCCTACTCAGGTCACATACTGTTTTTCGCATACTACATAGAAGTGTTGTAGTACTTGAGACCGGTCTTGGTTTTGAGACCGGTCTTAAGACCATTTTTTGAAGATGTTGGTCTTATCTCGGTCTCGACTACATTTGTACTCAGTCATGTCTTTGCTCAGACTTAGAGGACTTTTGTTTCAAGACCGGTCAAGACCACAACTGCGAGGATATCACTTAAAGGGGTCATGAACTGGCTTTAAAACATTTTTTATACTGTTGTCTGAGGTCAACTTATTGCGTTTGCGTGGTTTTTACATTCAAAAACATCATAATGAATAAGTAATAGGCTATTTTCTGCCATGGTTTTGAGCCTCTCTCAAGACACGGTTGGTTTTGATGGGCGTGCCGCACTGAAGACTTGGAAGTAAACGCCCATGGCTAGGATTGGATAAGATTTGCATATTTAATGAGCTTCTGCTCAACCGGAATGAATCGCCCTGCCCACAGCCAGGGCTCGCAAAATGTCTTTATCAAACAAACACAATGATTCATCTCTCATCCAATCGCAATTGATTGGAATGTTATTATTTTATTAACGTTACTTGGCCCGCACGATCGATGAATATAACTGCGAACGCCCTTCAAATATCAAGTCAAGAGAGTGAACAACGCACATCAACACCGTAATGAACCAAAAACACCACAAATAAAGTATTCTCCAGCCTGTGACAGCGTGCTTCAGTAGAGGATATACACATAATCAATACTATCTGTAACAATGCAATACTATCGCATATAAAAAAATATTTTTTACTCACATTAGTGTGTTGCTTCATTCGTTCATGTAATCTCATCCTCTCTGCAAATCCAGTCTCGTTTACAAACGAATCCGTGTTTAAATGAACATACGTGCAATGTCTTCCCCTCGTGAGCTGGATATTCATTAAAAATAAAGTTCATCCATGCGTTCATAATATTGGAATCCGAAAAGCTTATGTGATATTTTTATTGCTTAGAAATCCAATGCTGTTTAGCTCTATGCTGCTCTTAGCTGCCATGTTAGTCGCACAAGTCGGTGGGCGGGGCTACAGAATCAGGCGTTGTTCTTCTTTTTCTGTTGAGGTGGTGCTTCACTACACTCTCACGTCATAGCCGGGCACATTCTGAAATCGATCGTTTGCTGGGCCTGGTGTCAATAAAAGCTTTTCTTTGACTAACAAGGAAGTTTTTCAGCTCTGAAACTTACAGGATATTCTTATTTTACCATGAAAAGAGAAAATTGATTTCTCAATTCATCACTCCTTTAATTGCCAGTGCATAGTCTGATTTAAGTGTTACCACATCATTAATGTGATTGGATGTAAAACATACTGCTTCAGATGCAATCAATAACTTCTAATCTTATTTGATTTATTTATTGTGCCAGTTCAGACATTAATGAGGTATTGTGTCAAAAATGTCACCAAAATGAATCACAAAATTCGAGATATTGTTGCAAAAAAGTACTTGTATGAGATCTGGATTTTATATTATAACATGTGATATAATTAAGCAATATCACAAGAGCAAGAGAGACGTTTTTACAAATTTGAGCATGATATTGCTTTTATACAAACATTCAATGATTACAAAAGAACCCCATTATTCTCAACATTATTTATGCATTTGTAATTTACCGATTCAGATGCATCTTCTGTACCACTGCAGTGGAAAGATGAATTTTGTTGTTGATGATTTCATTTGATTGGTAACAGCTCTATATCGTGTCTTATTCTACTTATATTTATTGATTCAAAATAAGTAATTTCTCAGGCAGTAATGTGGATCTTTATGCCTTGGTCTTGGTCTTGTCTTGGTCTCAACCCCTCAAAGTCTTGGTCTTGTCTTGGTCTCAACACACATTGGTCTTGTTCTCGGATTAGGTGGTCTTGACTACAACACTACTTGTATATGGAAATAGGCATATTCGGATGCAGCATGAAATAGTACACACATGCTCTCACCTGAAGTGACTCTGATTAACTCCAAACAAATCGCAGCTGTTCCTGTTAGATTTTTATGACATCTTCTTTGCATGCTACTATAAGAACCATGGACCACAAAGAGCTTATGAAGCATCAACATGATCTCATTGTTTATAGTAAGGGTGCCCAATCCTGTTCCTGGAGATACTTCCTGGAAAGTTCAGCTCCAACCCTGATCAAACACCACTGAAGCAGCTAATCCAAATCTTTAGGGGCACTTGACAATTACATGGGTGTTGGATCAGGCTTGGAGCTGAAGTCTGCAGGTAGGTAGATCTCCAGGAACAGTGACATTATCAAGAACAGGGCGTCCCTCCAAAATTGATGAGAGGACAAAGAGAAAACTGGTCAGAGAGGCTGTCAGGAGGCCTACAGCAAGTTACTCTCTACGTGACAGCCATGTATTCTCCATCTGTCTGGGCTATGATTTATCTTTGTTTCAGTTTTTACATCACAGCTGGTTTAACAGGAGTGTGTAGACTTTTTATATCCACTGTAATTATAAGATAAAGATGGTGATTGTAGCAACCCATTGCATTTCTGGTGTAAAACTATCAGGGATTGTTGAATTTGAAATCAAATTCACCTGAAAGTGTATTTTGTATTCGCCAAGAATAACTGCCGTAACATTGCCGTAAACTACTATATAGAAAAACGAATGTTTTGTGTACTGCCTATTTAAGAAAGTAGCCTACTTAATGTAATTATGATCATGTGCAACAACAAAAAATTGTCAAAGAAGCTGCTTCAAAATGATCCAAAAAATGTTTTATTAGTGACTCTGTGGAACTTAGTGGAACTGCAATATTAAACAATATGAAACTCTAGGTGTATTATATTTTTGATTTTATATTTTTGATAGTCTCGTATACCAGCCGGTAGCGATCACAAACAGTAGCTGCTGTATGTTTCAGCTGATAGCATACAGTTCATCACAGATACATCAGTAGTTGAGTGCAGGTGGCAGGCTGCATCTTTGTGCAGGTTGTCGTAGAGAGCGTGAGAGAGCTCCATTCTACACCAAAGTGTCTTTGTCAAAAGGAAGAGGGCCAGGCTGATTCGGTTCAAGACTAGGTTGGCACATTCTGGGCAGAGAGAAGAGAGATAATGTTTTTTGGCTACAAGACTTCATTACAGGAGCCACCTGCAATGAGAAGCAGATTATTATTATTCAATAAATAAATAGATGTAATTATTTATATATTTAAAATGATAATGATTTATAGAGGGTTATTATTAATCAACAAATTAATTACATTATTTATTAAAACAGAAATTACTTATAGAGGGTTGTTTTTTACTGTTATTAATAATAATAATCATCAATACATTAATTAATTTATTATTTGTTAAAATTGTAATGATTTCTATAGGGGTTTTATTATAATTTTATTATTAATCAATAAATTAATAAAAATATATTTTTTACTTGTTTAAAATTTTAATGATTTCTATAGAGTTGTTTTATTATTATTATTATTATTATTATTAATCAACACATTAATTACACTATTTGTTTAAAATGGTATTGAGAGGGCTGTTTATTATATTCAATACTATTATAATCAATTATAATCAATAATCAATTAATATAATCAATATTATTATTAATAAATACATTAATTCATTCATTATATGTTTGCATTGTAATGATTTCTATTTCATTATAATTATTTAATTCATTAAATTATGAATTTAAATTGCTAATGATATAGCAGGTTGTTTTATTATTATTTTTATTATTATTACATACACGTAATTATTTATATTTTATAGAGTTTTTTATTATTGTTATTATTAAATTAATTACATTATTTATTTATATGTTTAAAATGGTAATGATTTATAGAGGTTTGTTTATTATTAATAATAATAATCAGCGCATTAACTTATTTATTATTTGCTTAATTGTAATGATTTAAAGAGTGTTATTACATACATGTAATGTAATTATTTATATTTTATAGAGTTTATTATTATTATTATTATTATTAATTGATTTAATTATTTATTTGTTTTAAATGGTAATGATTTCTAGAGGGTTGTTTATTATTATTATTATTAACAATACATTATTTATTTATTTATTAGTCACATTTAACTTTTTATTTTAATCACCAAGAATGTATTGCTTTCTACAGTTCTGCCTGAAGAGGTGGTGATATCTGAAAAGCGTGTTTCAGACATTTGCTGTGATCCAAAGGGAAAAAGCTTTTGATGGCTTGTTTTTTTTTTCAGCGAGGACCCTGACTTTCAACTTTAGTCAATCAAAATGACCTGGAACAAACAGTAAACAAAGAGTCCTTTAATAGAAGGCTGCCGTAGACCTGCCCAGGCGGTTTATCATTTCAGCTCAGCTCCTTTTAACTCACTCACATACCCTACAATTCAGAACCCTTCTAAATGTTTCAGTGAAATGATGAAAAGTATGTGTGCCCCTTTAGTGTACAAGATATTTTGCTTTAATGGTCCATAAAGTGACCACAAAACCCAGTGACATGAGGTTTCTGTGCACTGGAAAGGAATGCGCCCCAGTCAGGTTAATGGTAATGATATACTTCAGTAAGTTCACTCACAGAGAGTAGACAGTGTCCTCCTCTATCTTCATGAATCTGAGAATGGAGACGGTGCCCAAGCCAAACCTAAACACAGCCAATTCCACAAATCAAAAGGCCCAGATTTGGCAAGAGTTTTGAGGGTTTGCTCAATAGAACGGTTCAAAAGTCCAGTTCAAAGAATGACTTTGATATCAGGTGACATCAATATGTCCAGTATTAAACATAAGAAACCTTTTGCTTCAGTATCTTTTTCTCAGGTAGGTTGTTGACACAAAATGTTAAACTAATGTGTTCTTTCTTTCTTTTTCTTTCTTTCTTTCCAAAATTGAACATTCTTGGTCGTATTGAGGGATTCAGTGGTACATGTTATTCCAAAGAAAAAAAGAGCATCTTCTTTCATCAAAATGTAATAACTTGCTCTGCTTCTAAAATGACTTTCAAGCACCTGTCATACAAAGGCCACTTTTCACAATCCAAACATTTCCTGGTGGATTTGTTTTGCTCCACATTTTTTACTCATTTTTGAATATCCTGTTTTACTCAGAAATACCAGATATTTGAGCAGTAAAATAAGTTGTGAATGACATTTTATCTTGAATTCAAAAAATCTGAATGGTTTAAATGAAGTTAAAAAAAAAGGGTTGCAGACATCTGGATACATTTATAAATCACAATTATGAAAAAAAAGTCATAATTATGGCATAAAACGTCAAAATTATGAGATACTAAATCATATTTATGAATTTGAA
Organism: Gobio gobio; assembly: GCF_949357685.1. Taxonomy (NCBI): domain Eukaryota; kingdom Metazoa; phylum Chordata; class Actinopteri; order Cypriniformes; family Gobionidae; genus Gobio; species Gobio gobio. The sequence goes on from NC_137119.1 coordinate 20,503,193, forward strand.
ACTGACAAAAAGTCAAAATTACAAGGTCAAAATTGACATAAAAAGTCTAAATCATTACAAAAAGTCAAAATTATAACATTTTTACATCATAATTATGCCACTGTCCTGCAGAGTTTAGCTCCAACCCCAATGAAACACACCTGTACCAGCTAATTAAGGTCTTATTAGGCATACTAGAAACTTCCAGACAGGTGTGTTGAGGCAAGATGGAGCTAAACTCTGCAGGACAGTGGCCCTCCAGGACCGACCTTGGACACCCCTGCCTTAGGCAATGGCTTGTAAGGCAGTGTTGGTGCATGGAGGCACCTTACAAAACTGATTTCGGACGGTTTTCGTAACCGTTTAATGATCTACAGCAAAATAGAGAGAGCTTTGGGGAGAACTAAACAAATATTGAATTACTACATTAGTAATTTCTCGCTAAAAATGACAGAAAATGATCAGAAGTAGAACATGTTGGTAAAAAACTTACATTTACACACAAACTGACCAGCAAACGCAACTTTCGGACGCCATCTTTTTTCCCAGCTCAACTGTTACAGAATGGAATGAACAGGATTGTGGGATATCAAAGGAAGCGAAGGATACAAATATGCTGCCTTCAAAGTGAGATGAAGGTATCTCAGGAGACAGGAAGTGAAGCTAACATTAGATTCGGACGTGCCTTGGTGCCTTCCTACCTTGAAATGTGACATCCGAAGGCAGCATTTTCCAGGTTTCGGACGCAGCCCATGACTAAACAAGGGGGCCTGGTAACAAGAAACAAGGAGGCAGGACACAGGGAGCACATGGCAAACACAAACCAAGTGTTACAGTACACAGGAGGCAGACACAGACGTAACAGGTAATGGTAGTTTATTTGACCACAGTAGAGCAGATGAAGTAACACAGGTGAGTAAACTGGTTGTAGATAGACGTTGAATGGATATGATAGAGATAGTTACTGTCCTTTGCTTTGCAGATAGATGAACGTTGGAGCTTGGAGATCGCTGGAGAACTGAGGAGCTGACTGGAACACACCCACACAGCAGACGAGGAACACAAAGGGAAGGAGACACGCTGGAGACAGGTAAGTATGCGAAGAGAAGTCCTTGAGGTAAGCATAGCACAGAGTATATGCGAACGAGAACGGACATGGAGTGCTATGTGAGTGTGTGTTATATAGTGCTGGTGAAGAGTGCCGTGATGAGGTGCAGGTGATGGTGATCAGTACTCAGGAGATGGCGTGCATCGTGATTGGTGGAGGTGGGAACCTGACGTGTCTGTGACAGTACCCCCCCCTCCACGGCCCGCTCCAGAGGGCCGAGAACCCCGACGCCGTGGTGGACGTCCTCTACCCCGCGGTGCCGGTTTCTCAGGGTGACTGTTGTGAAAGGTCTGGAGTAAACTGGGGTCTAAGATGTCGTTCCTCGGGACCCAGGAGCGTTCCTCGGGGTCATATCCTTCCCAATCCACCAAGTATTCCAGCTGACCACCACGACGTCGGGAGTTCAAGATCTCATGAACCTTGTAGGCAGTTCCGTCCTCCAGGATGAGTGGAAAGGGGGGTTCGGCGGGAACCACGTCAGGTTCTGTGGGTGAAACAGAGGGATGGTGAGCTTTAAGTAGTGACACATGGAAAGTGGGGTGTATACGATACCCTTGTGGAAGACGGAGTTGGTAGATGACTGGATTGACCTGCTTGATGATGGGGAATGGGCCAATGAACCTGGGACTCAGCTTTTTGCAAGGCAGACGCATTCTGATGTCTCTGGTTGATAGCCAAACCATCTGACCAGGCTGGAAGACAGGAGTGTCAGACCGTCGGAGGTCGGCTACCATCCTGCGTCTGCGCAGGGCCCGTTGCAATTGATGGTGTGCTGAGTCCCAGACCCTCTCGCTCTCTCGGAACCAGTAGTCCACTGCTGGAACTTTGGAGGGTTCCCCATCCCAGGGGAACAGTGGAGGTTGGAAGCCGAGTACGCACTGGAACGGGGTGAGTCCTGTGGTTGACTGTTTCAGCGAGTTTTGGGCGTACTTGGCCCAACCCAGGAACTGGTTCCAAGAGTCCAATTTCCTGTACCTTCCTTTCCGTCTGCCCGTTCGATTGAGGATGATATCCCGACATCAGGCTAACGGCCACACCTAGGAGGGAGAAGAACGATTTCCATACTCTGGATATGAACTGGGGACCTCGGTCTGAGACAATGTCTTCTGGTACTCCGAAGTATCTGAAAACTTGGTTGAAGAGTGTTTCGGCTGTCTCCATGGCAGTAGGCAATCCTGGAAGTGGGATCAGACGGCAGGATTTAGAAAAACGATCAACAACTACTAGGATGGTGGTATTACCGTCTGAGGCCGGAAGGTCAGTGATGAAGTCCACTCCTAGGTGTGACCATGGAACGGGCAGAGGAAGGAGTTTCCCAGCTGGCAGATGACGAAGAGATTTGGAAATGGCACACTCCCTACAGCCCTGCACGTACCTTCTGACATCCGAAGCCATCCCTGGCCACCAGAAGCGTTCTTTAAGCAACGAGAGGGTTTCATTGACCCCCGGGTGACCAGTACCAAGTGACGTGTGAGCCGAGTGAATAGTGGGAGTGCGTCATTTCCGTGGGATGTACAACAAGCCTGGTGGACAGCCCGGCGGAGGGTTCATGGAGGCATTGGTGGAGGGGATAGTTTCTTCAGACCAGGTAATAGGACTTACGATGAGGGAACTTGGAATAATGGGTTCTGGTTCTTCGGTTTTTTCATCAGGAGCATGAAGACGGGAGAGAGCATCAGCCTTAATATTTTTTGTACCTGGGCGATAAGAGATGGTATAATTGAAGCGGGAGAAAAACATAGCCCAACGGGCTTGTCTTGGGTTTACTCTTTTGGCTGATCGAAGATATTCTAAGTTCTTGTGATCCGTAAGCACCAGGAACGCATGTTTGGCTCCCTCCAGCCAATGCCTCCACTCTTCCAAGGCAAGCTGAACAGCAAGGAGTTCCCTGTCACCGATGGAGTAGTTGACTTCCGCCGGGCTGAGCTTGCGGGAGAAGAAGGCGCATGGATGGAGTCTACTAGGCGTCCCCTGCTGCTGGGACAACACCGCTCCCACTCCAGTTGTGGAGGTATCCACTTCCACGATGAAAGGCTTTTCTGGATCTGGATGGACGAGTAAGGGAGCGGTGGTGAAGGCTTTCTTAAGTTGTTCAAAGGCGTTGGTGGCTGCCGGGCTCCAGGGCAGAGACTTGGGCTTATTGCGTAGCATACTGGTGAGTGGATGAGTGATCGAACTGTAACCTTTAATGAAACGTCTGTAGAAGTTGGAGAATCCGAGGAAGCGTTGGAGTTCTTTGATGGTTGTGGGTTCTGGCCAGTTGGTGATGGATTCCACCTTCCTCTCGTCCATCCGGATGCCACTGTGGTCTATGTGATAACCCAGGAAGGAAACTGATGTTTGGTGGAATTAACACTTTTCTGCCTTGAGGAACAGGTGGAATTGACGTAGACGGTTGAGGACCTCCGCAACGTGTTGGCGATGTTCGGCCTGGCTCCGGGAGTATATGAGTATGTCGTCGATGTAGACTAGGACGAATCGATGGGGAAACTCCCGGAGCACCTCATGGATGAAATCCTGGAATACGGAGGGGGCGTTTACCAATCCATACGGCATGACGAGATACTCATAGTGTCCAGTAGGGGTAATAAAGGCAGTCTTCCACTCGTCCCCCTCACGTATCCGGATGAGGTTGTAAGTGCTGCGGAGGTCCAGCTTGGTAAACACAGTGGCACCACGGAGATGTTCCAGGGCCGCTGGGACGAGAGGAAGGGGATATATCGAAACTTGACAGTGATTTTATTGAGAGAACGATAATCGATACATGGCCGCAAGCCTCCGTCCTTTTTTGCCACAAAGAAGAGGCTGGAAGCAGCAGGGGAAGTAGACGGCCTGATGTAACCTTGGGCGAGGGCTTCCTTGATGTAATCCTCCATGGCCTTCTCCTCCGGGATGGATAATAGGTATATCTTACCCTTTGGTACTGGTTCACCCGGAAGCAGGTCGATGGCACAGTCCCATGGCCGGTATGGAGGCAGCTTGGAAGCCCGTTGCGGGCAGAAGACATCTCTGAAGGGGGCGTAACACTTGGGGACGTCAACTGAGCGTTGTTCAACTGGACTCTCGATGGATGTGGCACAGAGAGTTAAATCAGGCGGAGACGATGGTGGAAGAGGAAGTTCCGTCAAACAGCGAGAGAAGCAAGTGTCGCCCCACTACAGGATTTCGCCCGTTTTCCAGGAGATGGTAGGGTTGTGCTGCTCCAACCAGGGGCGCCCCAGAACCACGTCAGCAGTTGAATCCTCCAGATGTGGCACAGAGAGTTAAATCAGGCGGAGACGATGGTGGAAGAGGAAGTTCCGTCAAACAGCGAGAGAAGCAAGTGTCGCCCCACTACAGGATTTCGCCCGTTTTCCAGGAGATGGTAGGGTTGTGCTGCTCCAACCAGGGGCGCCCCAGAACCACGTCAGCAGTTGAATCCTCCAGAACCAGCATATGAGCCTCTTCACGGTGTAATAAACCCACTTGTAGTGTAACTGGTCCAGCCACGGTGCGAACGCGCTTGCGACTGAGGGGTCTGCCGGTTATGGAACTGATCCTGTAGATGGTTGGAGACGGAGTGGTCTTGAGGTGTAGTTGGCGGCAGATGGCACCGGAGAGGAAGTTGCCGGCTGACCCCGAGTCGAGGAGCGCGACCACTGAAAGGGAGACATTAGCGGCAGTAAGGATGACGACAGTGGTGAGTGGTTTCATCAGTAGCAGGAATAATAGCACTCTCCATGGGTCGCGGGGGTCGTGTGGGGCATGCAGCAATGACATGCCCAGGTTCACCACAATAGAGACAAAGACGAAGGGTCAGCCGACGGCGGCGTTCTTCAGAAGACAAACGGGAATTTTCTATTTCCATGGGTTCTTGGGCTGGTTCTGGGGTGCTGACGTGTTCGGATCGGCGGAAGGGCACGTTGATGGAATACTGGTCCTGGTGCTCTTGGATGCACGCTTGCATGCGAGTGGCACAGCGAATGGAGAGCTGAATGAATTGAATTTCTCAAGGCCGATGGAGTCCTCGCATGCAGTGAGATGCAGCCGTACCCGAGGTTCTAATCCTTGCCGATACGTCGTTATCAACGCCTGTTCATTCCATCCGCTGACTGCTGCAAGCGTTCTGAATTGCAAAGCATAATCGTAAATAGACATGGATCCTTGTTTTAAATTATAAAGTTTCTCACCAGCTGAAGAATCTGTGATCGGTTTCCCAAACACTTCCCGGAAGTGGGAAATAAACGCTGAGTAGGATTGCGTTACTGCGCCCTGTTGTGACCAGATGGAATCGGCCCACATCAATGCTTTGCCGCTGAGCTGAGAGATGATGAATGCAATTTTAGATGTGTCGCTCGGGTACAGGTGCGGCCGCATCTCCAGGACCAGTGTGCATTGCAGTAGGAATGCGCTGCAATCCTCCGCCGATCCTGAGTAGGGCGCCGGTTTGGCCATGGGACTTGCATACGGAGGTAGTGAAGGAGGACTGTTGACAGAGTTGCTGGTGTTCGCTGGTGCAGGTGAAGGGACAGTAACTGGAGTGGGTGGTGGAGGAAATGTGCGCCGAAGCGCATCCACCAGTTCTTGAAAGGGATCCGGCTGGCTCATACTGGGTCTTCTGTTTTGGTCCGGTCTTCTGTTACAGTACACAGGAGGCAGACACAGACGTAACAGGTAATGGTAGTTTATTTGACCACAGTAGAGCAGATGAAGTAACACAGGTGAGTAAACTGGTTGTAGATAGACGTTGAATGGATATGATCGAGATAGTTACTGTCCTTTGCTTTGCAGATAGATGAACGTTGGAGCTTGGAGATCGCTGAAGTACTGAGGAGCTGACTGGAACACACCCACCCACACAGCAGACGAGGAACACAAAGGGAAGGAGACACGCTGGAGACAGGTAAGTATGCGAAGAGAAGTCCTTGAGGTAAACATAGCACAGAGTATATGCGAACGAGACCGGACATAGAGTGCTGTGTGAGTGTGTGTTATATAGTGCTGGTGAAGAGTGCCGTGATGAGGTGCAGGTGATGGTGATCAGTACTCAGGAGATGGGGTGCGTCGTGATTGGTGGAGGTTGGAACCTGACGTGTCTGTGACACCAAGACAGAGCCATGTGTTCACGCACAACACAAACAAAGACACACTAAACAAAGACAAGACTGACAAACTGTCAGAGGAGAACCCTGACACTTTTATGTCATCATTTCGATGATTATATGAATTATTTCGATGATAATAGTATCTCTATATATTAGTATAGTTTAAACTTTTTGTCATAATTTTAACTCTCTATGTCATAAATATGAATAGTATCTCATGATTTCAACTAATATCATAATTATGACCTTTTTATGTTTTACCAAAGCATTTTATTTCTTATGTAGAAGAAATGGGCTTCCATAGTGTCTGTCCTTAAACCCAAATAAAAATGGATTAAAAGTCATTAAAAATCTGAGTGATATAAAATGTCATAACTTTTTTCATGTCACAATTCTGACTTTTTGTCTAATTTCAAGTTTTTATGCACTCATTTCCACTCTTTATCCGTCATTTATTAAAACAAAAAGATTAAACACCATTAAAAGCCTTAATCCAAGTATGATATCAAATTATGTTCTGAATCATAGACTTGCATCTTGCACTCATCAAGGTTTTGTATTTAAATGAGATTTGACTACACACACTTCATTTTTTTCATGAAGTGTGTATTTGCAGCTTGACCCACTACTTTTGGTCAGGGTCAGAGAACATCCTGTACAACTTTACAACCTTCCCTCATGTGATAATGATGAGTAACACCATCACACCATTATCACATGAGTAGTGTTTAGGAACTCTGGATCCTGGAGAAAAAGTCCACTGCGAGAGTCAATAATGTTTACACAGTTGACTAAGAGAGCAGGGGTCACTGGTCCACTGATATGTCTTTAAAAATGGCTGAATAAATGTTTTAAAATCTTCATGGTAAATGTACAGTTTACCCGTCTATATATGCGCTCTAGTTCAGATGTCCAAGACAAACAGACTCTCTGTTCTGTCCATTGTCAGCAATAAGGGCACACCTGCACCTTAGGCAAACAGAAACGGGAGTCTGCTTCTCTACATTATCAAGAGCTGAGTCAACAAGCCATCAGACTGTAACAGAAGGAAACTGCCATGCTAAACTGAGTGAAGAGGAAGTGCTGTAAACCAGAACTTTAGATATTATAACATCACACTAAAAGAAGAGATATACGGTTGCTGATATACAGTCTGTGAAAAGAACCAGTCCCGAATGCAGAGGTTTTCAACATGGATTACAGAGCTGGGTCTGTGGAAAACTTGACTGAGAGGGAATAGATCTGCAAGAACATGTATTGCACTAAATAAATCAGAATTTTATATATATATATCTGATAGGGAGAAAAGATATGCTGCAAATGAAAATAAAAGCAGCAGATAGTATTTGAATAAATTGCTTTGGATTTAGTACAGTGACAATATAAACATTTTTGAAATAATATTGTGTTGGTCCCTCTTTTGCTGCCAAAACAGCCCTGACCTGTCAAAGCATGGACTCCACTAGACCCCTGAAGGTGTGCTGTGGTATCTGTCACCAAGATGCCAGCAGCAGATCCTTTAAGTCCTGTAAATTGCGAGGTGGGGCCTCCATGGATCAGACTTGTTCAGCAAATCCCACAGACGCTGGATTGGATTGAGAGATGGGGATTTTGGAGGCCAGGGGTCTGTTCTTTGTACGTCACTTAATAAACCTGAGATATTCATACATCCGTGATAACTGATCTCTGGCTAATTTGGTTCTTCAAATGAATTTGCTGATTGGATTCAAATATCTGGATTAAATTGTCTGAGATTACTGCCCGTTCTTGTGTTCCCTGAAGAGGGCAGATGCATCGATACTCGAAACCACGATCATCAATGGAGCGATTGGCAGGCGGCAAGACAGCAACATAATGACATCATATAATTAAAAAAGCCACCTGAAAAATAAAAAATATAATAAAAAAACACGACACATTTCTGGACCTTTATAAGGAAACAGCCAAGCGACCAAAACAACAAAAGTTTTCAACATTGATAAGAAATGTTACTTGAACACCAAATTTGAATTCTGAACGGCTGCTGAAAACTCAACTTCCATCACAGAAATAAATTACATTTAAAAAAATATTAAACAGTTTAAATTGTAATAATATTGCACAATAATACTGTTTCTACTATATAATCTAATAAAAAAGATTTTAAATCTTACCACAATCTTTTTAACAGTGGAGTAAATGAAAATAAATAAGCACCTTTATATTAGCATTAGTGAAATCTTTGCAAAGATGTGGTCATATTTAGGGGTCCTTCTGGCACCACTGCTATAGGACTGCAGGTTTGATTTAGTGTTTATTTGCATTGGTTGGTATCCACATTGGCAGTTTGTATCCAGGACGGTTTTCTCAGGAGGCTGTGGTATGCATAACACTGACATGACCCCACAAAACACTCTTTCACATATACACAATAAACACTAACCACTCTTACACACACAATGCATCTTAATGCAATTAAACATGCTTAATGCAAAAAGTCCATTCAAACACACAAACGAATGACATGAATGGACCTGTATTTCAGACTCCATAGAGCCTGACAAAACTAAACACAGGGACTCTTTTTCAAACATTTGTCAAGAGACAGCAGGGAAACCAGGCACATAAATACAGTGTTTTGGTAAGTAAAAATTTACTTTTGCTGCCCTTTCAATCTAAAAGGAAACCTGCAGAGAAAGGAAATGAATTCCCAATGTTTTCTCAAGCATGCAATTTCCAAAATAAAATATATGGCTGATGCTTGATAAAAATGTATTTGTATGTGTTTAATATCAAAAACTGTTCACAATGATTCTTTGATTTTGAATCAGTATTTTGCCTGCTGAGTATTGAGGTCATTTCCCGTGTTTGATAACAGGGAATGTTCTCAACGTTTTGAACGTCTCTCAAAATGATGAACAAACACTCTTTGAGTAATGTTAACAGAATGTTTGTTCAAAGTTTGTTTGATATGGTCATTTTTTAAATGGTACTAGTTAATGTTCAGAAACAACATTTTACTTAACTCTCTGGTACTGTTCGCGTGTCGGTCAAATTAAATGATTTCTGTGAAATGATTGCACTATATTTTAGTTGGATAATGTTTTTTATTTAATATTTTGTATATTTAGGGGATTTTATGGTACTAAATAAGATTTATGCAGTAGTTATAATCAATTTATTCACTTTTTGAGCATGGATGAAATGTCCAAATTAAAACTGTCATAAATCTTGAATGCTTTGGAGCACTTAAATCTGGCCTCTTTTTAAAGATTACACTTTGCAGGTTATTGCTGAAGTAAAAAAAAAAGAGAAAAGTTTTAAAACATTTTAATAAAATATATTTTTTCCAAAACTCCATAAATCTAGACTGAGTAAACCCAGCCTGATCTGCCGGCGATTTGATTTCGCCCTGCAACTCAGTCTGGAAACCTGTACATTCATTTCTACTGCTTCTGTTACACTTTTGCGGGAACCAATCACAGACTGGCTTATCCACCTGGCGTGCTATTGGCGGGTTTAACACGATGACGGATAGAGAAGTTATGGGTCGTTGCCCGTTGATCACGCCTCTTGTGATCTGATTGGTCCAGCGTTGATCCTGGTAAGCGCTCATTGTCACAATTGTAAACACGACAGAGTTCTTCCAAGAGGGAGCTTGGAGTCGCGACATTTGTTTCTCGGCGGACCGTTAAAGAACACGACACACACGTCTTGCGGACATACTGTACAATTCAACCAATCAGATGATGACTTTGAAACTCCTGGAGTGTTATAAATGTGCCAAATGCATCAGACGTTCAGCCAACGGCGTGGCGTCTGAGAGTACCCCGTTCCCTGCTCCTCCTCATCATGGCGGACGGCAGCAGGCTCCGGCCCACGGCGAACGGGGGCGACTCCTCCACTCCCCCTCGGACGGCAGCCACCCCACCTCGACCCAGGAGCATGGCAGCGAGCTCTCTGTCCCACCGGTTCTTCCATCGCTCCAGCACCACCGCCTCGGGCAGTCACTCACGGTCTTCACTCCTCCACTCCTCCAGGAGAGATACAAGACCAGTGTGACGCGCGGCGCAGGTGACGCACATTTGCAATCACGCCACCGGCCTCGCGCCGTTCTCTTATGGCACAGAGGTTGATATCTAAAAAAATGAGCCCTCAGTAAGAATTTGTCTGTGCGCAGTACCAAATGTTTCCAATAGATATAATTTGTCTCCCATTAATTTCCAATGTGGTCATTTTTGACCGTGAACAATATAAGCGTGGGTGACTTTCAGGACCTTTTAACCTTTTTGAATCCTGTCAATTATTGTTTCTGCTCACACACCAAGTGCCAAAACCTTTACCAAATTTTGTCCTATTCCGATGAAGTTAAAAAAAAGTGCACCAGAGGGTTAATGGGAACATTAGCAAAACGTTCTTAAAACATATTTTTGCTAACTAGGATGGTGATATTGATGATGGTGTTAAAAAGTGTTACTCTTGCTTGAATTGGTTCCCTTGATGCACAGAACAATCAAAGCAGTTTGAGACTGCCGACAGTCACAGCAGAACTCCTAGAGATTAATTCTCACTAATATCCCGTCTTTCCCTTGATCCTGCTCTCTGTGCATGAGCAGACCCTCATTCCTCTCATGATTAGTCTGAGTTCCCTGTGGAGGGCACAACAGTCTGAGCCAAGCATGGCCAGCATCTGATCTCAACATTCACATTTTCATGCCTTGTGTGATGTTTCCCAGCTAACAGGGAACTTACTTTGGAACGAACTTTGGCTAATTTTCTGGCATGGTCCTCTTAAAGCTACGAACAAAAGTTCTTCCAGTAACGTTAATAGAATTTTTTTTTTTCAAAGTTATCTGGTCTTTAATAATGTTATCAAAAAATTAGCACAAAAACATTATTTATACATTGTTCATGGAGCATTATTTCTGAAACGTTTTAGTTGGACATTCATTAAACATTTTTTTATGTTACTACTTGGGTGGGTAGACACGATCAGTATGGACTCTACAGATTACAGTCGTCAGTTGAGTTTTCTGTGTTGATGATTCAAATGTTGAGGCTAATTTGTTACGCGTGTTCTGTTCATTTACTTTTGTAAAAAAAATCTGCACACTGGTGCAGACTTTCGAATTATTTAGACTGCAAATCTGAGCAAAAATCTGAGCAAAAGTCATATATTTCAACCTTGTACTGCGGGGGTTGTTGAATGTTTGAATCTGATTGGTTGACGAATGTTCTAAAGTGTGCAATAGACCTTGTGTAGCCCCGCCCCTTTTCAGCGCTGTGCTCATTGTGCAATAGTTCCTGCCCCCTTTTTCAGCAGCGCTGGTTCCGGAAGTATTTTTCCCATAGGGATTTTAAAAAGTTATAAGTCAGGAACCAAGTCAATCAGCAACAAGATTGATCATAACATTACAAACTTTGATTTGAAACAAAAAAGTTTTTTAAAAAATCAGACAAAATGACAAAGGTACAAGACTGCGTACTTAACGGCTTTAGTGAGGGAAAGAAAGAACTACAATTCCATGAAGCAATCCATGAAGCAATACAATTCATGAAGATGGGCATCTCAGGAACCGCTCTCCAGTGGTTCAAGTCTTACCTCTCAGGTAGGTCCTTCAGGGTGTCATGGAGAGGTGAAGTGTCTAAGTCACATCATCTAGCTACTGGAGTTCCCCAGGGCTCAGTGCTTGGACCACTTCTCTTCTCCATCTACATGTCATCATTGGGATCGGTCATTCAGAAACATGGCTTTTCCTATCACTGCTATGCCGACGACACTCAACTCTACTTCTCATTTCAACCTGATGATCCATCGGTTGGTGTTCGTATCGCTGCCTGCCTAACAGACATTTCAGCCTGGATGAAGGAACATCACCTGCAACTCAACCTTGCAAAGACAGAACTGCTTGTGGTCTCAGCCAACCCAGCACTTCACCCCAATCTCTCCATTCAGCTAGGATCATCAACCATAACTCCGTCCAGGACAGCCAGGAACCTTGGGGTTGTGATTGATGATCAGCTAAAATTCACTGACCACATCACTGCAACAACCCGGTCCTGCAGATTTGCACTATTCAACATTAGGAAGGTTAGACCCTTCCTATCAGATCATGCCACACAACTACTGGTCCAAGCTCTCGTTCTCTCCAGACTGGACTACTGTAATGCTCTTCTTGCGGGCCTTCCGGCATGCACTACCAAACCCTTGCAACTGATCGAGAATGCAGCGGCGAGGTTGGTCTTTGGTGAGCCGAAGAGAGCACACGTCACGCCTCTACTCATCAGTCTGCACTGGCTACCAATAGCCGCTCGCATTAAATTCAAGGCACTGGTGCTCGCCTTCAAAACATCCACTGGCTCTGCACCAATATACCTAAACTCGCTCGTTCAGACTTACACACCCTCCAGGAACTTGCGTTCTGCCAGTGAACGACGCCTTGTGGTGCCATACCAGAGAGGCATGAAATCGCTGTCACGGACCTTTTCCTGGACTGTTCCCACCTGGTGGAATGACCTGCCTATCTCAATTCGTGCGGCCGAGTCTGTAGCCATTTTCAAAAAACGTCTAAAGACACATCTTTTCCAGCAACACCTGACCGATCGAGAATAGCACTTATCATTCTATTCATTGTCTGTCTTGTCTAATTTATTTAAAAAAAAAAAAAAAAAAAAAAAAATTATATTTCTGTGCTAGACTAACTGAGACTTGTTACAGCACTTGCATATTGCTGATATTGTTGCCCTTCGACTGCTCTAACTGCTTCTATTGCCCCCATTTGTAAGTCGCTTTGGATAAAAGCGTCTGCTAAATGACTAAATGTAAATGTAAATGAAGCATTGCAAACAATATAATTGGTTTTAAAAACAAAGGAGCAATATAATGTCATGTATAAATGTTGATTTTATATATATATATATATATATAAAAAAAATTTTTTTAAATATATATATATACATTATATAATATTTATACTACGGGGCCGTTGAATGCTTGAATCTGATTGGCTGATGAACGTTCTGAGGTGTGCAATTATTTTCTGGGAGATGCACAGCGAACGTAGTTCCAGGCAGCTCTCTTGACCGCATTACAGTTCCATATCACTTCGCATAGTTAACTGTAATAACGGAAATTACAGGACTAAAAAAACAACATGACAGACGATTTTCCTAAAGTAAATCTTAATATTTACAGTGAATATAACACGTTCAACAACTGGGCGGCAGCAGTATTAGACAGTCCAGATGATAACAACAAAGGGAAGCGGACATCAAAGGCAAGCTTTTCTGTCTCATTACTGAAATCACACGTGCTCGCACACGCACTACAGTTTGCACAAAAAGGTGTTGTCAGCGCTGCCCTGACGATTTGATCAGTTAGCCTATATAGTGGAGCAACATTTTTTCACTAGCGAGGTAATAACAGCGCTGTTTAGAGACGCACAGAGGTAGCCTAATTCACACAAGCGCTCTTTCTCTCTCTCTCTCTCTCTCTCTCTCTCTCTCTCTCTCTCTCTCTCTCTCTCTCTCTCTCTGTCGCTCTCATTCTCTTTCTAATAACTTTATTAATAACTGCAGTAGAATGCTATCAACGGCTCAAGCCTTCGTTAACAGCTTTAAAATTACGTTTCGGAACTAGCAAAAGAGCTGTTGGATGAGACGCGGAAGAAATAGTCCTACTCACAATAGCGATTTAAGTACAAAAACCGGACGAATCCCATTAAATATATAATCGGATCGATGTCTTGAGGTGTGGTAACCGTAGTATAAGCGGAATAATTGACTTCGGGCCGTTCAATTATTAGAATGATAATGCACACCCGAGGTGTAACGGCCACTCCGCTTCGCGTCGTGACCGCATCGCCACCTCGGGTGTGCATTATCATTCTAATAATTGAACGGCCCGTCGTCAATTATTCCTTACATATTTTAAGTTTTTTGCAACAAAAAAAAAATTATTCAGATGCTTGCATCCTTCGAAGGACGCCTCCGAAGGCTGCGAAGGTCGGGCTGAGCGTTGTTTTATGGGATGGTCTAGCCCAAGGAGGACTGTTCCTGTCACCTAGCAACTTTGACAGCTGCTGTTGATGACTGACTAACGTTTACTGGACTTTTTTGAAAGTTATATTAAACTGTCTGAAAATAAAACCGGGTTCACAAACTAACTAAATATGTTCACCATGGTCCATTTCTTAAATAATAAAGAGTATAAACTATATATAATAGCATCTTAGTAAGATTGGTCAACATTTAAACCTCTTTAAAGTTTCTTTTTACATTTGTATCATTAAATATTTAAGTAAGTTGAAACCCAGTACTTGCGTTTAAAAGTTTAATTCTGAAATTTCTCACAAAAAAAACATGTCGTCACTGGCACCCAATGAATTCTGGTGTAGACAAGGCCGCAAAGGATGTTGTATCCTTCATTTCATGGGAAACGATGGGACGCATTTGGAGGAGCCTTCGAATTGGAACAGCCTTCGTCGTGCCGCGGTGGTGCAATCAGTCTTCGAATGCTGCCTTCGAAGGATGCAGCCTCTTAATTGGGACGCAGCTATAGGGTGCTTCTCAATATCCCTCCTCGTTTCCTCACTCTTCTGTCCTCCATCCTATGACATGGAAACTGATCAAGCTCAGCCATCTTGTAGGACATCTCAACTCTCTAATTGCAACGCGAGGAGGTGAGGATCGAGGAGTGAGGAGGCTTTCTGAGGAGTCATTACCGAGGATACACAGGTGTATCCTTTGCGGAAGTGTTTTATCAACTAAACTTGACGCACGTATAAATTCTCCTCCCCCTTCACATCTTGCCTCAGTTTATTAATTATTATTAATTTAATTATCCTTATTGATAAATCCAGCAGTGTAGACAGTGCCGCCGTTCCCACCGCATCATGCGCTGCGTGTAGGGCACGCTCAGGGGGGCACCACAACAAAAGCGACCGCCGCCACAGAGCTTAGGGCATCAAAACGGTGGGACAGGGTGTAGACATCATTCATTTATGACACTTTGAAGTGATAAGGATATATAATTTCACTTGATTTCATCCTCACGTCTTTTCCTTGCGTCCTTCCCTCGCACCCTGAAGGGGTGGAGATAAGACACGAGGAAAGGAAGCTAGGAAAGGAAACGAGGATGCACAAATAAGAATTGAGAAGCACCCATAGACTTGATTACATCATTTGCAGAGCTTCATGGGAGTGGGCGGTGCTAAAGAGCTATTTTGGCGCATGTTGTTTTTTTTCGACTCACTAATTGGGTGTAATTTTCTGTACAGCATCATGGGTAATGTAGTTTTTCACTAGTAATTCTGCTGTTAAATATGATTATTTTAAAAATAAGCTGAAACAACATGGCTTCAAAAGAAGCAAATACCATGGATTAACAATCTCGTAGCTCATAAAAGTTATCGTTCAAAATCAATTTCCCTATGGAGAAAATGCATAGGGATAGCAATGTGGTAACAACCACTCAGAACACTGTAATAGCATGCAACTGCATAGCAACACACTGATCAACACCAAAGACTTTATATACAGAAAGACAGTGCACTCGTATTACAATGAATGGGAGAAAGTCCCACCTTCTAAAGAAAAGAGCCAATAGCCGATTGGTAAAGTTATCGCGTCACTGCAGCTCTGGTTCCTATAGAAACAGTGTTCTGAGACGCATGCTTATGACTGCAAATGCGCATTAGCTTGGTCCAGCCTGAAAAATTCATTTTGTTTGTCATTATATGAACGTTTAGTGGTGATTTCAAATATGAAATTGAATCGTAAGTGGGAGAACAGTTTTGGAAAATTTGACGTTTCCCCATTCAAAGAGATAGGAGCTGTAGTTTACTTGCATGACTGAAATAGCTGCCCACAAGGCGTTTCAACGATGGCCGCCAAGTGAAATGACATTGTCAATAACCACAAAACCCTAGCAACGTGCTAACGTGCTTTTACTCTGCAGTGTCATTCTTAAATCACAGCATTATTAAAGTTGGAATTAATGAGTTTAACCAAATCTAATTAGCCTATTAAAAAGGATCTCCACATAAAGGAGTACCTTAGTGCAGGAGTTATCAAACCCCTTGTGACCTACTTTGTAACCTAAAATGTTCATGTATAAAGATACATTTACCATGTAATGAAAATCTTATAAATATGTGTAAAATCTGGAAAATATTTTTTTTTTCTAAGCTGACAATGTATCTTTTGTATATTTTTTCTCCCCATAGAAAAGGATTGCCAATATACACTGATATATAAGACCGACCAGTGTTTATGACCACATATTCATAACAACAATTTATATAAATATATTTTTTTCCTTTCGCCTTGAAACTTTTCCACAGACCCCCTTGTGAGCCCCTGATGTAACGTGTAATATTATGTAATATGTATCCAGTGTTTTAGTTCAATTGAATGTTCAGTGGTATTTGAATGCTTTCAATAAGTATGTCATAAATCTCTTTTGCATTTCTGAACTTCTCAGATTTCTACATCCACTAATCTTGTAACTTGACTTTGTATAGTTTATGTGAACTTTGAACTCTGCTGTGCAAGGTAGCCATTTTGTTGTAAATAAAACCTGCCTGTGAATCCTGACTCTGATTCAATTATGGCACCGCAATGCAATTAGACAAGAACTAATTCAATAACTTAATTCTCTCACCTAATCACATTTGCATCACTCGAGGAAACGTTGCAGACATACCACAGATAATTAACAAGCATAACAGATGCTCTCTTTGGGAGTTTGCATAGCAGAGGTGGATGCCCTTATGGAGCTACTGTCTGTTCGTGGGCTCGAAACGAAGCATGGTGATGTGACAGCAACAGGGCCGTGTGCTGCCCCAGGCTCTGTAGACTGGAGCAAGGCCAAATCTTCACATTCCTCCTACTGTTTCCCTGCTGTACAAGCTTCTACTGCCTGGTGGAAATGACCTGGGCACTGATCTGAGATCAGTTTGATGTGGTGCGCCAGGGCACAGCGGCCAAAAGAGCAGTACAGAGAGAGAGAGAGAGAGAGAGAGAGAGAGAGAGAGAGAGAGAGAGAGAGAAAGCTCTCACACACCCTTCACTCAAACAACATTTCTCCACCTCTCTTTTTCTCTACCTCGTCCACTTTTGTGTGCTGAAACGAGGGCAGGGACGATTTTTACAGACAAACCAGGGGAGGACATTTAGTTCCACAGAATAGCTCTTTTCTTTCAGCCCAAACTCTCTAGAAACGTGTTTTTATCTAGGCAAACAGAAGAGCTGTGTGCCCACAGGAATTCCAGGTCACAAGGATTCCTCCGGCAAGGATGACTTCACCTGTGACAGATTCATTTCCTCTCCAGGAGTTAGACCTGTGGCATTGACTTTGAGAGGAACTGAAGACCATAACAGGGACTTTTGCCTTTTTAGACCATTGAGGGAGCAAGTTCTTTTTGGACATTATGGGGTTGTTAATGGATCGGAGTGCCCTTCTGGTGGTGGCCGCTCTTTTTGGGATGTACCACTCTGCTGAAGGGGGTTGCTCAGGAAGGTGCTGTCAAGGCACAGATTTCACCTGTTCCACTACAGACTGGAGGATGGACCGTGTCTATGGGACGTGCTATTGTGATGAGAGGTGTGTAAACACTAAAGACTGTTGCTTTGACTACCCAACTGAATGCCCAGGTAAGTGGTTGGTATAATCATATTTGGGCAATTGACAACCTAATTACTGGACACAGTAAAGAATACATTTTAAGAAAAAATATTTTCTGAGTGCAACTCATTTACTGTGGTTTGACGAATGCATTTTTAAAACTATAAATATTTCATGTTGTCTTTCAATTAATATGAGGTCATAAAAACTGAATGTACAATAATTATACAAAATTTATTTTAAGTTGTTTTATTTCTTTGTTTAAAGGGGACCTATTATGCCCTTTTTTACAAGGTGTAATATAATCTCAGGTATCCCCAGAATGTGTCTGTGAAGTTTGACCCCACAGGTCATTTATTATACCATGCTGTAAATGCCCATTTTTGAGTGCAAGGAAAAACATGCTGTTTTCCTGCATGTATCTTTAAATGCAAATGAGCTGCTGCTCCCCATCCTGCTTTCCGGAAGATGACCGAGCCTGTACAGCTCATGCCTCGGATACTCTGTCAAAAATTAAAATATCTGTTTGGGATTGACTATCATCTATACCGCGGTGACGCTGATATGACATTGCAGTTCTTCCTCATCAGGAAAGTTTATTATCTGCATGCATTTTAAAGCCATATCAGTCTAAATTTCTGATATATGGTTTTCTGAGCGCACACATCTCTTTCACATCTTATTACGCTTAAACTGTCAAATACACAAAAAGTTCACATAAACAGTGTGTTATGAACGTAAACAGCAGGAAAGAAATCACATATATATATTAGATCTGAATATTAAAGTGACAGCAGCCTAAGTATCATTATAGGGTGGTTGTGTACACACACTGCCGACACACGTTTATGTTCAAACACCATGTAAAAGTGAATTTTGCATAATAACTCCCCTTTAAATGAGTTATTCTATAGCATGTCACATTGCTTCAGATTGCTGGTATAATAACCTGATTTCACCAAATACAACATGTTCCCGGATCAACATCTTAAATAACCAATCAGATTTGAGGGACAAGTTTACAGTTTATGTCAAGTTTATGCTTACAACCAGAGTTAGGTGCATCTACATCAGTGTTTTGCACCCTCTGATTTTAGGGAGTTATGGTTAGGGTTAGATTTAGGTGTAGGGATAGGGATAGGGTTAGGGTTTGGACAAAATTTTCGACAGGAATGTCAACAATTCTCGTTGAATTCTGATTAAGGACACTCCGTATACCGCATCCTTCACAGGATGTGTCCTCCGGAGGATGCAGCCTTCGAAATTAAATGAAATGAGACACAGCTCATGTGTATTTAAGTTCCTCACCTTCACTCAGTGTTTTCACTCTGTCTCATTTGAGTTAGCATTTGTGTATGTGTTGCTATTATTCTGTTATTTTGCCTCTTGGATTATTATTAAACCCTGTCGCTCACATGATATCACAGAAATAGCAAATCTGAACGATCCAATCAAATCCTGATGGACAAAATCAAGTCCCGGCCTACATTATATTTTCTCAAAACATGCATTTATGCAATCACAAAACTCTCTTTTGGAACTGTAGGGCCCCCGTAGTTGGCCCCAGCCCCCTGGTTGAGAAACCACTGATATATTCTGTAGATTTGTGCAACTTCTCACCTGTGGGTTGTGTTTTTAGCCCAGCCGTGTGTAGTGAGTGAGTGGAGTCATTGGAGTGGGTGCGCACAGCCCTGCCAGCCCTCATTCCGGGTCCGAAGACGCAGTGTTGAAAGACTGCCCCGAAACAGCGGTCAGGCCTGTCCAAGGCTGGAGGAACAGGCCGGCTGCATGGAGTATCAGGATCGCCAGGGCCAATTTTGCGCTCGGACACAAGGTATAAATCTGAGTCAACATGGCTTATACATCTTTTCTACCCAAATGCACGGTGACTTCAATAGTGATATCATTGTAAAGTTGATTTTTCCTTGGACAACACATTTTTAATGAGCTTGTGCGAAACTGCCAACCCTTATCAAAAAGAACTACACTTTAGCATACTTTTAAAAAGAGCCCTTATTACGTACATAATACACTTTAAAGGAATATAGGGTGATTTCAGGGTGATTGGGACACTTTTTGCCATTGAGATGACTTGGAAAAAGTGTTCCAATCACCATGAATTCACCCTACTTATAGGTGCACTGTGTATATTTTAGCGGCATCTAGTGACGAGGTTGCAAATTGCAACCGCCCACCACTCACCCCTCCCTTTTGAAGTACATAGAGAAGCTACAGGGACCGACACAGGACAAATATGTTGTCATCTGAGACAGCAGATAATTGCTAGGGCTCTGTAGAGCAGTTTGTCCGTTTAGGGCTACTGTAGAAACATGGCGATGCAAAATGGTGACTTCACTGTAAGGGGACCCACGGTGTATGTAAAAAAAATTACAGTGATTTTTAACCAGCTGGTCTGAAGGTAATTTGCAGTGGATGTTCATTAATGTTTGACCACAAGTGATAATATAAATATAAAAGTATATCTATTGGTTTATCATTTCATGTCTAGAAAACGTTTTGCTTAGAAAGTGTGCTTGTGATTTCTGTCTTTAAAATAAATAAACACTTACATTTATCTTTAAAACTTAAAAGATTTTGCAGGTTTTCCTACTTACAAAGCATATAGAAGTCTGTCGTTTTTTATCATAGGTACTCTTCAACTGTGAGTGACGGAATCTAAAACAAAAATCCAGAAAATCACATTGTATGATTTTTAAGAAATTAATTAGCATTTTATTGCATGACATAAGTATTTGATACATCAGAAAAGCAGAACTTAATATTTGGTACAGAAACCTTTGTTTGAAATTACAGAGATCATGCGTTTCCTGTAGTTCTTGACCAGGTTTGCACACACTGCAGCAGGGATTTTGGCCCACTCCTCCATACAGACCATCTCCAGATCCTTCAGGTTTCGGGACTGTCGCTGGGCATTATGGAATTTCAGCTCCCTCCAAAGATTTTCTATTGGGTTCAGGTCTGGAGACTGGCTAAGCCACTCCAGGATCTTGAGATGCTTCTTACGGAGCCACTCCTTAGTTGCCCTGGCTGTGTGTTTCGGGTCTTTGTCATGCTGGAAGACCCAGCCACGACCCATCTTCAATGCTCTTACTGAGGGAAAGGAGGTTGTTGGCCAAGATCTCGGGATACATGGCTCCCTTCATCCTCCCCTCAATACGGTGCAGTCGTCCTGTCCCCTTTGCAAAAAAGCATCCCCCAAAGAATGATGTTTCCACCTCCATGCTTCACGGTTGGGATGGTGTTCTTGGGGTTGTACTCATCCTTCTTCTTCCTCCAAACACGGCGAGTGGAGTTTGGACCAAAAAGCTCTATGTTTGTCTCATCAGACCACATGACCTTCTCCCATTCCTCCTCTGGATCATCCAGATGACCGTCATCTTGAACTTCTTCCATTTTCTAATAATTGCACCAACAGTTGTTGCCTTCTCACCAAGCTGCTTGCCTATTGTCCTGTAGCCCATCCCAGCCTTGTGTAGGTCTACAATTTTATCCCTGATGTCCTTACACAGCTCTCTGGTCTTGGCCATTGTGGAGAGATTGGAGTCTGTTTGATTGAGTGTGTGGACAGGTGTCTTTTATACAGGTAACAAGTTCAAACAGGTGCAGTTAATACAGGTAATGAGTGGAGAACAGGAGGGCTTCTTAAAGAAAAACTAACAGGTCTCTGAGACCTGGAATTCTTATTGGTTGGTAGGTGATCAAATACTTATGTCATGCAATAAAATGCAAATTAATTATTTAAAAATCATACAATGTGATTTTCTGGATTTTTGTTTTAGATTCCGTCTCTCACAGTTGAAGTGTATCTATGATACAAATGACAGACTTTTACATGCTTTGTAAGTAGGAAAACCTGCATAATCGGCAGTGTATCAAATACTTGTTCTCCCCACTTCCAAAGATTTTTTAATTTTGGCGCAATTTTTTCTCAAAATAATGTTGATATGGCAACTAGTTAATACACAAAGTTTCGTCATCCTGGCATGTGTGGAAAGTGTTAAACAATGTGTGTTACAACTAACCCCACGTTAGGTTGTGCCCCGCTCTCACCTACTCTATAAGTGTACATTCAATACAATTAAGCCCTCTTGCTTATATTGGCAACATTTTGTGACACATTGCTGGTTAAAAAACCCAGTGCTTCAGTCACAAATCCAGGGACTTTTCAACTTGATGGTCTAAAGTTGATCACTTAGCTGTTTATAGGTGGAAACTAAACAGTGACTGTGTTGGATTAATTCCAGGAGCAGCATTTATTACCACAATGGAGTACAGCAAAGGCAGAACACATGATTTGTATGGGGCCCAAATGGCTGCTGGGTATGTATCACCGTCGATTAAACAAACACAAAGAGACTGTTGATGATGAGAATTTGTGAGAAGCCTGTTTACTCATTTCAACAAATAGTTCATTACTTAAAGTCACCAAAACAGAGTCACCGTATTTAATATCCTACAAATGTTTTGTGCAAACATTTTTATTACAAGTAATAAGTATACAGTATGTAATAAGTAACAAATGCAGTAACAAATTAATTAGTTCTTCATTTATCTGTTAGCATTTAGCTTTCATTGAAAGTGACTTTTTCTTGATACAGCATGTAAAACTTTCTATGTGAATTGAAAGTTAAAAATCACAATGTGACTGTTTCTGATAACTATCTCACAATGGAAGATTTTAAGTCAAGTAATGATGATTTACTCACAGTTTCTGTATGGAGTTCAAGATGGAGTCTCTGACACCACATTGCACGGTGGAGAACAGACCCAATACACGCTGGATGCAGTACTTGAGGGAGGGCTACACTGTCTGCGTGACCTGCCAACCTCCAGCCATGAGCAACCACAGTCGGGGCTGTCAAGGAGACGGTGACCTAGCTGAGAGGTAGTGTACCCATAGTGCCACAGTGTTGTTTAGAGGACCTGTTTCTGATGCAGCAACAGCACATTCTATTACAAGATCAATGTGAGGTCAGAATGTCTTCATGCCGAAACATACACTATATTGCCAAAAGTATTGGGACCGTTCCAATCACTTCCATGGCCACAGTGTATAAAATAACACACCTAGGCATGCAGACTGATTTTACAAACATTTCAGGGGTTGGGCTTGGCCTCTTGGTTCCAGTGAAAGGAACTCTTAATGCTTCAGCATAACAAGACATTTTGGACAATTTCATGCTCTCAACTTTGTGGGAGCAGTTTAGGGAAGGACCCTTCCTGTTCCAACATGACTGCGCACCAGTGCACAAAGCAAGGTCCATAAAAATATGCATGAGCAAGTTTGGTGTGGAGGAGTCCTGACCTCAACCCGATAGAACACCTTTGGGATGAATTAGAGCGGAGACTGCGAGCCAGGCCTTCTCGTCCAACATCAGTGCCTGACTTCACAAATGCACTTCTAGAAGAATGGTCAAAAATTCCCATAAACACACTCCTAAACCTTGTGGAAAGCCTTTCCAGAAGAGTTGAAGCTGTTATAGCAGCTAAGGGTGGGCCAACTCCATATTAAACCATACAGATTAAGAATGGGATGTCATTAAAGTTCATGTGCATGTAAAGACAGGCGTCCCAAAACCTTTGCCAATATAGTGTATAAAGATATTAAGGTTTCACAAATGGCTCTTACAGACTTTTTGTGAATATCAAACTCCCTTTAAGGCAAGTCATTTCACTCGGCAGCCATCTTTGAAATGCCTCTCGGGCAGCTATTTCAGTCATGCAAGCTCCTATCTTTTCAATTGGGGAAACATCAAATTCTCAGAATCTGTTCTTCATATTTGAAATCACTAATGAAATCTGACAACTGTCTCATACATTTTCACACACTAAGGTCGGAAATTAATAAGAACGCTTCCAGAAACCAAGATATGGTGCAAAAAAAGTCTTGTATAAGTTGTTTTTATTATTTATGTGCAATATCACACAAGCAAAAGTGCTGTTTTCCCGAATATCAGCACATTTGCAAATGTGATTTTTATAGAACAAATCAATAAACAATAAGTTAATAAGCTATTAGGTGACTTAAACACAATATTGTCAATGTTTAGTTTTTTTCCCTCCATTTTGCTATAGTTCCAAACAGTAAAGCATCTAATATGAGTAAACTGTCTTATATATATATATATATATATATATAAGCACCATTGTGTAAGAATAACCTTTGACCTTTATGTTTTCTAGTGCTAGAAACCTTCAGTTTACTATTTGTGGCATATGGGTGTTTCTTCAACTGTTTTGATTTTGACTTCACTATATATACAGTGAGGAAAATAAGTATTTGAACACCCTGCTATTTTCCAAGTTCTGCCACTTAGAAATCATGGAGGGGTCTGAAATTGTCATCGTAGGTGCATGTCCACTGTGAGAGACATAGTCTAAAAAAAAAAATCCAGAAATCACAATGTATGATTTTTTAACTATTTATTTGTATGATACAGCTGCAAATAAGTATTTGAACACCTGAGAAAATCAATGTTAATATTTGGTACAGTAGCCTTTGTTTGCAATTACAGAGGTCAAACGTTTCCTGTAGTTTTTCCCCAGGTTTGCACACACTGCAGGAGGGATTTTGGCCCACTCCTCCACACAGATCTTCTCTAGATCAGTCAGGTTTCTGGCCTGTCGCTGAGAAACACTGAGTTTGAGCTCCCTCCAAAGATTCTCTATTGGGTTTATAGGTCTGGAGACTGGCTAGGCCACGCCAGAACCTTGATATGCTTCTTACAGAGCCACTCCTTGGTTATCCTGGCTGTGTGCTTCGGGTCATTGTCATGTTGGAAGACCCAGCCTCGATCCATCTTCAATGCTCTAACTGAGGGAAGGAGGTTGTTCCCCAAAATCTCGCAATACATGGCCCCGGTCATCCTCTCCTTAAAACAGTGCAGTCGCCCTGTCCCATGTGCAGAAAAACACCCCCAAAGCATGATGCTACCACCCCCATGCTTCACAGTAGGGATGGTGTTCTTGGGATGGTACTCATCATTCTTCTTCCTCCAAACACGTTTAGTGGAATTATGACCAAAAAGTTCTATTTTGGTCTCATCTGATCACATGACTTTTTCCCATGACTCCTCTGGATCATCCAAATGGTCATTGGCAAACTTAAGACGGGCCTGGACATGTGCTGGTTTAAGCAGGGGAACCTTCCGTGCCATGCATGATGTCAAACCATGACGTCTTAGTGTTTTACCAACAGAAACCTTGGAAACGGTGGTCCCAGCTCTTTTCAGGTCATTGACCAGCTCCTCCCGTGTAGTTCTGGGCTGATTTCTCACCTTTCTTAGGATCATTGAGACCCCACGAGGTGAGATCTTGCATGGAGCCCCAGTCCGAGGGAGATTGACAGTCATGTTTAGCTTCTTCCATTTTCTAATGATTGCTCCAACAGTGGATCTTTTTTCACCAAGCTGCTTGGCAATTTCCCCGTAGCCCTTTCCAGCCTTGTGGAGGTGTACTATTTCGTCTCTAGTGTCTTTGGACAGCTCTTTGGTCTTGGCCATGTTAGTAGTTGGATTGTTACTGATTGTATGGGGTGGACAGGTGTCTTTATGCAGCTAACGACCTCAAACAGGTGCATCTAATTTAGGATAATAAATGGAGTGGAGGTGGACATTTTAAAGGCAGACTAACAGGTCTTTGAGGGTCAGAATTCTAGCTGATAGACAGGTGTTCAAATACTTATTTGCAGCTGTATCATACAAATTAATAGTTAAAAAATCATACATTGTGATTTCTGTATTTTTTTTTATAGATTATGTCTCTCACAGTGGACATGCACCTACGATGACAATTTCAGACCCCTCCATAATTTCTACATGGGAGAACTTGCAAAATAGCAGGGTGTTCAAATACTTATTTTCCTCACTGTATGTATGTATAATTTAGCAAATTGAGTGCAAATTGCCATTATGGAAAGCCATTAAACACAATGCTGTTAGGATGTTGTGGAAAACAATATAATTGAAGAAACACCCAATGTGTAAACTAATGTTTTGTACCTGTCAGCTGATGCTGTAGAGACTCTTTGGTAACACTTTAGAATACGGTTCCATCATTAATGAAGATCTACACAGGAACAATTGAGTAACACAATATTAACATTCTAGTACTAATTAGCAAGAAACTCTGTTTAACGAATTAGTAAGTAATAGGTCTCCATTCAATGAGGTAATGATTCACTATTAGCTAATCAGTAACTACTATTTTTTTCATACCTCCCAGAGAACTTCTAAGAACTAATATTTACAGGTTTATAATTAATGCACAATTCTAAAGTGATAACTCCCTAGTAATCATTGAAGTCATTGTAAGCTTTTGAATAGTAATGACTCGTGTTACTACATACATGTACTTCTATAGGAATTACTAATTATTTGGATCAACATTGTAAAGTGAAGATAATTGTAACCCACTAGTAATGACTCAAGTATTACCAAATTCATCAGAAGCAATGACTTCAGTCATTACTAGAGTTATCATGCTTTTCACTTCAGAATAATTAGTAATTCCTTCTGAAGGATTTGGTATTACTCGAGTCATGACTAGTGGGCATACCTTCACTTAAGATTGAATTAAACATTATATTGCGTTACTCATTTGTTCCGGTGTAGTTATTCATTAATGATGGAACGGAACAGTATTCTAAAGTCTCACCGACTCTTCTTATCTTGGCAGGGATGAGCTTCTACACTGGCAGGCGGTAGGAAGTCCTCGCTGCAGAGGAACATGGAGGAAAGTACAGAGACTACAGCACTGCTCCTGCCCTCAAGTGCACAGCTTTGTTTTCATCTGAATCGTCTATAAAGATGCTTCTTCAAACTCCTTGTTAAAATTCACAAAAAAGCAATATGTTCTATTACACATATCAAAAGAAAAAAAAAAAAAAAACATCACACATTTACAAAAGATTTATTAAAAGCTCTTTAGTTTTTTTTTTAAATGTACAGTACTGTTTAAAAAACTTTTTTTCTTTTCTTTTTTTCTCTAAAATAAATCCAGGAACAGAATTAAAGGCAAAACAATGCTTTCATTTGTCCTACTTGCATCCTCTACTGGACAAATGTTGGCCTTACAATTAGAACAAACAGCAACAGAACGCTTTGAAAGACATTATACCATTCATCACCAATACTGCTCTGCCAAATGGTATTTCACAATTTTGAATTTACAAAAAAGGCACTGCTGAATTTGAAATCAGAACAGCTTAAAGCTTAAGGCAGCAAAAGCTCAGAAGTCCTCTCCCTTATTCTTCAGGGTTCTCCATCTGTCCTTAAGATTAACACCGGTGCGGTTGTTAAACTCAAAGTCATTCAGGATCATTCTCCAGTTGCCTTCCCCGCGCTTCCTCACACCCGCTTTCAGCTTCCGATCTTCTTCCGCAGTCCATTTCTGAAAAAAAGAAAGAAATGATGCTGTTTATATGTTCAAATATGTGTGCTGTACACTCTTTGTTGTTTGACTTTGTTAGGACATTCATTGGTATAATGCTTACCCTAACCATCACAACCATGCATTCTTTTTTTAAATCAAAACTTGAATGTGGGCAAATAAAAATAAATAAAAAAAGACTACAATGTCAGACTACAGCGTGCATAAGCAATGCTTTCATCAGTTGTTCCTGCTGCTTTTTCGCCTGTGTTTTGAACATAGACTGTAAAAAAGATGCCCCTTCGCTATCTTCCATTGTAGAAAAGTGAAGCCACCAATGTCCCAATATGGCGCTGACATTTAGTGCTGATTTGGGACCTGCGTCTGTGCTGTAGAGAGCAGGAAGTAGAGCCGTGATATCAAAACATCACCCACACTCCTGCAGTATCTGTTAGTACAGTTCACTGCGGAACAACCCATTATGTCTGTGTGAAATAAAACAGTTAAAATGTAGAAATTAAAGCTAAAGCTCCAATCTCCTCCCAAAAAAAGTCTGTTAGTGCCTCAGTGACAACTTCGCTCAGAGAAGCTGTAAATCACAGCTTTTTTTATTATTATTGGAAGTGTAATTTGATTGGTTAGTTTATCTCGTCCCATTAGAATACATGGAGGAGGCGGGGTTTATGAGCTATAATGGGACCAGCCACCTGGGGATGATCGAGGCGCTTTGGCTTCACATTTCAGTGTGCGGCACGCTTGGTTGATCCAGAGATCCTGTACTCTTTTAGAAAATGCGTAATAGCGCCCCCTACCGTATAACAGTGAAAAGCCAAAAAAAAAAAGAGTAAATGGCGGGGAAAGAGTAAAAACAAGTCGTAACCCTCAAACAGTCATTTAAAGTGGTTTCAGACACACACACACACACACACACACACACACACACACACTGTAACTCACCTTTCTGGTTTTGCTTGTAACACTAACATTGGTTTGTAATTCCGAAGGGCTACTACTTCTCCTAGAAACCTCTGTGTGGATAAAATGAGATTGTATTAATGGTTAGAGTTTTTTCCATTTGAATGAGTTGTTCCAAACCCACATGATGTTATTTCTACGGAACATAAAAAGAGAAATTTGAAGAAATGTTTTATGAGACATGAAAACCAATGACTATTGATGTTATAAAGACCAGAACATACAATCATCTGTGAAAATGGTGAACATAAACTTCCGCATTGAAAAGATCTACAGTATGTTAAGTTCCATGTATTTTCCTCATGGAAAAACAACATAGGTTTGGAACAACATGAGAGCCAGCACATTTTTAGCTTAACTACTCCTTTAACAACATCCAGAAGTACAAAAGAATTCAGTAAAACAATCTAAATCAAAATCACAAACAAAATCCACTGAAGAACTTACTGCAAATGGAGGTTCTCTTGCATGTGGTTCGCTCTTTCTTTGCAGTTTCTGGTTTCCACGGGTCATGAGTTTGTTTGGAAAGAAGTCTCCTTTTGGGTCTGTGACACATACAGAATTTACAATTTAATGTTTATAATTTGTTTTCACTTATTAAAGCAATTTGATATAAGTGATAAGGTGACATCGATGCCAGCTCCACTTGAAAATGATGATTTGTCACACAAATAATTACGATTTACGTTCTTTTTTCTTCACCTGTTTGTCACTTACAGTGTAAGCATATTTTTTTACTTGGAATCATACATATAATAAATACAATTTATAATAAAAATAGGCCTATGAGATTTACTTAAAGGTGCACTGTGAAAATTTTAGCAGCATCTAGTTGTGAACCGCTCACCCCTCCTTTTTGAAGCACATAGAGAAGCTACGGTTGCCGCCACAGGACAAAGATGTTGTCGTCTGAGAGAGCAGAGAGAGGCTAGCACTCTATAGAGCAGTTTGTCCGTTTAGGGCTACTGTACAAACATGGCGGCGCAAAATGACAACTTCACTGTACCCGAGGTGTATGTAGATAGAAATGACTCATTCTAAGGTAATAAAAACATAACTGTTCATTATGTAAGGTCTTTATACACAACTGAAAACAGTTATGTATATTATATTGCATTTCTGTCAATAGAGCCTCATAAATATTACACACTGCACCTTTAAATGCTGTGAAAATTAATATGTATAATATAATATTATATAACCACAATGTAATTTCACTTATTTGGATGACCAAACCCTGATTAAAATTCACAACTATTGCGGTTCTCAAATAATTGCGATTAAATCAAATAACTACAATTAGATGACTAATCAATAATTGCGACAGGTCTACTGATGGTGACTCTTAAGGCCCATTCACACCAAGAACCATAATTATAAACATAACTGTAACGATTACTATATTAGCGTCCTCACGAGCAGACAGTTTTCGAGCTCCTTAAAGCAGAAAGACTGTTCATCAGCTGGAAAACATTGTTCTTAAAGGAATTTCAATAATATCGTTATAGCAGTGGTGTGGACTCTGCTATTCTCTTATATTTGTAACAATTTTTAGATCTATATCTTTATCATTATAGTTCTCCTTCTTGGTGTGAACAGGCCTTTAAAAAGTTAATATATTGTAATGTATGCTGCTGTTGAAATAACATTCAAGGCCCTCACCTCATATTTAGCACCAGTGGATCCACCCTTTCCTCATTTCTGTATGGAAACACCAGCACCAAATAAATAAATAAAACTATAAATTATCATACATTTTCTGTTGGAATGCACATATTAAAAAAAGTCTATACAATTAAAGAATTTACTTTAGAAAAAAAAAGGTTTATTAAATGTATAAATGACCAGAATTAGATACATTTTATTTCATATTTACACAATAAATAAAGTGTCATTTTATTGTAATCATAGACATCTGCAGTTTAAAATGTTGTAGATGAGAAAGATGATTTTACTCTTCTGACTGAATTGATTCTGGGCTGGACGGCATCCTCTCACTTCTGTCCTCTTCTGATAAGGTTTTCTCTGATCTCTCATGACGTGCTTGAACTATTTTTGATGCTGCCTAAAACAAACATACACACACAAACTGGTGATAAATTCACATTTCTTGTTATAAGCTGTAAAACACAAGGTCTATAAATCACAGTCAAAGTAACCCATTTGCAGCAACATGACTGCATATTCAATATGTTGTCACCACATCCTTACTTTTCTTCAGTGGTTATTGAGGGTGAAGCTAACAGCAACATTTCAATACCCTCATGAATGAAAAAATAATTCTAAGAGATCATTAGGCAAATTCCCAGTATATACGGTAACCACATTGAAACCACAGCCAATGAAGCCCATTAGCACTGGAAGTATTTTTCCCCACAGGATGTAACACACAAATCACATAGTTTATCGTAAGGTGAATCGTTTTTTTGTATGCATAACAAAAAAGGCCTCATACTTCGAGTAAGAAGACAGAGGAACCTTCCAGGCTGAATGCAACGAGGAACATGTCAATGTGCTCCAACAGCTGGTTGAAGGTTAGGTTCATCAGAAGTGGATCATATGCTTCTTTCTTACTCACAATGGTGGTAAGCTTTCCTTGCAGTTTCTGAGACGGACACAAAATGATGTTAATTTGCTGCATTGTAAGAAAAAGCATGTTAAGCTGTAACAGGTAAATGCACACCTCCGGTATTTCAGTCTTTTTTTCCAGCCACTGCAGGGTTTCCTTTGCCAACTGTGAATTCCCTTTCTTCACACACACAGCGACAGACTTGGACACACAATGAAAACACTCATTTACATTTTTATTACTTCAAGCCACCATGAAATCAAAATGGACAATTCTTGTTTTATAGAATATTGCAGGATTATTTTAGTCGACCCATAGATCAGTTTAGCCAATTCATCAGCACCAATCACCTATTGCTGGAAAAATTGGTTAACTGCAAAAATTCACAGATTTTTCCGGGTTGCGTCTGTTGCTGAGAAAGGTCACTATACAGTACAAGAGCGGCCTATAGAGGTGCAATAAAAACTATCACTGCCGCCTCATGGAGTTTGTTTTGACACTTGAGGCCGTGCGCTTTCCTACATTCCACAGAGCAGGACAATTCAATTGCAGATATAAAACAGAGACAATGAAACGGTATGTATACAGTACACTACTGTACATTTTCATATCATTGTAAAGTAATTTGTTGACTAGAGGATGCATTAGTTGAGAACAGCAGTATGTTTGCTGTCAAGGATGAGAGGACGCTAACATTAATAAAGCTGTTAATGGAGGGAAAAAAAACAACAAGCCCGATGTAAATGTTTAATGTCATGATTGTTACATCTATCACTGTAACACATTTTGATTAGATAATTGTTCTAAAATAGAATCAAATAAATTGGGAAGAGAATACATGTGTCTAATTTCAATGCTATGACGTTTGTGTAGATATTTAAAGATGGCCATCTTTAAGCATGACTGTTTGGCTTTATAAGAAATGGTAATTTCTTATAAACAATAAGAGTTGATTTGTAACTAAGTCTAATAAAAGTATTGTTCATTGTTCATTTTTAACACTTAAGGCCTGTTCACGTGGAGACGATTTTCGTGCGCGTTTAACGCCTCGTGACTAAACAAAGGGCGCCAATGTGAGTGTGCACACCGACGCGCAAAACGGCAGGCGTAAAAGCGTCATTTAAAAAAAAAAACGCCTCGGTTTCGTTTTTTATTTTGACGCGGCGCGTTAAAAACTGGCCGACCAATGAGATCAGCGCTTTTGTTCACGTGCCTGGAGCTGCTGAAGTGACAGTAAAACAAGACTTGGTGGCGCTCAAGCACAAAACGGTCTTGCAGAGCACGCATTGATACGACGAAGAAGTAGTAAGTAGAAGATGAAGAAGATATAGAAGAAGATGAGCTGCTAAAGCTGCTTGCCAGATGGTTAAAAAGTGTGTGAATGGTTTTGCCATAGACATAATATGTCTGTGGTTTTGGCAAGCACGTAAATACTGTCTCTCTTCTTCTTCTGTGTGACAAGTGAGTGTCAGAAGCGTAAAGTGCCGCAGCACCACCTTGTGTACCGGGAGCGCATCTACTGAATGTGCACGTTCACTCGGCGCATCGCCAGTGAAAATCGCTTGGGTGTGAACACTCAAGACGCGCTGAAAAATGTCACAAAAAACGCTGGCGATAAGCGCGTGCGATATTCGTCCCGGTGTGTACAGGCCTTTATGAATACATTTTAAAGTTGTATCTCTTAACATTAGTTGATGAACTATGAACTAACATATGATAAAAGGTATAATATGTATTTTTATTTAAAAAGTACAGTACATTTTCATGCTTCAGTACGGTTTTAAAATGTTTGTAATAAAGTTCAACACTGATTTATGTGTTATATGCATTGCTTTTATTCAGTGTCTATTTTAAACACAATCGGTCGATTAATCTCCGGAAAAAAATAGCATTTGGGGGTTAAAATATGTGTTATTTGGGCAGGGCTGCCTGCTAAAATTCACATTCCTGGGTCTGTATTTCACATAATTGGGGTCGGACTTGGCAACACAGTGCAGTTGAGTTCTGTTGACATTTGACAATTAATGTTATGCGTCGCTCCGTTGCTCTGATTGGTTGTAGGTCTATTTAATTGAGGTCTTTCCTGGTTCGGTTGAAACACGCCCCATAATCACAGCCCAACTGAGCAGTATCAGACGACGACGTCAGGCAAGGTAAAATCCATTATCGGTCGACATCTTTTTTTATTTAGTTTATAGGATTTATTATTTATCATTATTTTTAACATATAAATCCAATAATTTCCTGACAAAATCATGTCCCGGCAGTCTCGCCCTAAATCATCCCACTCTGATATATATATATATATATATATATAAATAAATATGTCCAAGCAGGGAAGAAAAGATGATCAAAACTGGTTTCATGCTGACTTTAGACATATTAAAACCCTACAATGTTAAAGTCAAGTCAAGTCACCTTCGTTTATATAGCGCTTTTCACAATATAGATAGCTTCACAATGATAAACAACGGTCACTCTCAAACAAACAGTACATACCTGAACAATCAGTAGCGTCTTGATCTTATCGTGTAAAGCTGTATCAGAAGATTCCTTTAATGATTCCCAAATCGGCAGCGCTGACATCAAGGGAGTGATTTGAGCCATGTGTTCATAACGGACATCTTAAAAACACAACACATGATGGGTAAGTGTGAAAGTTTCAGACCAGCTGATGGAAGTCACTGAATCTTTAATTTACATTTGTTTTTATATTTAGAAAACATAAATAATCAAATATGTCTACTATTTGTAATATATTTTCATATATGTGTGTGAAAATGTATTAAAAATAATATACATTTGATTAAAATTAATAATACATCGATCAGTACAGTATATACTTTTTAATTTGGTTTACACATATATGTATAAATAATGCAAATTTTTTACAGTGGAAATTAGGTATTTTCTTTATACATATATAGCTGCCTTTAAACATTTTTGAATGGGGGATGATCATATTTGGGGGTCCGTGGAATCTAAATTATTGAAAACCCCTGCTCTAGGCAAAAAGGACTTTTAAATCCTTCAAATGTTTTTCCAGGACCGTGAGAACCCTACATCTTCGAGTTACATTATAGCTGTATAATGTCCAAATATTATTGCAAATGGCTGAGGCCCAGTTTATTTGTTGTAAAGAAAACCTTTAAACCAAAGCATAATAGTTTCTGGCAAATAGAAGTAACGTATACATGGCCAATTAATAATGTTGACATTACCCAGGTTTTCCCCGTCTATTACTCTGGCAAGGAGGCAGCAGATCGTCCTCTGAGAGGAAAGATCTGACCTGTGGGAACATGACTCGAACTCATCCACCAATGCTGCGGAAAGCACAATACAACATATGAGAATGCAATACTAGTGACATTTCTAATGCAAGTAAGATAGCCTAAACAATAAAAGCATATAGGATTAACTTTTGAAGTCCGTTAGTAGAATCAAAACACATTAGCGTTACCTTCAAATATTTTTAAAGCTTTATGAAACTCCGGGGAAGATCTTGCTTTGAAGTGCCGACATAGTGTCGCGAAATAATAGTCGATCATCCATGATTGAACAACACTTTCGACTTCACCTAAATTCGTTTTATCAGTTGAGCAAGAGATCTCATCAGATGTACACTCCATCTTCAAGTTTGTTTATGCAGAAATAACAACAAACATTCGCGCCAACTGTTTTGTGCGGGCGGAGTTTATCAGAAGCTCAGGCCACAGCGACTCCAACCGGCGAGGAAGAAAGAACAATAGCGACTTTTTGAATAACAGCTTTCTTTTCTCACATTATTATCACAACTACATGAACTCTAATGTGAATTTTATAGCACTTTGCTTTGGTCAGATTTTTGCAGTGTCCCCATGTAGGCCTACTAGGCACTAACTTCCACCATGAAACGTTTTTGGTCATTTTGGTGGGAAAACTAGCATAAACATCATCAGTAACGTTATGTGAGTAGCCTATTAGCAATGGATATTATGCCTTCTGTAATGTCTTTGTGGTAGCTGGTTTGTCTGAATCTAAAATATTACACCCTGTTTGATAAAATTACAGAAATTAGTATGATAAACATTTTATAAGAATGTACCATCATGCTAATTGACAGTCAATCCCTCACTAAATGGCCAGGTTCAGCTACTTTTGTCCATCTTATTAAGTATATCATGTTAATTATATAAATACAATAATGTCTATGGTGTTAATTGTCTTATCCTTGTTTAAATAATCAATAATTAGTCAAATTATATTGCAAAATAACAACATAAGTATTTTCATTGCTAGAGCAATGTACCTGGATACACTCTATAATGTTTATATTGTACATACTTTTATAAACAAATACATAAAATGAATTAAAAGAAGAACCTTAAAGGGTTAGTTCACCCAAAAAGTTCTGATATCATTTACTCACCCATGTTGTTCCAAACCTAAATGATTTTCTTTCTTGTTAAACACAAAACAAGATATTTTGAAGAATGTTTGTAACCAGATAGGTGACGGTAGCCATTGACTTCAATAGTAGGAAGGAGAAAAAAAAAACACTATGGAAGTCAATGGCTACTGTCAAACCGTCTGGTAAATGATGACAGAATTAAAAATTTTGTGTGAAATATCCCTTTAATGTCTAATACATTTTTAAAATCCTTTAATTAATTTAGTGACTGCTGTTGGAGGAAAACTTCGCCAAATACATGTAAACTAGCAACAAATGCCCAGATAAAAGGATCTAACAAGTCATTCCCTTCACTCCCAAGTATTTATAAATGATATTTCTCTATTTACACTCTGAAAGACTGAAAGAAAAATCTGTGTAGCAAATAAA
Source organism: Gobio gobio (assembly GCF_949357685.1). Lineage (NCBI taxonomy): Eukaryota > Metazoa > Chordata > Actinopteri > Cypriniformes > Gobionidae > Gobio > Gobio gobio. The sequence goes on from NC_137119.1 coordinate 20,538,722, forward strand.
CCAACACTAGGTGTCAGACTAGTTCAACGTTCAGACTAGTTCTATGTTCTATCATGAACTCCGGCATTAGATGACTGAAGCAGTGCATCTGGGTGTGGAATTTGCTTCTATAATTATGCCAAATTTCATTACATTTTGATGAAAGCCTTATAATACATGTACAAAAGCAAAGTACTCAAGGTAACAGTGCTTTAAAACTTCTGACATTGCTTCAAAAATTATTTAAGGCAGTAATAAGGTCGAAATAATGTTTAGAACATGCAAATTATATTAAGACTAAATCATTTTCTATTTATAAATAGTTATAGTATTAATACAAAAAAAATATTCTACACTTTTTCCTTCTATATACCCCACAGGATAAGCACCCTTGAGCAATAGGGTGGAATATATGAATATAATATATAGATGTTTGATGGGCAGGGGGTCTTAATATGGCAAGGAACTAGTTTGTCATTCATGATACCACCTATTTTCTATTAATTTAGAAGAAAAACGTTCTTGCTTTTGTGCATTGTTGCATTTATTTGATCAAAAATACATTAGAATTTAAAAATTATGAATTATTATTACAATTGAACTGTTTTCTATTTAAATATATTTTAAAATTTAATTTATTCCTGTGATGGCAAAGCTGAATTTTCAGCATCATTACTCCAGTCTGTAGTGTTGAAAACCGTTGTGCTGCTTAATAATATTTTGTGGAAACTGATCAAACGTTTTGAATGTGTTCCTGTTTTACATGTTAAGTCATGTAATTGTATTCATGTGTTTGCAGTTTTTCTGTACTATGAAGAGGAAAAGGCTTGAATAAAGACAGGAGATGGAAGGTGCAGAACACAAGTGAGTTATTTACACATTTATTTGATATCCTGCATATGCTAGTAGACTTAACATAGACAATGCGGTTTATTTTACAGAAATGTTGACATACATGTACCATGACAAAGTGTTCTGTGGTCCACATAATTGTACACACTACTACATGCATTCAAAGATGCTGATATGTGCAGAAACAGTCTGCAGTGTAAAGGTGTCTACAGATATTGAGATACAAGATAACATTTAAACGAACAAAAAACGAAAAGAGGCAGAAGACGTGAGAGGAAGAAATACAATGTCGCAATGGGAGAACAGGCTATGACACATGGATGACACATTCATATTTAATTTCGCTTTCAAAAAAATTAAAATGAAAATAAAACACACGCTTGCCATGACGATATATAACATGATCATGTAATCAGAAACATGCTTGTTCACAGTCCTTCAGCTGTTAGAGTTCATTTTACCTTTACACATGAGCAAAGTCACACAGACATAAATCCCTTTGCATCTACTGCTCCCACAAAGGCTCATGGGAGATGCTTCTAGAGTCATATGATGACATGCTACAGGTAAAAAAGCAGTTGATTGCCTGGAGTTATGAAGAAAACAAAAGAGTTTAACAGTACCGACTTTGAGCCTCACTCATTTGTCTTTATTCAACAGGTGCTAAATGGCGTAAAACGTTTATTTGTGCAATATTTGAATCTGATCTGTAATCATGAAATGCTGCAATACACAGAGTCTGCCGCTGACAAATAAAAACAGTATATTGGGATACCAACTATATGAGACAGCATTTAATCTTGCTTGCGTTTATGGTATTTTATATCTAAAAATGGATAGTTCATCCAAAAAAAGAAAAGTCTGTCATTTACTCACATATTTTGCTTCCAATGGGGTCCAAAACAACGCTGAACCCCGCTGGACAAAATATCTTCTATGTTCCACAGAGGAAATCATACATGCTTGGAAAGACATGGGGGTGAATAAATGACAGATCTTTTTTTGTTGAACTATTCCTTTTAAACAGTTGTTGCTGTGTATACGGTACTGAGTAAATTGTAGCTTTAACATGCTGAAAAAATATCTTGCTCTGAAAACAAAGTTCATTCATTTACCATAACAGAGGTGCCTACTGGCAGCGCTAGCCAGGCACAAAATTGCTAACAAAACTTCATTCATCGATGACTACCCCCAATAAATAAATACAGCATCGCCACATAATATTTGGACACTTGTGTGAATGTCATTGCATTTGATACAAAATATCACACCAAGTAGTATTTGCATGATGCTTTTCTCAACTTTTCTTGATTTTTTAAAGTCATTTTTGAGTACTTTGACAACCAGAAAGTGTCCTAATTTTGAAACCTAAGACGTCTTTTTGTAAAAGGTTTTGCTTTAAAAGTGTGCTTGTGCTATTTATCTTTAAAATAAATGCCACTTAATTTCATATTTTGTAAAAATAATATCATACAATTTGTCCAAATATTTTTTGGGGCCATTGTATATGAGGCATATAAAGCACAGCAGGGAAGCTGACCATCCGGTGGGAATGCATGAGATGGGCCATTATTCAACAGTCTTTCAAAACCAAAACAGGCATGTGACGACATTCTTTTTAAAAACAAAGACAACAAAAGAAGCAAGATGATCATTTTTTTTTAAATGAGGATAACATAGACATCCACCATATCAGAAGATTAGTGCCGTAGAAAACCTGAGAACTTAATATTACGCATATCTATTACTTAAAGACCTGATTTTTTTCCCCCTATAAAAAGTATAATTTTCTGTACAGTGCTATATGAACAAAGCCAACTCATTTGTAGCCTTCTCATAAATGTTTATGAACAGGCACGTGTCATTTAAACCACCATATGGCAGGAAATTGTGGTCGTGTAGAATTTTGGTTTAGAAAAAATAGAACCACTGTCAGCATTAATTAATAAAACATAAAATACTTTTTGTGAGCCCATTCAATTATTTCACAAGTTTGTTTTTCATATTTCAAATGAACCTGTTTGAAGACATTTATAAAAGACCCTCCTGGTCGAGTTAGCCAAGAGAATCTTATTTGAAGAGTATAACCGGAGTGATTCTGACAGCCACGCAGTGTTTTTGTAAAACGTCAAATCTTTTTTGAGTGGTAACACTGATATTTTAAATATTAAAGATATATCATCTGAAAAATACAATTGAAGTCTCTGCCTGTACACTTACAAATCCATTAGACTGTAAATAAAGTGCCACAATTCTTGGCCTGCATAGATTGCAGTATGCTGTATTGCACTTTCCACCATAGGGTAACTGCGAAGCCAGCTGAAGTCTTGAGTTCCTCCTTCTTGTCTTTTCACAATCTTCATTCGGCCCATTCAGATTTCTCCAAACACAATTTACATGTTGAACAATCAGCCAACCGCCATGCCAAGCAAGTAATATACATATACTTCCAGCAATCTTGAAATAAAGGCAACATAAAATGGATATTCTCTCAGGTGACAGAAAAAAAAAAAAAAAAAAAAAAACTTGGCCAGATAATACATAACTCAAAAGAGATATTCTTCAATACTCAGAAAAACCAGACAAACGTGAGTTTCTGTTAAGAAATGACTCAAAGGTCAGGCATCTGAATGATATAGGTATGGTGAAATATGAATAATAATGAAACAACTCATGTGAAAAATTAAAACTGTAGTGCCATTTACACTACTGTACTCTTGTCAAATTATTATTTTTTTACTTTGATGTCTGTGTGTAAATGAAAACATAGTTTGGGTTTTGGTCCTTTTGATAAGTAAATAGAGCGTTACCAAGAGGATTGAGATTTTTAGTTTTAAAAGGGAAGTATGTGAACAATATTTGACCAGATGGCTTTAATGATTTGATCATTGATACTCAATTGTTTACTGTGTTATTTGTATATTTGAGTATGTAACGATAAGTTAAGACATACATACCTGCTGTAACCATGTGTTTGTACGATTTGCGTTTGAACTTAAGTTTAGGCGATTAAGCTTTTTTTTGTTGAGAATTTGACATCTAACTTTAAGTCAATATATAATTAGCATTTTCATCTACTGTATATTATTTGATTTCTATTCTCATTTGGCAACTATAGTTGTATATGCAACTTTGTTATCAAGAAAAATGTGGAGCAATCCATCTGGTCATTAAATCAAGATTTTGATGCTGCGAATTTGAGTTCCAAACCAAAAATAATAAAATGAACCAAATTAAATCCCCAAATAAATATGTGATATAATAGACCATTCCTAAATCTTAACACAAAACACATCTGCATTAGGTACACATTGCTTTTCTACAGAAAGTCATGATATGTTTCAATACGTCGCTACTTTGCAGCTCACTTTTCACAGTCTTTGATGAAAATTCCCTCTTTAAAACAGAAAAAGGCTAACAAAACCCCCGTTTGACATCTACTTTGCCCTCTGTGGCTATGTGCATTGTCGTTGCTGTAGTCTCTATATTTACCGTGGAGTGCTCTCAGCAAACTAAGCACCGTAAAACAGCTTTGTTAATATGCATGCTCTTGTAGATCTGTCCCACAATGGTTCTGACTGTCCCTATAAAATAATAAAACAAGTGAAAAGGTAAAATGTACAGGTAGGTCAATGATGTCCTCATTGTTTGGTAAATACATTCTAAACAAGCCTCTATGCACCCGCATTCTTCAGGTCTCATCTGCAAGAACTGCAGTCTCTTTTGCGCTATTGACAATAACACAATTACAAGGGACTTTTCATGCCATGCAAAAATATCTTTCAGACCATATCTGCGTGCCCTTTTCTCCTCCAGTGCGCTCCATTCTGTCCGAATGTCTGGCCACAGTCACATCCCGGTTTCGCAAGATGGTGAGTGATTGCCATCCCCTGGCATTAGGTGGATCTCCGGCGTAAACATGTGGTTCTCTATCTTGTGTTCAGTTTGGTTGGAGTCTGGCTTTTCCTCCTCATTACCACTGACTACACCCTGAGTGCAGTTCTGTGCTGCTAGTTTGGGTGAGGAGATGGCTGCGGAAGCCACTTCCATTTGGTTCAGTTCCTCATGGTACTCCTGTTCCTCCAGGTTCCCCAGAAGCAGCGCCGTCTCGCCAGGATGGTATCCTCCACCCAGCATCTTTCGAGAAAGAACCAAGCCTTTTATTGGGATACTACCCAGCATCTCTGAATCTGAACAGAGAGGAGAGCACTCTCCCTCCGGGGAGTCATCTTCCAGAAGACTGTTGTTGACATCCTGTGGAGAAGAAGTGTTGGGCGGTGTCAGGGGAGCGTCGTCTGGCATTTCAATGAAGTTAACTTTGAGGGCCTTTGTCTTCATTGGATTAATTCCACGAATGGAGCTTCTGATGTTCTCCACAACCTCGTTGAAGTTCCCACCATCTGGTTGCTGGTCGTTGTCTTGGTCGACAGACCCAGGGTTCTCCTCTGGACTTATTTCAGAGGGGGTCAGCTGGCCGAGTTGAATGTTCAGAGGTACTTTCGGTTGCCTTTGCTGAACCTGCTCTGCTGTATAAGAAGGGGTGGATGCCTTCTCACCCTGTCCAAATTCAGCAGTGCAGCTTGCAAAGCTGTCAACGCTCGATATGCTTCTGACATCCGTAATGGCTCTTTCCTTGGGTTGCCGTTTGTTGGCAGTCGGGACTTCCTTCAGCTCCAACTCTACCTCATGTTTTGTTACAGGCGGAGGTTGTGTGCTGTTGGTTGTGCTGAGATCTGAGAAGGACTGCGTCTTTGTCATCTGGTTATACATTTCCTCCAGTTTATGAGCGTTTAGATGCTGTGGACTAGGCGTTCTGACGTATTCCCGTGACCCGTGTGGGCCGCTGTCGGGAAACTTCTTGTCAAAGGATCTGAGGCTGGTATCCGAGGATGTGCGCTGTGGAATACCCCACCGGCTCGGAGAAAGGTGGTTGTCCATTGGCTGTTTATCGTCATTTTTGTCCACGGCAACGTCCATTAACTCCATACTTCGTGCGAAGGCATCTTTCAGGTTCATCGAGACAATGCTTCCGTTCCTCTTGGCTCGTTCTAAGGCCTCTCTTCTCTTGATGGCTTTCTCCTGCCGTTTCTGCTCCTTGTAGAACTCGGAGAAGTTATTGACAATAATAGGGATGGGTAAGGCAATGACCAGCACTCCAGCAATGCAGCAAAGTCCACCGACTATTTTGCCAAGCAGAGTCTGTGGGTAAATATCTCCATAGCCCACTGTCGTCATGGTGATTGTAGCCCACCAAAACGAAGCTGGGATGCTGGTAAATTTGGTTGCATCCTCATCCTTCTCTGCAAAGAAGACCAAACTTGAGAATATCATGATTCCCATGGCTAAGAACAATATGAGTAAGCCGAGCTCATTGTAGCTGCGCCTGAGAGTGAATCCAAGAGACTGCAGTCCTGTCGAATGTCTGGCCAACTTCAGAATCCTCAATATTCTCATGATGCGGAAGATCTGCACCACCCTCCTCACGTTCTGGAACTGCAGCACACTTTTGTTCGACTCGGTCAGAAAAATAGTGACATAGTAGGGTAATATAGCTAACAAGTCAATGACATTTAGTGGCCCTTTGAAGAATTTCCACTTGTTTGGTGATGACAGGAAGCGCAGGAGATACTCCATTGTAAACCATGCGATACACACAGCTTCAACGTGAGCGAGTTGAGGATTGTCAGTGGCGTGGCCAAATTCGTCTGGCACTTGAAGTTCGGGCAAGGTGTTCAGGGACAGTGCAACTGTTGAAAGAATGATGAACAAAATGGATATGATGGCCAATATCTGCAAGAGAAAGAAAAAAAAGAACACAAAGTTATTATGATTTTAAAAAAAAGTTTGTTTGACATTCTTGGATCATTATGCAAAATGTACAAAAGAATCTTTAGAAGAAAAGATTTTGTGTTGAATGCTGAAGATAAACTTAAATTGTGTACTCGCTTATGCAACTGACTGAAAGCACAAAGCCCTTCTGTCTCGCTCTCTCCTTAAATAAAAACAAATCCATTTTTGTGGGGACAATTTAATATAAAGTTAATCTTACTTTCTGAAATCTAATTTTCGTTCTGCTTTAATTTGTTTTTATTTAAGGATCCATTTGCTCTTCAAATAAATATTGTTGGCACCAAGAATCGAATTAAAGTTTTAAAAAATGATTTTCCTTGAATTCAGCTTTTATATCCTCAAAAGCAATTAACAAACTTTCCTGTTCTTGTGTGCTTCATGCATCTCAAGCATCAAGATCAATTTTCCCGGTCCTAGAACAGCTCTGATAAATTTGATAACATAAAAATGCAGTAAATCCATTCTGCTACGACAAGAGGAGTCCGTTTTCACGAGTGTTCTGTTTGTGTGCCGTAGGTGGGACCGGAAGCCATAAAAATAAAGTTATAAATAAAACCGGCGCAAAAATAGCATCCCATTTTCTTTGATTACCTGTGTTAAAACAGACCTCAGTGAATGAGCGAGCATATGCTATGAATATCAAACATGGGCATGAATGAAGTGACACGGCTCCTTGCCCGTAAATGGCTTCAGTAAATGAATGAGTGGGAGGATCAAGCGTGAGAAGACCTTCCTGCCTGTATTGACCAACTGCAGGCTGAGCTTTTGCAGTCAGAGTAGGTCGAAGACAATAGCCGTCCCTTCACCCAAGTATCTCTCATCTGCTGAGAGTATTTCATTCCACATGTACCATTTGTCACCCTTCCTCAAAAAAAAGGGGTGAAATCACAGCCGTACCTTGCTTTTATTAAGTCTAGTAAAAAAAAAGAAAGAAGAGATATATCACATTTTGCCCTTTTTTAAAGACAGTCCTGGCATTGTTCTCTCAATGATTGCTTTTTTCTTCTTCTTTAAAGTCTGGCAGTCCAGTGAAAGAGGGATTTGGTTATATGTAACTTGTCACATGGACAGGCCACCTGACATACTGTGATAATGTTCTTTATCTTGTATTCCTTTGTAATCTCCTGCATCTTCAGATGTTTTGCAAGAGTGTGACGATACACACATGAAATAATCTCAGCTTCAGAACAAGCAGCAAATTTAAATGATTACACATCTCTAGAATTTCTGGCCCCTTTTGCATAATTCTAAATGGTAAATCAGTTACTTAAGTATCTCATATATGTAATTTATCTTCCTTTACAAATATTGATTTCTGGCCAATGTAAAACCACGTGCTAATGCCCCATTTCCTGTGGTGTACCATGACTCTATTACATAAGTGAACAGCTTTGAAACTGCAGAAGACAGTTTTATGCACAAGTAACAATTACTTGCTCTGCTATTTGGAAAACAAAAATACATTAAAATACATTAAAATAAATAAAAAAGTAATAGTATATTGATCAATTGATTTTTTAAATGAATACAATTTTATTTGTTACCCCTATCATTACTTAATGTGAGAAACAAAAGTCTTGTATCCCCCCCCTTGTTTTCCCTGTTCAACTCTTTTAACCTAAAACATAATTTGGTAAATGTCAAATTAATCTTCAGGGGTCAAAATAGCAGCGGATGACAGGTGACTATTATTCTGATGGCGGTCGAGAGAAGGTCTCCAGAAGTATTAGGGCTAATGAATCAAATCTTCCATGACAGACCTAGAACCTTTTATAAATGAGAGCAGGATTGATATTTATTACGGGAGAGTTCTCTCAATCATCTCTAGCGCAGTTCTGGTGATTCTGAAGGGTGCATAGCTATCTCTGACCTTGGTGTCTCAGAGGAGTGAACAAAATTTCCTTTCTTTTGTAGAATTCTGTCAGGATTACACTGAAATTGTGCCCACCATGCCACTAATGCAATAAATAGCAAGTTTTTATTTAGGTTTTTCAACTTGAATGTCTACTTTTAGTAAAATTATATCAACGTGCCCATGAACAATATGTATAAAAACCCATTAAAATGAGAAGATATACAACATGTTAAATAACTGACCTTTAAAGGTGCACTATGTAAAGATTTTTCAGTAAAATATAAAAAAAACACTAGGCCAGTGCTATATATTTTGTTCAGTTGAGTACTTACAATATCCCAAATGTTTCCAACTATTTGTAAATCATGAGAAAATTGCTATTTTAACCGTGGAACCGGGACGTGTGAGAAAGTCGCCTGTCAATTGAGTTATATCTGTGTTCCCCTCGGTTTCCGGTTCCGTTTTATTTTGCAGAAACGCAGAAAGTGTCATAGCAGCCGCCGAGAGAATACACAGAGTAACGTCATAACATAATTTTCAACACACTCAGATGTGTCTAATATGATAAACAGAGCTGCGTTACCTCAGGTAAAAGCGTAAATGGCACCGACGACTGTGGCATAATAAAAGTCCCATGAGCGACTATGCCATAATAACTGTCCCGCTGCTTGTGAGGCGTGTGTTCCGCTCTTCTTATTAACAATCGCTCCAGCGGCCTTGCTCAGCTCCCACAACACTCGGTCCAGCTCTGCTTCATACTACGGTAACGTTAATAATTGCATCCATGAAGATGATTTCTGCCCGAGTCCTATCCCGATTCTTTTCCTCCGGCTGTGAGGTGAAGACCGCATGTCCCAAGATTCTGCACTCAAACGTGGCGTCATCAAACTACGCCTTTGCTTTGAATAGGCGACCTCTAGTCACAGCTGATGTGTGATTTGATGAATGTTTATATGTGTGAATAAAAGCCTAAATTCAATCTGTTCATCATATAAAGCGATCGTGTCTCTTCAGAAAATTTGGCCTCCATTGGCACAATGCACCTTACACTCTCAAGACCCATAAAAGGTACTAAAGACGTCGTTACAAAGTCCATCTCATTACAGTGGTTCTACAATAACTTTATAAAGTGACGAGAATAGTTTTTGTGCGCAAAAAAACCCTAAATAACGACTTATATCATGATGACCGATTTCAAAACAAGGCATCATGAAGCTTCGAAGCGTTATGAATCACCAAGTCGAATCATGATTCGGATCGTGTGTCAAACCGCCAAACTGCTGAAATTACGTGACTTTGGCGATTCAAACCGCTGAATCGACTCACTGATTCATAACGCTTCGAAGCTTCATGATGCCTTGTTTTGAAATCGGTCATCATGATATAAGTCGTTATTTAGGGGTTTTTTGCGCACAAAAACTATTCTCGTCACTTTATAAAGTTATTGTAGAACCACTGTAATCAGATGGACTTTGTAACAACGTCTTTAGTACCTTTTATGGGTCTTGAGAGTGTAACGTGCATTGTGCCAATGGAGGCCTTTCTGAGCGATTACGGGTGTCGAACGACATGAGGGTAAGTAATTAATGACATAATTTTAATTTTTGGGTGAACTAACCCTTTAAAATAGAAAACACTTATTTTAAATTGAAATACTAGTTCATACTATTTACTGTATTTTTGATCAAATAAATGCAGCCTTGATAACAAAGCATAAGAGACTTATTTTAAAAATAGTGTATAAAACATTTTTTAAATGGTGTATACAATATTTAAATAATTTGCTTTGGTCACACAAAAGGGAAATCATTCCAGTTGTCCCTTCTGCATCGATTTCTACTGTACTGTTTTTGCACCGTTAATGCAAATTATACTGTATGTCTGCAGTGGGGAGTAAAGTGATTATGATGTCATAAAGGGAGCGGCTTGAGTGCTCGCTCTTTTAAAACCTCTGAATCGGTTCACTATTACAAGCCGACCGCATACATGGTTAAACCATAATATAAGGCATGCTCAAGACAAAAGAACTGGCCATGAAATGAGCTAATGCCTTTTACCTCAGTCCACAAAGCTCCCACTGTTCTACATTTTGTAAGGCAAGAGCGCTTGTGGTTCAGGAAGTATTATAATGAGCACTCGGTGGAAACCTATTAGCAGCGTGTCCCATCAGTCAAGCGTGGATTTACTGAAGGAGTGTGAAGTCATGGTGTTCTGAGGACACTGAGTGCCGTCTCACTTCTACTCTCCTGAGCAACTTCAATCCCGTTCCGGATTACAGCAATACCAACGTGTCCTTTATCTGTACTGCATGTACAGCTACTTATCCGTACACAATGTGTTGTGGAATTAATTTAGTTACGAAAGTCTTACATTTTATTTAACCTCCCACCTCAGCACTTTCTATCAACCAGTCATATGCTTGTACCTCCCAAACAGCTGGAGCCGCATTGAAAATCACATACCCACAGGCAACATTACAGAGAGTGGGGTCAAATGAATACGGATCAAAGTGTCTGACCTTATTTCAGTGAATCCTATTCACTGCATTAACTTAAATGAAGTGGGATGTATTAAAGAGATAATTTATGATGTGCAACCGTGTCTGCTTCGTGGGTTCATTGGGATAATCCTTGTGGAAGGACCCATGGCCCTCTCAGTCTGACCCAGGAACAGGCTGCAAGGTCGCTCGCTTCTGCTTGTCCATTATTGTCATTGCCGATGAGGAGACACATTGCCTGTAGTTGTTTTGACTGTTACAAAAGCTCATCCAGCCGCTTCCAATCAATCTATCAAACTTGTTACATGAGGTTTGGGATTAAATGTCTTGTCCTGCATGCCGTGCAAAGGCAAATGCTACAAAATGATAAGAAATTCTTAAAAAAAAGACTAGGCATGGCCAACAAATTTACTGTTTGAAGAAAATTAGATTTTTGCTCAACCTTACAATAAAAACCTTAATTTGACCCAACATTTTATTCAATTTTGATTCAAATTAAATTTTAGTCGACGAAAGTGCAAAATTAAGTGCAAAATTAAACGTTACATTTTACATATTCAAAATGTTCAATTTAAATTTACATATGAAATATTTTTTGTCTTAGTAAAATGTAAGTATTTTTGTAAGTATCAAAAAATTGTTGATGGAAGTAGCATTTTAGTTGACAAGTGCAAAATTAAATAAACTATTTTTATATTTAAATTTTTTGTCTTAGTAAAATAAATTAAAATGCACAAATATGACGGTGAAATATTTACAAAATTGAAAGAAAAAATTTGTCAATTGACAAAAACTATCACTATACTGTAAGAAAAAATCCATAGAAAAATTGAAAAGGTACTGTTAACTTTCTGCCAGGATCTTATTAGTTTACTTTAACCCTAAAACACAGTAATTCTAAATATGGTTAAAACACCTGTGACCAATCAATATAAAAAATATTGAACACTGCATGCGAGACAAAATCACTGGCATATTCACAAATAGTTTTCCAAGACTGCAGCAAATAATCAAAGGGCTATGGACGTATTCCCAGGCTGGCCGATGTTTCTCAGACCAGGTTTGTGTCATCGGAATGTGAATGAGCAGGGCAAATAAATAAAATAAATTCCACTTCAACCTCTGCTTATGTGTTCATAAGTCTCACTGACTGCTCAGATAAGCTCAAGAGCCTTTGGTCTCACCACATCCAGCCAAAACCAAGAGTGTTGAGCAAGCTTAATCTTTCCTCAGCCCTGATCTTTACATTTAAAGATGTTCGGCCAAACCCACTAAAGCATGCAGCATCTGCTTGCTTTATGGTCCCAAGGTTTTAGTCATCTGTCACCTCTTTCATCCACACTTATGGATATATTCTTCCACTGGGACTCTAACTTCAGATCAGCCACCTGTCACGGTGGACAGCCATGTAATTTCCTGTCTCGGCTTGGTTGGCTCTTACCTACACGGTGCAAGAAAAATGCCCCAAGTCACACCAGTCTGTCTGTCAACCAGAGGCTATTGATTGAGTACACATCACATTATGGACACTGCAAAGAGCAAGTGCTGCCAAGCCATATTGATCGGCCACTTTGTACATTATCGTGCTTGATGCACTTTGAAGTGGGACAGTTTGCTGTCCCTCGTCATCAATACGTGCTGCACAGATTGGGTTATTTCTTAACTATGGGATCAATTCCTGGCATTATGACTGGGGAAATGCTGAAAGATCACCAAATGTGATACTCGAATATTGTTATTAAGAGAGTCATATGATCTACTTAGAGCAATAGGAATATATGTTACATGGTGCTTGCTGTTCCAACAATGAGGAGAGGTGAAAGACACTGTCATTGTGGATAGTGGCATTGTAAAGCTTTAATGAGACGAAAGATCAACAGAGAAAAATATATATTCAGGTGGAGTGCCAGTTATTAAATGTTACATTGCATCAGTAAAAATGATACACTCATTTATATGACACCGTTTTCAACTAAAAACGTAAAACGTTTTATGCGTTTTGACCATTAGTTTACACAAAAACAGTTTCAAAGTGAACGTTTTTTAAATTGATACTGTTATTATCTCCATGTAAATTACAAAAACATTTGTGAAAACTGTAGGTATCCATTACAGATCTGCGCAAATCATTTAGATATTTTCTAAATGTCGATAAAAAACTATTGCGAAATCACTGCGTTTCCATTAACCAATGTTATGCAACTAAAACGTAATTTTTTTTTCTCTTGCAATAATTCATGGTGATGGATGTTGGTAGGTTTAGGTTTCACAGGCACCACACTAGCCATTATTTTTAATTGAAGGAGATGTAGGCGTTATCCAAGAATTAATGGCAAAGAAAGTGTAATATTTGGAGCGTACTATTTGCCACGGCTTCTGGGAGCTCTCACATCTCCCATATATCCTTCATATCTGCTTCGAGGTCTTGATAAATTGTGGCATTTATTTGTTTATTTAGAATCCAGTATTCCTGTAATTCTTTTGTCTTTTATGAGTTTAATAAAGAACTCTGTCTCATCTTCTGTCCACACATACTGAACCATCTTTAAAGAATGATCATGTGACTTTTATGTACACCAGGTGACCTGTAAATGTGAAAGTTTCCACTACAGTTTTGCGAAATATTCCTTTTTCGACTTGTCTGAAAAACCACCTCATGTAAGCATAAAAACTTTTTTTGCGATATATTTCCATCGGGCACATTTTCAATCCGCAATTTCAATTTGCGCAATTTGAAGGGTAATGGAATTGCAGCTTCTGATTTCATGTGCATGTGTATTACATCTTCAGTCTATAGGCGTGTAGTTTTTCTTTACAAATTAATATTGCCAACTACTGGCCTGACATGCATAATACAGTGTTTTTAATCGTTTCCACAGATCCGTGTTGAACAGGGATTGTTTTGACAAAGTTGTTGTCTGTACACTCTAAAACAAATTGGTGCTATATAGTACTAAAAGTGGTCCTTTGGCTCGTAATCATAGGGGAACCGCTTTAAGTGCTGTATAGCAGTGTTTTTTTTTAAGAGCTACCCATATATATAGACCCATATATAGGCCTACACCATTTACATTCAAACAAGTCAAGCCAAGCGTAAGAATATACAATGGGCCATTTGACTGTATTCTCCATTAAACCACTAGATGGCACAAAAATTCAGCTCAGCACTTTTCCACACAACCGCTTTTAGATCCTTGATGTGTTCGCAATGCAAAGTTGATTCTGCACTAATTTGATAGCTAGGCATATATATAATTTTTTTTATGTTTTTGAGAGAGAAAAAAACAGGAAAGTCACGTATAAGTTGCATTTGATTGCATTCAGAAATAATACCGGTAAATAAATCGAAATGTTATATTGTACTTAGGGATGCACCGAATCCAGATTTTTGGGGTTCGGCCGAATACCGAATCCACTGGTTAAGATTCTGCCGAATCCAAAACCGAATACCGAATCCTACTCCCATCCTCAGTCCATTATCACAATAAACACATGAAGTAAACAACGTCCACAGCAGTGTAGGGATGCTCATATTGCAAAATATGCTACGCAGTATTAAAATACAGCAGTAGTACAAGCTCCTGACTGGTGGAAAGCAAATGAACGGCGCTTCTCGAGGCTAGCCACTCTAGCGAGGCGTTATCTCTGTATTCCCGGGCCATCAGTGCCATCTGAAGCCTTGTTTAAGGCTTTTCGTAGTGTGGTTTAGGTCAAGTTTACTAAAGTAAACATTGTCACATATGTTCTTCTCGCCACTGTTTCCTGATGGTTTCTAGAACAACTCCCCCAAGTCGCCCTCTGACGTTTCAAAGAACAGCACAACTGAGAGCGCAGAAGGCGCGCGCGTAGTCAGCAGAGGCTCGCGCTGTGGAGCCAGACGAAAGTATAAGCAAGGCTTGAGAGGATGTTTTCTGTCAACAGGCTGTGCTCCAGACTAACCCACATCACTTAGACATGTTACTGTAATAAAAATAAAATAAAAATAAAAACCATATAAGGTGAGGGTTGAGGTAGGCCTGCTATTTATATTTGACAAAAAAACTATTCCGGTTCTTCAAAGCTTCAAACGGATTCAGTGTATTTTTGTTTTGTCATCTTAATTTGGTAATTATTTATGTGAAAAAATATTTAGTGTAGGCCTATTTATTTTATTATTTTTATTTATATTTTATCTGATCTGTATGCTGCTGTTTGCATGGTAAAATAAACCCGTGAAAAAAGTATTTTTAACGGGTCACAGACACTCGTCAATTATATTTTTATTTAATGCCAATTCAATATTATAATCTTATCAGTTAACTGTTAATAATCGGATAATGAGCAGCGATTGTCAGTTGGGAAAATTAACTGAATGAGCATCCATACAGCAGTGTATTTTTAATTTAATTTAATTTTAATTAAGAATAGGCAACATTATGACAGGATGACTGTCCTTCCTTTGCGTACCTGAAGTCTGTAGATTACTTCATGCACAACTCGTATTATTTTGGATGTTTAATACGTAAATGTTTTAACAGCAGCTATTGTTTAGGGTCCTTGCCACCACGAGACAAATCGGCATTGCAAATTGAACATGTAGCTCGACTTGAATCGCCTTTGTTTTGACTGCGAGTACTGCTAAACAACACGTTTTCTGTTCACAAGTTCCATTATCACTTTTTCACAGCCTACTGGATTTGAATGGTCCCCCTAATAAACAACTTCCCGTAAACAACGGCGGCATCAATACGCTCGACCAGCGGAGCGTGCGTAGTGCAAGCCTAGGGTTCGGCTCAGTGGAAAAAAATTCTAAGGTTCGGCAAAAACCAAACCCCGTCAAAAATCCCAATATTCGGCCGAATCCGAAATCCTGGATTCGGTGCATCCCTAAATGTACTACATACATTATAAACACTACAAACATAGCTATAGGCTATTTTAGTTCCCCTCAGGAAAAAAACAAGTGACTTGCTAAATTTGAAACCGCGTAGAATTCTAGTATGTGATTCCAAATTCAGTAACTTTAAAGGTGAATAATTCACTCAACTGATTCGTTTAAAAACTGATTAGTTTAGAAATGCCACAACCGAGTTTCTCAGAGTTAGGATGTGTTTACACGAATTGAAAACTTTTTGAGGGCATTCAAAGTGCATGGTTTTGGAAACAATGCCTTTACCGTCTCCATGTAAACAACAAAAACGTCATGCAGATGTGTATTACATGTTCACGCATGCGTATTACGTGTTCGCATGGGTGTTTCGTGACAAAGTGACATCGGCAACTACTGGCCTGGAATGCATAATACAGCCTTGTTAAGTCATTTTCGCAGATTCGTGTGAACGGGGATCGTTTTGACAACGTTGTCGTCTGTTTTTAGTACATTGTTGTCGTGTATACA
Source organism: Gobio gobio (assembly GCF_949357685.1). NCBI lineage: Eukaryota > Metazoa > Chordata > Actinopteri > Cypriniformes > Gobionidae > Gobio > Gobio gobio. The sequence goes on from NC_137119.1 coordinate 20,555,132, forward strand.
TACCCTTAGAGATCATTATTCTGCTGTGAGTTCATTTTGTTTTCGTTGTTGGATCAAAAATTGAAAATGTTGTCTCTAATATGTACGTTACTCAGTATTAACATCTTGTTTATAGAACTGCTGTATAAAAGCGATATCACTCTCAATCAGGCTGATACTTCGGAACATCTGGTGTGATATTTCTTAACTGTATCCAATGTAAGAAACTTTAGCATTTATAGGATGAGACAACACAAGCAAATTGATATGGATCACATTTTCATGAAAGCTCTGTCAGTACAGTCCATTTAAAAGTTACAACAAATGTTATATACATATATTACCACATTGTGGTAATATGAGTGCCTAAGGGGACATGTTGATGGGGGTTGGGGGACGAGATGGCAGGAAAAATTGTATTTGAATGCTTTTGCATTCATTCGCAAAACATTTGTGTTCTCTTGTGTTCTCCCAAGAAACTTTGCATTCTCTCACACATTTTGTGAACAAATGCAAAGCTTGTTGGGAATGCAAAAGTTTTGAGAGAGAGAGCAAACACATTGAAATATATATATAATTTTTATCATTTGAATTGTTACATGAATGTTGGTGTTTTTGTGGCCAGAATTGTCTGTTTATGCAGTTTATTTCTTATTTATTATACTAGTCATTACATACCAGCTCCTAACCATTTAAGTTTGACTATCAAGGAATGTGAATGAGGGGAGCGGGCAGCAGCTTTTAAAATATAGCCTCCATATTTAAAGTTACTAGTTTATAAGAATTGATTGACTCCGCCAAATCTTAAAATGTGGTGGATAAAATGAAACAAATGCTAATGTCTCTGAGCTTCAGGAGGTCAGTATGTGTTTGATTGCCAAGCGATGTGATTGGCACTGGCTACAGAGAGCTCAGATCGTGTCGGTCCCGGGCTCATCTCCACAGCGTTGATACCCCGGAGACTTTATTGACTTGGCTATGAAAAATTTTGTTGTACAAGCTCCAAGGTTTTAAAGACTTTGGGAGCTAAGCCAATCGCAGCTTCAAGAGAAATGACCGCTGATCCATAAAGCTGAGAAAAAAACCACAGAAAAATAAAGTCAGGAGTGTCAAGTGGCCCACAGATGATATTTCATAATGCAGGGATATGCTTCACTGAATGCTTGGTCTATAAAATTACACCACTTCTTCAAAGTTCTGACAACCCCACCGTGGATTCCCTGAATGTGAAAGAGGAACCCATTGATGTACATGATTAAATTTAGTCCTTTGTGTGTCATGCTCGGGCTGTTTTCAATTAATGATGCTAATGAAGACAACCTTTAGCCTCTTCATCTTCCTTTAACAATTGCTAATATGATCAATAATGAGTCTCGACATGCTTTAGTGAATATTTCATCACCACTCAGAATGTTCCTCTAAATGAGGCACTTAATCTAAAATTCACTAATACAGACATCACTTATCGCTTTTGAGGCATAAGAAAAAGACAGAAGTGCAAACAAAACATCTTGTTTTTAAAATCAATTTGACAAATGACTGCCATGTATAATTGATGAACTCTTGTAAAAGGTTGAGGGGAAACCCTGGAGCCACGGCTTCTAGAGTAATGACTTTCCAATGGGTAAATCTAATCAGACTGAAAGTGCTAGCTATTAGCTCTCATTGACTCACCTAGCTATTCACAGCACCGCTGGCATTGTCTTGTTATAAACTTTGAGTCTGTTGTATCTTGACGCTTGACATCTTCTCTACAAAGTCTGTCTGTCTCTTTGACAGATGCCAATATTATTGATACAGCTTCTCTTAAACCTTTCATCAAAGGCTCAGAGAGAACAATCTAGCCTTGAGCTTCAATGCGAGGCAATGCTTTGAATGCACCATTAAATACCCTTGTAAATGTTGTACAGTGGGCTCTGTGACGGATTGATGGGTGTGGGGGAGTGGAAGAAAACACTCTGTCATATACTGAAAGCTGAGCCAGGTTTGGAGAAATCACTTTATAGAGCAGCAGTGTCCCACAATGTACCTGCCAAATCCATCCTTTGAGCTGTCATGCACAAAAAAGGTCAATATAGTGCAGATATGGCTGGGTGATATAGCTTAAGCAATTATAATTGTATTATTTTGATTATATTATAATAAAATATACTAATATACTTGATATACAGTATATCGCAATGTTTAAGTATTTGCTCTAAAATGGCTTGGATATTCTGAAGTCGAAGTTACGTTGAAGTACTAAAATTACTAAAACTAAAACTGAATAAAAATAGTTATAAAGAAATACTGTTTATATTAATATGACAAAAGCACTAAAATGAAAATAAAATGAAAACGGAAATTCTAAAAGTGAAAGCGAATTCAAAATATCAATAAATACTATAATAGTACTTAATCGGTTAGTTCCAGTCCTTGATTTTGATTAGTCAATAGCTGTGTTTTGTTCATAATAAAACATGGCTATGACCACTTCACCCAACAGTTCTGTATGTCACAAGCGGCAACCTCCCGCAGTTTCTCTTGAAGCCAATACGGAAGTGACATAAACTGCAATTCATCGACTGGCCACTAGTGACAGGCTCCAAAAGGGAGCAGAATTTCATTGAGCCCCATGTTAAAATGCCCAACTTTACAGCAGAATAAAATATGTTTACAGCCTGGTACAAATTGTGGTTTTGGTCTATACAGCTAATTTTGCCCTTCATGACGCTGTGAGGGGGGTGCATTTTTTTATTAACTCATTAATTTACATTATATCCACAAGTTTCCTACGCCCCATGAAGCTTTGCGTCAAAAGTGTCTTCTGGTTCGAAGTAAACAAGCGGGACTTTATGCATTTCCATCGTAGTTTATGCGCACGTTTTCGTATCGGATAGAAAATTTATCAGACTCAAACGACTGCATACATATTTTATGTGCATTTATAGAATTAATTTGCATCTTGGCGTTTCCATTCAGCATTTTTTTGATGCAATTACGTTATCCCAAAATGCGTATAAAAATAGGTGGATGGAAACAAAGCTTATCGACATTCAACAGTTGACAGTCATTCAAGCTCTACAAATTTGCTAACGATGTGGGAACACAACCTCAACGAACTTTCAAAAGGGTGAAACAACAGTACCTTTATCCTCCGCGGTAGTTGGTTGGGAGGAAGACGTGAAGAAGTGGCCTCGTATCGCGTGCGGTAGTATTTTAAGCTATTTTCTAGATTCAGTAGCCTGTGATGGTAAGGCGATGAGCAATTTGAAAAGCTCAGAGGTGTATCAGTATCTGTCGGAAACGATCTAAAAGCGGACATTGAGCTGAGCCTGAGCCTACACGTATCCTGCATGTATCCCATCACAAGGCATGGGTGCTAGCATCAGTGACAGGTGAAGTACAGACAGCGGTTGTTCATGTATTAGGGCCAGGACGCTGTTGTAGTCATGCAGCAGAACTTTGGTGGAAGGTCAGTAAAGTAAGGAAGGACAATTAAGGACACGCAAATTGTATTGTTTATTGTATTGTGATGATATTATTAATTAACTAATAAATGTACTAAATGAAATGTTTAGTGTGTGTCATTCTGCAAATGTTGCTTCACAGTAACCTTCACTTAACCCTTGTGGCACCATCTGATAAAAAAAAAAGTAAAAATGATCATTTTGAAACCTTGCCAATGATCCGAAAAACACTTACCCTCTCCACTAACTAGCACACAAAATACCATTGGAATACTACTTCCGCCGCCTCACCGGAAGTTGTACCCATGTTCTTATTTACAGTAGCGCCCCCCGGAAACAGGTGGATAAAGCATTAAAGTTCTGCATAATTAAGGGCGTGGCCACTTCGAGTGACAGGTGGATAGCCATTTATCTTCTGTCTGTTAGTCATCGCGTCACTTCAGCTCCGCCCACGTCCCGCCTTTTTGCCCATTTTCTATTATCCGGGAGTGATGCACGATGACGCGCTGCCAAGATGGCAACAGCCAGCTCGACCCTACTTTACGCTTCAAAACTGCTCATCAGAATCCTATGGGTGACGTCACAGACACTACGTCCATATTTTTTTACAGTCTATGGTCTGTCACTACACAACACCCTTAGCAACCACTCTTAGCAACATATGTTTGTTTTTAATTGATATTGTTCATTGAAGCTTACTATATTATGTAGATGAGTATTGTGAGAGAGAGCGAGTATTTAAAACTTTATAAAGTAAATGTAAAATAAAAAAAATATTGTCACAGTAAAATAGCTGCCGCCAGACCGCCTTCCGCATTCAACTTACGAAAAGAGCGTAACTGGACGTAGTGTAAGTATTTTGTAAAATAGCTTTGCCTCAATCTATTGTCGTAATAATGTAACTTCTGTTGCTGTTTATGGCCAGGGACTATTTTGTTCAGCGGAAGGACTGCTTTTAGTGATTTTACTTCATGAAAGTTGCATTGATACATATTTTTTTGCCTTTAATGTTTGTATTGTGTGATAACTGTTTTATAAAAGCAATAAGGTAATCGAGGCTAGTGCTGTATCGTGAATAAGTCACGGCTGAAGGGGTCCACTTTGCGACGTGCCTAACAACTGCCTTCAGCTGTGAATTATTCACAATACAGCACTCGTACCTTATTGCTTACATAAATAATCATAAAACAACACTGATGCAAAATACAATAAAAATCCAGGTAAAATGTTCAAGCCAAATTTCTCCCGAAGAATTAAATCGTTTTCATTTTTTTCCACCATGGAGACATCCGTGAACAATTAATCTTTGACTACACTCTAAAAAAAAAAGGTTCTATATGGCACCAAAAATGGTTCTTGGCTCGTAATCATAGGGGAACCTTTTTTAGTGCTATATAGCACCAATTTTGGTGCTTCAGTGGTTCTTCAGCGGTTCTTCAGAGGTTCTTCAGCGGTTCTTCAGAGGTTCTTCACCGGTTCTTTGACTAAGGTGCTATATAGCACCTCTGAAGAACCGCTGAGGAACCACTGAAGCACCAAAATTGGTGCTATATAGCACTAAAAAAGGTTCCCCTATGATTACGAGCCTTTTTTTTTAGAGTGTAGAGTTATGAGTCGATTAACTGAATGGACAGTTTGAACAGATTCAAGAAAACTAATCAAACGTACCAATTCTAGTGGCGTATTTGCTGCTGAAGTTTTTATTTTTATCAGAGATGCTATTAAAAGTTAGCAAGTTAGCACAAAATGTTATTTGCAAATATTCTTAATATAAATGTTTGCTTATTTTCTACAGCAGTGGAATATATTGTGAATATTCAGTATTTATCGCCCAGTCCTAATTGCATTTTTCATGAATCATTCAGAAAACACATTAGATCCTCTGTGCTTATCTAGAATCTAGAACTGAGGTTCCTGGTTGCTGAAACCACGCCTGCTCGACCATAGTGGAAATCCACCTGTCACTCAAGTGAACATGCCCTTAATTATGCAGAACTTTGAGGCTTGATATAATTTAAACTGATGAGTTATATAAAAATTCACCCCCTCACAGTTGCCATGAAGGGCACAATAAGCTGTATAGACCAAAACCACTTTTTGTACCAGGCTGTAAACATATTTTTTTCTGCAGTAAAGTTGGGCATTTTAACATGGGGGAGGTACAGATTTGACTCCCTTTTGGAGCCATTCTCTGGAGGCCAGTCGATGAATTGCAGTTTAAGTCACTTCCGTGTTGACTTCAAAAGAGACCGCGGGAGGTTGCCGCTTGATTGTCACTCAAAAGGAGAAGTGTTTTTGTATGTATGATGTCTTCAGGACACCTTGAGACATGATCGCTATACTTATGATGCAGTAAACATTGTGGGAATGAGCTGCCCTATGGCTTTTAATGCCCAGAAGCACAGCCACATTGAAGACACTGGAAACACACTAGGCCAGAACATCCTTCCTCTTAAACATGCATACAATGCTTCCATTACTACTTGCAGTAATTTAAACATAGCCAGTTATATTAAAAGGAGGGTACTCAGCATTTTGGAGCCTTTTTTTGTCTTGTAACTATGCAACGGCACTCTCAGGGTTCAATCAATCTATACCTTAAAATGTGAAGCTCAGTTCATGAGCAGCATCTCCAGCTGTGTGGGCTGATAAGACATGAAAGGAACCGTAATGAATAACAGATTCACACCCACTCACTCACTGGTCATCCTTTCTTTGGGATGTTTTGCAGGCTATCAGCGTTTCAGAAACAGAAAGTGTTGTGCAGCTAAGAGCTGCGAGCTGCTGCATTGTGAGAAGAGATGCCCATGTAACTTTAACTAATTTGTGTTTCTATTCACTGTGAAGCATTTTCAGAGATGGATGACTTGAGATTTCCCTCTCTCACATTCCACATGCTCTTCTCTGGTGCTTTTCCAAGTAATGATAGCCTCTTAAATACCATCTCTTGCAGTCTGCCATCTGTTCTCTGAACTTATTCAAGGTCTGCTGCGGAATTTTGTATTTTTCTAATTCCCTCATGACTTGCAAGCACCTTGTCACCTATAGAAAGCATGCTCATTCTAGTGTATATTTGTGCAAATACACAATGCTAACAAAACAGATAGAGAGAGACTATTGACCTGGGAACTAATAAGGGAAATGCAGTATTGCACTCGTTCTTAAATGGTTCTTTGGCGGGGTGTATAGTTCCATGAAGAACCTTTATTATCCAAAGAACCTTTCCATTGCACAAAAGGTTCTTTGTAGCGCAGAAAGGTTCTTTAGACTATAAAATGGTTAGGAAAAAAATGACTATATAAAATATATTAAATAAAAAAAGTTTTATTTCTGTATTTTTGATTAAAAAAATGCAGCTTTGGTGAGCATAAGCCACTTCTCATGCTCATTAAATAAATGATTGACCCCAAACTTTTGAATATTAGTGTGTAAATATCATAATATCATTTAATTAATAGTTTAGGCATGTAGAAGAGCTTTAGTAATATGAAGACTGCAATAGAAACATTATTCTTTGATATATATCTGCTGGCCCAGAAACCATATCTCTATGATAGTGGTACAAGAATAGCAGCAAAAACAAGAAAACTGAGTTAGTATAGATTTGAACTTCAGTGCGAATCAGTGTGCGGTGCAGTGTTCAGGCATGTGGGTTAATATGTCATCAGTGCCCAAATGCATCAAGGGATTTTAATGTACAGTACTGTCATTTACAATTGTGCTTAGCCTCCAACAAAGAAACAGAGAGTAAGAGAGGGTATTTCTTCAGCTGAGCTGAACCTGCAGGAGGAGCTGAAGAGGAATGCAAAGTAATTCAGAACGAATCTCACATCCCTTTCCTGAGATGTGCGATTAAGACGTTGACAGTTCTGGAAATGACATGATTATGTGTAATGCAATCCGGCTCTGTTTATTTCCTTTCTCGTATATGTGTCTCAATTCTGCCCCACATCATTTTACACCATCATCTTCAGTGCAATTACTGTTGCAAAACGTCCTTGTGACATTTATGACAGATGTGCCGGCGAATACTGAGCTTGCAGGTTTTTATATGAACATTGATTAAACCATGTCTCTCTGTATTGGCCTCTCACTTTCACCCTTTTCTTGCTTCCAGAGAGTAAATGGCACTTTTAGGGTTTTGAACAGTCTCCCTAACAACCCAAATTCTGACAAAAAATAACTAAAATGTTCTTCTGATGGCTCGTGTTTTGTATGGAAGCCTGTTTGCATAAAAAAAGGTAATTGTGATTTAATCTTACACGTGTTTTTTGAACTTATATATTTGAAAAAACACACACATATACATGCTAGCAGCAGATCCTTTAAGTCCTGTAAGTTGTGAGGCGGGGCCTCCATGGATCGGACTTGTTTGTTCAGCACATCCCACAGATGCTCGATTGAAATGAGATCTAGGGAATTTGGAGGCCAGGTCAAAATCTCAAACTCGTTGTGCTCCTCAAACCATTCCTGAACCATTTTTGCTTTGTGGCAGGGCGCATTATCCTGCTGAAAGAGGTCAAAGCCACCAGGGAATACCGTTTCCATGAAAGGGTGTACATGGTCTGCAACAATGCTTAGGTAGGTGGTACGTGTCAAAGTAACATCCACATGGATGGCAGGACCCAAGGTTTCCCAGCAGAACATTGCCCAAAGCAATGTCTTCCCATAGTGCATTCTGGTGCCATGTGTTCCCCAGGTAAGTGACGCACATGCACCCGGCCATCCACTTGATGTAAAAGAAAACATGATGCATCAGACCAGGCCAACTTCTTCCATTGCTCCGTGGTCCAGTTCTGATGCTCACATGCCCACTGTTGGCGCTTTCGGTGGTGGACAGGGGTCAGCATGGGCACCCTGACTGGTCTGCGGCTATGCAGCCCCATACGCAACAAACTGCGATGCACTGTGCATTCTGACACCTTTCTATCAGAACCAGCATTAACCTCTTGATCAATTTGAGCAACAGTAGTTTGTCTATTTGATCGGATTTTTCCTGCTTCTAACACATCAACTTTGAGGACAAAATGTTCACTTGCTGCCTAATATATCCCACCCACTAACAGGTGCCGTGATGAAGAGATAATCAGTGTTATATAATTATATAATAATTATTATCATAAATATTTCTATTCTTAAGTGGAAATGGACTTCCATAGATTTGTACTTGAAAAATAAATAAAGAAAAACGACCGCAACAACAATATATATATATACAGTATTAGCGGTGTAACAGTATTCATTCCGAACCGTCACGTTACTGACATCATACAGTCAGACGATGAATACAGTCAGTCACAGGCGATCCATACTTCAATCCAAAAGAGGGTGCGCAATCCTGTTTGTTTTCTTTAGTTTATGCTCTCATTGAAAGACGAAGTAGGCTCAGATATAGATGGCACTTTTTCTCCTTCTTGCTCATCTTCCTGTGATTTCTTGAAAAAGCATAATATTGAACTTTGTGCATCCACCATTGTCACCACCACATGTAAATGAACTCACACGTGCAAAGAAAACTACTCTCTGCACAAGTTTTATTTTTCATTATTCTATTTATTTTGTACTTTTATAACACAAGAGATGCTTTTCAGTTTTGTAGCTGATTCTGACCAAATACTCTTTTGCAAGAGGGTCATTCTGTTTACTGCTTAGTGCGTAATACACTAAATGAGGCTGTACTGTACCAACTTCCTTAGGGTGGGACTAAATGCAGCTAGGTGAACAAACTGTAATTTTCACTACTGTCTATTCATAATAAATGAAAAGAAACCTAGCATTGGGGATTTGTTGCTTTTTTCCTGTTGTACCGAACTTGTATCGAACCGTGACTTCTGTGTACCGTTACACCCCTCAAAAGTTCTGTTATAGGCTGCTCACTCTCTTTCCCACAAACATCCCATGTGTGACCTCACTGTGATCAAATGTGCTTTGCAAAGTGACCATGGAAGAATAGACACTGAGGAATATAAAATGTAATGGGATACCAAAAAATAAATAAATAATACACTCATAAATTTTAAGCACTAAGATTTATGGATGCATCTCCCTAGACAGGCACGTTCCCCGATCGCTGGCTGCATTGATTGTGAAATGTGATTTCATTTTATCTGTCGTTGTTGCAGCTAATATAGCAATTAGTCTAAAGTTCCTATTGATATTCCATATCCTAATACCAGATCCGGGCATTTAATGTCAAGAGGATTTAGGATCTCATTTCCAGAGTAAAAGGGGTGGAGGGATATGAAATTGGAAATAAATAAGTACAAAAAAAAGATGCAGATGCTTATATTCATGAGCAATAAAACAAACTCAAAACTCAGCTGTCCCAAACCCCTGAATTAGCAAACTCTTTTGTCTCTTGCTGCCGGTGTGTAAAAGAAAGCTCTCATCCACTTAATAGATAGTTTAATGAAAGCACCCTCTGATAAAGAGCTAAACTCCTGCTTTGACTCTTTCCTTTCTTAGTTTAACGCTCTTTGAATAGCTGTCCTTCAAGCTGAATTATGTATGCAGAAGATTGTTTGCCCTTTGAGAATACACTGCATGGAAGAATGACTTGTCTCATCATTTTCTATTAAAGTTGTTTTACCATGCTAGTAGCTCTATTCACAACTGTCTTCCTGAGAGCAAACGTTGAATGTCAGTAGGTTGACAACCGTCATATCAGACCTCAAGCATTATGCAGGTTACTTCAGACTTCAGTCAGTTGTCAAATTGAGGTGCTGTAGTCATTTGACAACTCACATACTCGCAGCACATTGTCATGTGTTGTGATGTTTTATTTGATCAAATGTTGCAATGTCAAGTTGCAAGGCCTTAAAGGGTTAGTTCACCCAAAAATGAAATTTCTTCCATTAATGACTCACCCCAAATTTTGTTCCACACCCGTAAGACCTCCGTTCATCCTCGGAACACAGTTTAAGATAATTTAAATTTAGTTCAAGGGCTTTCAGTCCTTTGAATGTAAGTGTAAGCACAGTTTGCTGTCCATGTCCAGAAAGGTAATGAAAACACTATCAAAGTAGTCCATATGTGACATCATTTGGTTAGTTAGACTCTTTTGAAGCGTCGACAATACATTTTGGTCCAAAAATAATCGCACCAGATAACACGTCACAGTGTCTTACGTCAGCAGCGTCACTGTGGCGTCGTGAACGCGGATTCAAACCAAACCGGAAGAGAAGACAATGCTTAATAAAGTCTTCGTTTTTGTTATTTTTGGACCAAAATGTATTGTCGACGCTTCAAAAGAGTCTAACTAACCAAATGATGTCACATATGGACTACTTTGATGATGTTTTCATTACCTTTCTGGACGTGGACAGCAAAGTGTGCTTACACTTACATTCAAAGGACTGAAAGCCCTCGGACTAAATCTAAAATATATTAAACTGTGTTCCGAGGATGAACGGAGGTCTTACGGGTGTGGAACAACATTGGGGTGAGTCATTAATGGAAGAAATTTCATTTTTGGGTGAACTAACCCTTTAAGTGAGTGGTCTGACTTTGGGAATTCCTTCCAGTTCATTCCAAAGGGTGGCCATATTTCGTTGTTCACTTTCACAACATGCAGAAGTATTTAACTTATGCACAAAATTGGAATATCGCATGAAACATTGGCAAATAAACAGCATTATTTATTATTCCATCCCATGTGTTCAAGAGAACAAAAACTTGTAAAACCTGCAGAATGGCAGTTGCTGCAATTGGGGCAGCCACTGTGGCTACAGTACATCATCTTGCGCCCCAGAGCGTGCAGACAAACGCAATAAACACTGTCATGTCATTTTGTGGTCGGCTGCTTGGTGTTTGGGAATGCAATTGTGTGAGACACTTCTGGGAGTGAATTAAACCAAATCATTTTGATGACAGACTTTGGCTCCGACATTTCAGAATGAGATGCTGTGCAATGAAATTGGTCCTCTGGTTAGTCCAGTTATCCAATAACATTCACTGTTGAGGCACGTGAGCTTTTTGTTGCGAATCATGGGATTTATTCTGTAAATATATTTCCATCATAGTTTATGCGCATGTCTTCTTATCAGATAAAAAAAAATATGCGCCTCAATTGAGCTCATACGTAGCGGATGCAGAGCTTGGCCCTACATGGAACTTACCGTCATGGCCGCCACGCCAGAGTCTTGTCACATTATGGCCGCCACACCAGAGTCTCGTCACATTATGGCCGTCACACCAGAGTCTCGTCACATTATGGCCGCCACACCAGAGTCTCGTCACATTATGGCCGCCACACCAGAGTCTCGTCACATTTTGGCTGCCACACCGGAGTCTCATCACGTCATGGCAGCCACTCCAAACAATCATCACGTCATGGTCACCATGCCAAAGTGTCAAGGCCGCCACGGCACAGTCTTGTCAAGTCATGGTTGCTACGCCAGAGTCTCGTCACATTGTGGCCGTCACGCCAGAGTCTTTTCACGTCATGGCCGCCGCACCAAAGTCTCGTCACATCATGGCCGCCATTCCAGGGAATACGCCACATTGGTTTTACGTTTGGTTCATGTATTCAAGTCTTTTATTTTGTTATTTCGATAGTTCACTTTAGACATTCTACTAACTATAAGTAACTTTGCACCTATACTGTATGTCAACTACCAGTCATTAGATTATTAGTAGTCTGTCTGCTTAATATCTGATAACATTTTATTTTGATGATCCCCAACAGACATTCTACTGACTATAAGTAACTTTGCGAGTACAATTTATTTACTAACTGTAACCCTAACCCAAAACCGAACTGTCTACTAATACTCTAATGAGAGTTAGTTGACATGTTGCAAAGGTACTTATAGTTAGTAAAATAAAGTAACTGTTTATTTACATTTTATTTTTTAGTGCCACCCATAGTAATCCATAAACTTGTAAAGTTCTTGCAATAGTACTTGGTTTATGAAAAATAATAAGTGTACAAAATAGATGCATGACACCTCCGATTAATTATTATTACTTGGAGAACACACCCCCTTAAAATGCCTGCAATATGTTTATATGATAAGAGCAACGCCTTAGTGAACTTTCTTTTATCTTTAAAATGAGTTTCACGGGATGACACACCGTAAGCAGTACTTTACTGAGCCGGTGAATATTGTATGTCCACTGGGAATAGAAAAGAGCAGTTGTATAGCCACTTTTAATCAGGTTTAAATGGGATCTGTTTAAATGATGTTCTCATGAATAAATTTATTAAGCTGTGAACTCAGCAGTCAGTCCCAAATTAATTAACATACGCAGGAAAAACAAGCTGATTCCTATCTGCCAGTACAATTCACACGCTCACTTGAGTGCCTCTGTCTTAGTTAGCTGTAACAGATTTAAATGATGCTTACAGAGGTAGAATCAGCAACATTCTAGAGGACATTAGAGAGTGAGGGTCATTTTCACTTGAAACGGGTTATGAATGCCACTTGTAGAAGTGTGTGTATAATGAAAAGCTCTTGGTTTGCATTAGCCTGACGGCCAGATAATGCCATGAATTCTTGAGACAAAGGTGCCCCGGCATTGTGGTGATGATGGTGTATGCTATCGCCATGACAACGAACAAATGATCTCCCATTCATGGATGGGGTTGTGAGGGAAACAAGCAGCGATCTGCATAGAAAAGATGCATGTTTCTTTCAGCGAGATCAATGGCCTGTTCTGAGGGTTTTTTTTTCTTAGCTGTAAAACCAATGTGACATGACTCCAGTAATTCTTGCTTAAGGCAATAGTTCACCTAAAAAATTGCATTTAAACCTGTATGCTGTTCATTTCTTTTGTCTATGGAATACTAAAATAGAAATTTCAAATGAATGCACAAAATTCTCTTTTACATTACAATAGAAAATTAATAAATAAAAATGTAGTCCGTATTACTTGTGCACTATATTTCCAAAATCCTCTATCCACAATATTTTTAACATAAGTGTGTTAAAGAACAACTGTCATATTATTTTTATATATTACCGTAATCATAATCACACTGATTTGTACTGCAAATAGTTTTGCTGTTTACTGAAATAGCAGTAAAACTGCTATTATTCCAGTTGTTTGCCTTATAGTAGCTAATGAATTGGAAGTTTTACAGGAAATAGCTTACTTTCACAAAATAGGGTGGACAGTTTTTGTGTGGAACAAACTGAAATTTAAGCATTATTAATAAGTGAAATTACTGATTATATTCATTAACATACAATAACATACATTAACTAACATTAAGGGTTACACTTTATTTTAAGGTGTCATTGTTATAGTGTAATTATATATTTAAGTTCTGAATAATATTAATTAACATGTACTTACTATAGGGCTAGGATTAGGGTTTGGTTGAGGGTTATTTGCATGTAATTATGCATAAATTACTGTTATTACTATGGTAAGTACATGTAACTTATTTAACAAGGGCAATATAACAATAAGCAATATATTTTTACAGCTATTAATCTTTGTTAATGTTAGTTATTACAAATGGTCATGTTCATGTTTGTTCCTAGCGCATTAACTAATAACAGATATGCCTTTTGATCTTAAAAACATCCATAAATTATTCTTGAACTGACCAAAGTATACATTTAAACAATAACATTAGACGTTAAATTGTCCAAATGTTAAATTCACTATTGTTTTATAAAGAATTGTTCTATAGTCTATACAGTATTTAATGCAATAAAATCCGAAGCAACTGTAATTAAATTAACAAAAAGTGAAGAGTAATCCCTTACTTTACTTATTCAATGGAAAAGTAATTAAATTACAGTAATGAATTACTTAGTAATGCATTACACCCAACACTAATACTAATACTATTACTATGATTCTTTATCCTATTATTATAAGTATTTTGCTCTGTTTTGTTTGTGCATCCCGACCAACCTGACACAGCAACACTGGCTCAACCAATGACGCGAGTTTGGGGCAGGACAATCTGTTTGTCTGACCAATGCTAAATTCATTTTTGCAATTACATTTAGGCCCAGGTTCACAGACAGGGCTTATCTTAAACCAGGATTAGGCCTTATTTCAATTAGGACATTTAAGCAACCTTCATAAAGATGTCTGGTGAAAACATTAGGGGTGTGCATCTTGAGACAAAACAATAGCACCGACATTGTGACGTGTTCTCTTGAGTGACAAATCACGGTTCTCTGTCTGGCAATCCGATGGATGAGTCTGGGTTTGGCGGTTGCCAGGAGAACGGTACTTGCCTGACTGCATTGTGTCAAGTGTAAAGTTTGGTTCAGGGGTTGGGCTTGGCCCCTTAATTCCAGTGAAAGGGACTATTAATGCTTCATCGTACCAAGACATTTTGGACAATTTCATGCTCCCAACTTTGTGGGAACAGTTTAGGGATGGCCCCTTCCTGTTCCAACATGACTGCGCACCAGTGCACAAAGCATAAAGACATGGATGAGTGAGTTTGGCGTGGAGGAACTTGACTGGCCTGCACAGAGTCCTGACCTCAACCCATTAGAACACCACTGGGATGAATTAGAGCGGAGACTGCGAGCCAGGCCTTCTCGTCCAACATCAGTGCCTGACCTCACAAATGCACTTCTAAATGGTCGAAAATTCCCATAAAAAAACTATATGGATTAAGAATGTAAATGTGTCCCAAAACATTTGCCAAAATGTCCCAAAATAGTGTATGCCTGTGAAAGTTGCTTTCAGTTAAAACAGCTCAAACATGCATTTTAGTCTGGGACTAGCCTTGTCTGTGAAACTGGGGTTAGTCATGAAAGATGGCAAGAAATTACGCATTTCAATTTTGACGCATCAAATAAACTGGATTTCAAAAATTAGTTTAGCAGCAGTTTTTTTTTTAATGCAAATTTGCTAAAACTTCAAAAGAACTGTAACCAAAAACAGAGCTGTTGCCATGGCTTTATGAGGTGCTGATGGGACTGCTGTGCTTGAGGGACGCTGGATGCTATGCCCTCTCTCTTCACGGGAGATTTACTTTAATTCAAGTGAGCGCGAGCACAGAATAATTTGGACATTTAGGAGAGAGATCTTTATAAGGGAGCGCTGTCATATTTCAGCAACACAATCTACTGCATTAAAAACCCATGCAGAGTCATTTTAGTGCTCATATTCCCAAAGCACTGAGGGAGCAGGATGAAGTGACATCAGACAAACTCAAAAGTTTCCATGCTACCAGGTGAAGAAGTATCAGAATATTGGACAACTCTTCCTGTATGGAAGGAATGAGTAACCGGTTATAACCTCTTATATCCTTACTAAAGATAGAATAGAAATCCTATTACAGTTATCCCAAAACGTCCTAAGACAGAACGGGACTGTATGAATGCTTCTGTCATGTAGCGACTGACTCTCTCTCTCACTCTTTTTATCTCTCTGACAGAGTTGTTCACAAACGACATAAGTCTAACTATTACTTAACCACTATTAAGATGGCTAGTGCCCAGCAGATCTGTGTGTCAGTGCCAAGGAGCAGTGCAACCTCTCTTGGACACGTCTAGGGATCTAAGCTTAGCTTGAGGCCAAATTAACAACCACTGAAAAGCAGAAGGTTGCGGCAGGACCATTTATCTGTGTCCTTCACAACAAGGCTTCACAGCAAACTTGTTAGAGTTATAGAGAAAAGAGTTTCTCTTTTATTTTTACTGACATCAGCAAAGTCTCACCTGAATTTTGCAGCCTGGCAAACTTCAGTACTCAAGATATAAGTCATCTTCTTTATAAAGTGGCCCCCTTAAATAGAAAATGTAAGAATATATTTAGAATTTTCTTTGTCCATATAGTGAAATCAATGGGGGCCAATGCTGTTTTATTGGGGATAACCATAGATATAGACCTTGGTAAACATGGTAAAAAAAAGTATTTGCAGTCCAAGAACGTATTTTTGCATTCCATAGCACTGCTTTTTCATTGTTTTTATGTGTGAACATACACTAGACGGTCCTGTTAGACCGTTGCACACACGTTTTGCATCTTTTGTAGCACTTATAAAACACAGCATTATAAAAACACAGCACTCAACTTAAAAAATGTTCCACAGACTTAAAAAAAAAAAGTTTTCTCTGTGAATGGCCCCCATACTCTTATAATAGTTCAATCAAATACAAGAACTAAAAAATTCAGTCTTAGGAAGAAAGAAACATCTTTAAGAAGATAAAGGAGAAGGATACATTATTAATAGAAAACCAGTGCCTCCACAGGGATGTTTGGTTTATGCCACAGTTTATTGTACTAGTATAAAAACGAATCCTATAACAAGAAGAAGTTTGCTTCATGATGCGTTTAGTGTTCCATCTCAATGGCACTTTCCTTTAATTATAGCTCATAAAATCTACAGACAAAATGACACTGCATGACTCTTTAAACATTTCTTGTGTGATCATTTAATAATTTGTCTAGTATGCAAATAGTAAATAAGAGTCATTAAATGCTAAACAGCATATTTTATATTTGGAGGCTGTGTTAGGAGCTGCAACACTGCTACTGAAATAGTCATTAACATGCTCTTTAAAATTTGAGACCTCATGCTGTCTCATGAATTTCCTCTGTACTTTGCGCCAGGTGTCCTTTTTTGGTTTCTCCATTGGAGAATGAAGTGTATTCTCACTAAATAAGCACATCCAGTGGGGATATTATTTGTGGATAGCTGGGAAAATTATTATTACTGATATCAATAGTGGAATTACAGATGATCATTTTAATTGATCATTTATGGTATATATTTTGTTGAGCATTTTACACACACACATAACTATATGCTGCA
This sequence comes from Gobio gobio, assembly GCF_949357685.1. Lineage (NCBI taxonomy): Eukaryota > Metazoa > Chordata > Actinopteri > Cypriniformes > Gobionidae > Gobio > Gobio gobio. The sequence continues at coordinate 20,572,298 of NC_137119.1, forward strand.
TTGCATTGTATCCGTTGTATTATATAATATTATACATACAATAAAATAGGATTATTAAGATCATATGTATAAATGATCGAATTCAATGCTTCTAATTTTTCCATATACAAACATAAATACAATTAAAAGCATAGTAAAAAGATAGATTGTCGATATGCCTGGTAAAGTCCAGATTCTAAGCTTTTACATGACTTATATTACGCCAATTTAGAAGGGTTAAAGTGCAAAACATAAAACAATCTGCAATATTGTCCAAAACTAAATATTTATATTGAGCATGATCTATTTAAGTCCACATGTCATTGTAACTAGAAACTATGCTTTTAACCACAGCACAAGAACTGTAGTTTCAACCACATAAGTTTGTGGTGCTGTTTGCGAATGTGCGTTGGAACGATGCTTTCAGGAAACGCCAAATCGTTCAACTACGTAACTTGCGACTGTAGTTTGTTAGCAATGCTTTTGGGTAACGCACCCCTAGTTAATTGAGGGGAAATACTGAGGGGAAATTAGGCTTGTCTTACTGTAAATCCATCATAAAACTACAGTATAGGAAATTGAAAAACATGAAACCGATGTATTAGCAGACTACAGATTCTGTGAAGTGTGCTGCACTCTGTATTTATTGTTCCTTCAAGAAGATGGCATCCGTTGCATGTCTGAAAATAAAAGGTTGCAGTCAATCAAGGTTTCAGACGTCATTTGTTCTCCTGCAGCTCAGAGCATTGACACTGTTTACACGGATCTTGAGGACTGCTGACGCAAATTCCAGAGCAGCCATAGAGCTCTGCCAGTATTCTTCCATTCTGAGGCATAATATCTATGAATAGGGCTTATATCAGAGACTGTATAAGGCAGAGATGATCCACTCATACATATTTCTATATGGTGGCTGTAATCCCACCTTACAGTTAAAAGATCCAATCGACTTTTTGATAGAAGCATCCGAACACTCAATATGGCAGCCGTAGGAAAGGAAGTCCCATCTTAACCCTCATCCTTCCCTCGGGTCATTTTGACCCGAAACTAATTTTTAAAAAAAAATCATCGGAGTGGTCCAAGACCCTAGGACTTTTGTCACACCTGAACCACAAATGCACACACAAAAAATAGACTGGATTTGAGGAGTTTTGTGTTTGAAATGTAAAAAAAAATCCTTCCCTTACGGGTCAATTTGACCTCCATAGGAATGAATGGAATGTGTGGAATGCTTCAGTACACATAGAAAAACCTAAAAATGCTCAAAATTCAAACTAAAAATGTTAAAATGAATTCATACGGAAGACAAATGAGTTTAGGACCCAGCAGAACAGCTCATTTGCTCCATTTAGAGCTATAAGGCCATCTAGTGGCAAGAGTCATGAAACATGTTTTTTTTTTCACAAGAGGTCGGCAAAGACACCCAATGTAAGGTATTTTGAGCTGAATTAAAAGGGTTATGCATGAAATTGTAAATTATTTTGAATTCAAATTGTGATGAATATGCTTAAATTATTGTTTATTTATCATTTATTGATAAAATCTAGTCATTTAAAGGTAAATAAAATTAAAAATCTCAAAAGCAATGTAATTAGAAAAAGAATTAACAAAATTAAATGAAATAAGCTTTCTGGACAAAAAAAAAGAAGAAGAAAAAAAGGAAGTATAATTTTAGGGCTTCAAAGGGAGGGATGAGGTAAAAGAGCAGTTAAAAGAGACATGATCTGCAACAGTTTTACAGTTTTTGGTAACAATTTTTTGTTACTCTGAAAGAAAAGTATTGGGACAGCCTTCCAAATCATTGCATTCAGGTGTTCCAATCACTTCCATGACCAAAGGTGTATAAAATCAAGCACCTAGGCATGTAGACTGCTTCGACAAACATTTGTGAAAGAATGGGTCGCTCTCAGGAGCTCAGTGAATTCAAGTGTGGTTCCATGATAGGTTGCCATCTGTGCAATAAGTCCATTCGTGAAATTTCCTCACTACTAAATATTCCACAGTCAACTGTTAGTGGTATTATAACAAAGTGTAAGCAATTGGGAACAACAGCAACTCAGCCACAAAGTGGTAGGCCACATAAAATCACAGAGCGGGGTCAGCGCATGCTGAGGCGCACAGTGCGCAAAAGTTGGCAACTTTCTGCAGGGTCAATAGCTACAGACCTCCAAACTTTGTGTGGCCTTCAGATTAGCTCAAGAACAGTGCATAGAGAGCTTCATGAAATGGGTTTCCATGGCTGAGCAGCTGCAGCCAAGCCTTACATCACCGAGTGCAATGCAGAGCAGTGGAGACGTGTTCTCTGGAGTGACGAATCACACTTCTCTGTCTGGCAATCCAATGGACTGAGTCTGGGTTTGGCGTTGCCAGGAGAGCGGTACTTGCCTGACTGCATTGTGCCAAGTGTAAAGTTTGGTGGAGGGGGGATTGTGGTGTAGGGTTGTTTTCAGGGGTTGGGCTTGGCCTCTTAGTTCCAGTGAAAGGGACTCTTAATGCTTCAGCATACTAAGACAAGTTGGACAATTTCATGCTCCCAACTGTGTGGGAACAGTTTGGGGATGGCCCCTTCCACTTTTGACTAGGTCCAAAACTAATTTATAATTAAAAATATTTGTTTTATGATTTTGTGAATTACATTAATTGTCCACAATGACAAATAAGTTTACAAATAATTTTTTTAAAAAGTATTTCTCTGCAAAGCAGTGTACATTTTAAAATTAAAAGAACGTTTGTTCCCCTGTTCAACAAAAGTGTCTTTGTTAAACGCCTTTAAACATGGCAGGAACATCTGTTTGTGTATGGATTTGTAGATTATATTGCAAACAAGTCATGATATTCAATTGTGATACTGTAATGGGAGATCCATGTTGAAAACAGTTGTGTTCATTTTTTTTCAGGATTCTTTGATAAATAGAAAGTAAAAAAAAAAACAGCATTAATCTGAAATAGAAAGCTTTTGTAACATTAAAATGTCTTTACTGTCTCTCTTGACACGTTTGCTGCATTGTTGCTGAACAAAACTATTAATTTCTTTAAAAATATTAATTATTAATAAAACTATTAATTGAAAAAAATTCTTACGGACCCCAAACTTTTGAACAGTAGTGCATAATGCTACAAAAGCTTTGGATGGTTTGTGTGTAACAATTTACATTCATTTCAGGGGTTAAACAAAGACATGAAGCTGAAAGAAAAATGCCAAATAGAAAATTTACCACTGAAGCCACTGAATTAGATAATACTCATATAAATGTAAAACACAAAAGCTATTAAAGTAAAGCAATGCATTCGAGTTTATAAATGAGCATCAATCTTGTAACACTGTGTAACATTTTCTTGACAAACCTTTCACATGACAAATGAGCTGTGACAGAGATTGGTCAATAAAAAAAATCACAGGTCTTTTAGATCAGAGCCATTATGTGATGTATCTAATGAACAACATTAGTGAGCTTGTACTTCAGAGGAGGCTTTCTAGACATTATTGGATCATTTATCAACTGCAATTTATGTTACCATTAAATATAATGGAGCTGTGCTCCAAAGATATCAAATATAAAATCATTAAAGATAATTGATTTCCAAGTTCCTTTAGTATGGTACTAATTATTAAGCTTGGAAATTGTCGTGTGACAACTTAAATTTGATGAATGATACCTAACGTAAAAAAAAAAGGTCTTAGGTAGTATTATAAATTCCACAACAGAATTGTAGGAGACGGATTTTGAATGCAACCCCCATATCATAGTGTCATCCCTCCCTTCCTTCTTCTCGGTAATAAGATGACACCATTGAAACACAAATAGCAATGGCATAATCACATTGTATGCAATGGGGATTGTCCGGGGAATGCAACTGCAGTTGGACAATCCATCCAATGCCCTTCAATCTCGCAAACACATCAATAAAAGAAGGCTGCTGGATGCTGGGAGAGACCGCATGCAGCAGTGCGATGTCTTACAGTGGCATAACCTGCAACAGGAAGATGTGATCGGACATGCCTCCACTCACAGACCCTCAGGCACAATGAGATCCTCGGATGCTTGTGGAGAGTGTGTTGACATCAGAGGTCCGACAACAATTGTCACAAGAACGGCAGACATTTAACCTTGGCAACCCTATTAGATGTCAGTCCAGTAGGAAAACAATCTTTCCTCTGAGACATGCATAAATAAGCACAATGGAGACATGGCTCAAAGTGGAGCATGTGCCTCTATTTGAGGTACATAAACACTGTGCTTTTCACATGTTTATATGAGCATGTGACAGCCTAGTTTGGTGAAATGGAGTGAGCTAGTGAACTGCCATATTTGGATCGTTGTGTTGCCGGTAGGGCAACCCTCTCACACACATACACACGTACATGAATAGAAACTTGCTGGACCTTTGCAGCGGCAAAAGAGTAAACATACTACAAAGCAGTTTTATACAGGATGTTAGCAATGTAAATATTCCTGACTAAAACTTTTAACTGCAAAACAACACTTCAGCAACCTCAGGGTCTTAACACATTACAAAGATGAGCATGGACGTAAATATGAATACAAGATCAGATGTTGCGTCTGTCTAAACAGTGATAAATCTGGATTTTGTCAGGTTGACTGCCACTTCTCGACTATGAGTCAGCTTCCATTAAACTCTAACATGAGGCTTTTTCACATATTTTCAAGTTTGAGATATTTCTACAGTACCGTTCAAAAGTCTGTCTGGGGTCAGTAAGATTTTTGATCATAATGATTTCAAATATATTTCTGTCATGACAACTCTCTGAGTGTTTGGCATGGTAATGAGTATGACAATGTTAATGTTCGGTCTTGGCAGGATAGATCTGCTAAACTGATGCTTTTATTGCTGCTGCTGCAGAGGAAGTATGGGACTTGCTCAAAATGCTAGTAGTTGCTAGTTTAATGACGGAAAAAAAGGTTGATTTCCAAAAGGGTTGTACCTAGGGTGCGTTCACACTTGCAGTTCGGTTCGTTTGGTCCGGACCAAAAAACAAAAACAAAACATAGTCCTGGTCCGCTTAGCGTTCACACTGGTATTTTTAACAGCGAACCTAAAGTTACCGAACCAAAGGCATAGGTATACGGTCGGCTTTTATGACATATATTTTGCGACAGAGCTTACTTACCGAACATTCAAAACAATGCTGTGTGCTGGATTAAACGCATTAACGAAGAGCTCATGAAATGTTCAAAACGTTCAAAACAGCACCAGGATTTCCTCTGCTGTATGCAGAAACAAAGATCTGCATATATTGATGAGGCACTTTACCTCCTCGTTGCTCCACGTTTGCCCTCTACTCATTTTGGATACACCGATCTTTCCGCGTCGTTAAAACAGCTGACTTGTAGCATCGCTTCTTGTGACATCACGTCCTGTTTTTGGTTCGTTTTCATGTCTTTGGTCCGTGTTGCGTTCATATATCAATCGAACCGCACCAGAGTTCGTTTGGAAGCGGACCGAGACCCATCTTTTTAGCGGTCTCGGACCGCTTGTTTGGTGCGCACCAGGGTTCGGATGACAGTGTTCACATATGTTCAAAGGAATCGCACTAACCGAGCAATCGCACCAGGGTTCGTTTTAATCGAACCAAACATGACAAGTGTGAACACACCCTTAATGAGTCATGGGTGTGTTTTAGGCGTAACATGCAATAAACCAATCTGAGTCTCATCTCCCATTCCCTGTAAAAGCCAGTTGCACTTGCACCATTCGCTATTTACATGGTGGAATTTGTGAGCGAAAAGACTGAACGCTTCTCCAGAAAGGAATCTTTTTATTTTTAATATTAAAAAATGTTTTTGTGTGCTGCTGTACCTGTGTGTGTAAAATGCATATGTATTGTGCACCTGCATATAGGGGCAAATTACTAACTACTAAAATATAAACTACTAAAAATACTGCACTATTGACTTTAGACCAGGTTTTGTTGGTCAGTGGCGCAGTCCTTTTCAGTTGCCTCGAAATAGCAACGCACCAGCAATGCGTCTGAACACACCTTGTTTTCAGACCAGCACGCCCATGTTACAAACAGAGGGACACGGAGAACAGATGATGGAGGAAAACAGTGTTTGTTGATGAAACCAGATAGTGAGCGGATCAGGTGAGAGAGTTCAGATGATGGTAGATGATAACTGGGTAATACTATACTCTTGCTTGCAGATGGTGATGGCGTTCAGGCAGAAGGAGCGATGGAGACAGGAGACAGGACGAGGAAACACACTGGAGACTTGGAGACACGATGGGAACAGGTAAGTATCGTAGAGGAGTCCTTGAGGTAAGCAGTAACGTAGGCTTGTTGCGAACGAGACCGGACAGTGAATGACTGAGCGTGGTGCTTAAGTGCAGGCAGTGATTCCGGTGATGATGAGGTGCAGGTGCGTGTGATCAGTACTCTGGTGATGGAGTGCGCTGTGACTGGGAGAGGGTGGAGCCTGGCGTGCTTGTGACAGCCCATGGGTGAACAGATGGGCACGAGTGCATTTGATATTTGAACAACGTGGACGTGAAAATGATAACTGCATCGGGCTGAAACTAGCAAAAAACACATTCACCGGGTGCATGATAGGGCCCTTAAACTGTGTGAACTGTTTTCTGTTTTAACATATTTTAAAATGTAATCTTGTGAAAGGATATTTGCAGAGTTTTTAAAATCAAGGTTTTTTAAAGACCTTCAAAAATAAAATTACTACCATTATGTCCATAGAGAACAAACCCATACAATTTCACAATAAACCATGCATCTCAGATTAGTTAACTTATTTAAATAAACTGGAGCACACATTATATTGCAAAACAGGGTAATTGCAATAGTTTACAATAGTCAAGACAATTGTATTCACACTTTAAAATGATTAGTTTCAACTTAAAAAAGTACATTTTAAGTTTAGTTGTACTAAGTGACAACTTGGATATTTGAGTTGACTAAACTTAAAATTTAAGGCAGCACAAACACTTTTTAAGTGGAAACAACAATTTTTTTTTACAGTGCAACATATACATTGAGAATTGTACTAATATATCAATACATATAAATTATAGGCCAATCTTTATTTGATTTTTGCTCCAGTCTTCAGTGTCACGTAATCCTTTAGAAGTCATTCTAATAGCTGATCGCAAAAATCATCTTATTAATGTTGAAAACAGTTGTGCTCCTTAAGATTTTTGTGGACATTTTTTTTTGAGGATTCTTTGATGAACAGAAAGTTCTTTATTTGAAATAGAAATCTTTTGTAAAATGTCTTTACTGTCACTTTTTATTTAATGCATCCTTGATAAATAAAGGTATTGATTTCTTTAAAATGAACAGTGCTAAAGCTTGACAGAAAATGTATTTCATTCAGTTAACAAAATTAAAATTTTCAGCATCCTGTGGTTGTACAATAAGATTTTATCCTTCACTTTCTTGTCTATCAAACACCACCAGAGCCTTTTCTACTAGCCTTTCAATGTGTGAAATGCTTTATGTATGTAAGACACGTTTTGAGGGTGTGCAAAGAGTCATATCACTTTGAAAGAAAGCTAGAAGCACAACTGGACCTGCCCTGAGATTCTCATCAGTCAACGGATGCAAGAGTCAGAGTGCATTGCAGCAACATTTGAAACTTTAGTTGATGGTAAAACTTTATTTTAGCTCCATATTTTATATCATGGAGCATCATTTTTTCAAACCCTTGCATTCTTCCTCCTTGCGATGTACTATCCACATTGACAGTGCAGGTACTCTAATGCTCATCCTTATCTCTTCATTTAGTTCCATTAGGCCTAAAAAAGCTTCCTGTCTTTTCCAGTAAGTGAAAAAGAGGAACATGAAAAGTGTCATATTTTCTGTTTCCAAACTCGCAACTTCCCAGGAGGACCTGAGTACAACATGAGTGTTGTGATTCTTTCTATTAATTTTTCTAAGAGTGATCTGCCTCCTCCTCCTCCTCCATTTAGTCTCTGCCTACTGTAAGACATTGGCAGACGTCCTGAAGAATAAAGTTTAAAAAGTCTGTCTGAATGAAGGCATTACACCATGCCAAGACAGAGAACTGTTCTTTATCAGTATACCAACACAAGCCAAGCCCAAACATACGGCAGAAATCTGTCTTCTTGTTAGCCACGTCTGCTGTAATGAGTAAAGTCGTTCTCTTTGTTCTTTCCTCTCTATCATTCACAGGTGTGCGTGTGAGTCTGTGATTCTGACAACGAACATATCAGGTCTTTTCCAGCAGGCTTTTCGCTGCACTCCCATGGGAAAGCCTGGCGTTCTCATTTAGATTTACTCACACTGTTTGGTGTTTGTATATTGGCTATTTTACAATGGTTTAAACATGGCTCAGTCAATCATATTTATAATGTACTGCTGTTTTGAGTTTCTCAAGTGTTGTATAATGTTTCTTTTGCACTAAGGCAGTCTTATGGTTTATCAACAGTCTTATCTTTCAAAATAAAAAAAATAAAATAATCAAATTATAAAATACCTTTCACACATACTTAATTAAAGGTGCAATCGGTGATTCTCAACATTTTTTAAACATATATCGTCTGTGGAAGGCGTAGGACCATAAAATGTGCGTTTAATTAATTTAATTCGGTATGACGCAAGTGTTTTTTGCTAGTTCCAGTCCGATGCAGTTATCATTTTCACGTCCAGCTCTGCGTTGTTTAAATAGCAGATGCACTCACACCCATTTGTTCGAATTAGCCTAACTATTTGCAGTAATGACAAGCAAGCAGGCGCGGCGTCACTGGACGAGCAGATCTGTTTCCTCGCTAGAGAAGCGTTCAGTTTTTCTGCTTGCAAATTCCGCCATGTAAATAGTGAATCTGCCATGGTGCGAGCACAATTGGCTTTTAAAGGGAATGGGAGATTCTGATTTGTTTATTGCATGTTACACCCAAAACTCACCCATGATTCATTGAGAGACTAGGTATAACCTTTTTAGACCATGCGCCGTCCATTTTTCCCGTTGTTAAACTAGCGAAAGTGGATTCTGACACGCCCTAAGTGCACTTGCGCCGTGTGCTTTAGACCATGCGCTTAGATTGTTAAAATAGGGCCCAATGTGTTTCACCGTCATGCAAAAAATATTATTATACACTGACACATTTTGCTAGCTATACACAAGCAAAAACTTGCTGCATCTAATTCCGTTTTTGAAAAGTTGTTTACATTCGATATGTACTGTAAAGTTTTCTCACCGGTGAATTACACATGATGTAATCCAATAACGTTGTCACTTGTCGTCTCGCTTCTGGTCTGTTCGCGTTCATGTGTTTTGGAGGATTTGTGGCTTTGGACAGCCATTTGCAGGGACATATGCTTTCAAAGCTAGCAGAATAAATTCAGCATTTTCCAGATGAATGATTGCACCTTTAATCAAAATAGGCATTACTTAGGGATGCACAATATCGTTACTATATTGACAGAGATTTCTTTTCATTAGATATTAGATATCGCTTTTTTTATACTTATTTCCCCTATTTTGCACTTAAAGTTAATTTTTTATGCAATGTTTAGCAAATCTTAAAATTAATATACATTTTTCATGCTGCACAATATTATGCAGTGATGCCTAAATGAACTTGTAGCATTTAAAACGCTTGATTTTAATTTTGTATTTTCATTGTCAAATTATTATTTTGGATAAAACAACATAAAAATTTAAAATTAGTAACTTGGCTAAAATAAAATAAAAAAGATTATATAAAATTGCAACATGGTTAGTTAATACATGCTATAAAACAAGAATATAAAAATATATATTAGTATAAATACTATTGAAGCTGTAGTCCGTAAGTTTTGCCTCTTTGTCGCCATCTCTTTTTGAAACCTGCAATTGCAGTTATTCACGGAATTATCTTTACGTGGGTTGTGTATCGGCATGGCTCCTCAGCGCAAATTAATCAAATTTTTTGAGGTGTATCTGCACCAGTGTGGATACTGTTCTTCGGAATCACAGATTATACGTCTTGGAAGTATGAAAAAAATAAGAATTTTCACCTGAAAATGTCATCTGAAGAAGCAAGTAATAAGTCTGCCACTTCTGTTCAGAAAAAAGGCATTACAATAAATCATGCCATCAATGGTGATTAAATCTAACGATTGCTTAGCTCATATCACATCAAACAAATTATTATTATTGTTATACTTGTTCTCAAATTGTTAATGTTAACAACGTCAGCATTGTGTGACTATTGTATTTAGTGTATATTAGCGTAACCTGTAGATTTCAATTTATGTACTGTCTAATCATTTGGTCCTTTCTGGATTTTGGTCATTTCTGGAGTTTAATTATTCCAGCTGTTGGGAAAAGGCTATAAATGATCCACCACCTGCAGCATCCTCACATGATATAGCCTACCTTGGACTTCTTCTTTATGTATACAAATGTGACAAAGATGAACGGCGGCATGCTCGAATTTCCCCCGGAAAGCTACCAGTACCACTCAAATTATAACACATTATTACAAGCTTACCGTCGTGAATCGGGCTAAGGTAAGGAGATAGTTTTGAACACTGGCTGGTTATGTACTTTTTATATACTCAAAAATGTATTTTGGATCATTTTAACAGTTTTAAACACATTTAACAGTGATATTAGATTTTGGTTACGCCCTACATCGCCCTCAGTTCTCAAAAGAAACCTGTGTGTTTATTTAGTATTCAGCTGCCTCTCAAAAAGACATATAGCAGGCCTGTTTCAAGTCACAGGACTTGGAGAACATTTTCCCACTGCTTCATCTATATATAATGAACGCTCTTAGGTGTCCTAGTCCACAACCAGTGTCTGGCTAATGCTTTTAGTTAGGCTACTCTGAAAGGGTGAAATATCAATGTTTTGCCCATCCAGTGCTGTTTCCTGGCAAATATGAAGCCCATCCATTTATACTGAGTGAGAAGCTGCATGCATGCATTTAGAGATTGGGTTTCCATCTTATCTTCAGATCTCTACAAATGTGGTTACATGAGTGGGGTTTTCTTGCAGACGGACTTTCACAGCTCTTTTTAAAACACTGATCTGGAACCTGTGAGTTCTGGAATCCAACCAGGAAGTCAAGTAGACTACATTATGAACTTAAGGAATCACTGTCTTTAACTGTCTGTCACACACCCCGATCATATTAACAAACATGATCTTGGTTAAATAATATAAAAATCAGATACTGTATGTGGTGAAACCTCATGGATCAACAAAAATGACCTTTTACCCCTAACAAATACTGTAGTGGTGTAGCAAACAAATCCCTTGTTGTTTTTATTGCAGAAAAATAAGGTCTGCGATTTGATATTATCTGATACACTACTGTTTAAAAGCTTGAGGTCAGTATGAAGACGTGTATACTTTTATTCAGCAATAATACATTAAATTGATCAAAAGTGACAGTAAATACATTTATAATGTTACAAAAGATTTCAAATAAACGTGGTTCTTTTGAACTTTCTATTCATCAAACAACCCTGAAACAAATTATTGGTTGTAGTTTCCACAGAAATATTAAGCAGCACAAGTGTTTCTTGAGCAGCAAATCTGCATTTTAGAATTATTTCTGAAGGATCATGTGACACTGAAGACTGATGCTGAAAATTCAGCTTTGCATTACAGGAATACATTACATTTTGAAATATATTAAAACACACCTTGTAAAACTGTTATTTTAAAATTGTAATAATATTTTACAATATTACTAGTTTTTACTGTAATGTATATAAAAAGAAAGGCAGCCTGAGTAAGAATAAGTGATTTTAACGTTAAAATTAAAAAATCATCCCGACCCCAAACTTTTGAATGCTTTTGTATATTTAAAAAGATATTGCCACTATAAGTGTCAGAGTTATGCATAGTTTTGGTTTTGTTTTCTCTGTCTGCTTAGTTACCTTTGTGTGTTTTTTTTTTTTTTTCGCCAGTTTTAGTTGCCATGGACACTCATGCTCTCAATACACCTGTTCGTCGTTTAGTTTGTTATTATTTTATACAATATGTAAGATTTCTGGATTCAAATATCCAAAAACCCCTAGAACAATGTTATATATTTGGTATCCCAAATGTTTCCAAGAATGTTTAAATCCAGAGAAATAAGCATATAACTGTCCGTGCATCGCCTATCAATGACATCATACCCACATTACCCTCAATTTCCGGTTTTATTTTGTAAAAACTATGGAAACACTAAAGATGCTTTAATATATTATGTGTTTTATTAGGCAGGTGAGCAACTGTTTGGATACATTCAACGACAGAAAATGAATCATTGTTATATAGCTCAACACAGTTAGTCTTATTGTTTAAATCTCGTTTTCTTGATTTACCACGATGTACCATGCCTAATATGGATCTATCTTACTGCCGTGTGCAACAAATGTCTCATAGTAGCCACCGAGTGAACACACAGAGTAGCATTATAACTTTCAACACACTCAAATGTATCTAATATGATAAAACAGTGCTGTGTTACCCCACATACGCATGACCGGAAGAAGCGCAAGCGGACGTCTGCGGCATAATAAAAGCTACTTGAGCCGGGTGTCGCGCTCCAACGGCTTTCAGCCCCACCCTGCTTCATACTACAGTTACGGTAATAAATATTTAATACATTAGCTCATCCATGAATATGATTTCTGCCCGAGTCCCGTCAGATTCTTTACCAACGGCTGTAGATGTGAAGTGAAATTCCGCGAAATCAAGACGTCATCAAGCTACACTTTTATTTTGAATAAGCGAACTCTAGTGGTGAAAATTACATATTGTGCCTTTAAGATCCTCCTTGCATTCAGTTCGTGTCTTTCACGTTGTGTCGTTTGCTTATAGCCTTTGGATTTACTTGCGTTTGTTTTATTCAATAAAATACTACAGTAATTTGAGCCTTTTGCAATCTCCATTGTCCTCAACGCACTACAACGAGCTTGTTAACAGCTTGTAGTGCAGCAAACTACTTTCTTAAAAGAACAGCTTGACTGTAGTTGCAGTTTGTAGCTCAAAGTAGCTTCACTCACACTGTCTCAAGCACAATTAAATGTAAATTTATTTGTTCAATAAAACAGCTGTCAAATAAAGCTCCGGATTGCATATTGATCAGGGAACAACAAACGCCATACTGCAGTATCATATTTTCAACGTTCAAATGCTGCTTTCCACACAGCCCAGCCTGGCAGCAAAATGCGTTGCGATTATTTTCATCCTGCATTCATAATTCATTTCAGCAGACATTTCGACTCCTTTGGGTGTTCAAGACAAATCTAGACACGGAAATTTTCACAGAAGCCAGCCTGTCGAAAAACAAACCTCACGTTCGGTAATGATACTGAACGAGTGCTACTAACTCATAACGTTTGCCTGAAGGGAGAACCGGCTGCGCTGTTGTCCTCTGATAATACACTAACACTTGACATCTGGTGCAGAGGGAGGAGTACTGCCCGTCCACCCACTCTCTTCCTTTATCTCCAACTCTTCCTTCAGCCTGTAAGCAAATCCGTTATAACATCCTCCTCTGCCGTCACATGTTCGGCCCAATGGCCTGTTCAGCAGCGTGCGGCAGATTGCCTGCACTCCACTAAACAAATCTGTGCATGCCGATCACCATGTAATATCAAACCGCACACAATGCATAAATGCCAAATACCTCAGGGTGGCCTACGTGCTATAAAAAGCAATGCAAATGAGATTGTATTGGGAAAGAGCAAGGCTTGTACCTCCTGCATCCCTTATCTTTCACGCCAATACAAGACAAAAAGACAAATACAACCTAACCTGACCTCCATCTCTTTGACAAGCCACACAAAAATTCAAAAGGCATTGTGTTCACTTGCCTGGGTTAAATTATGTAATGCCTCCACGATGAGTAGATTGCCGCCTTTCATTCGCCTTGCTTCACAGTTTCCTGGGAAGCAGTAATTAGTGTCAAGAACAAATTTGTTGTTGTTAATGAGCCTACAGGCTAAGGCGACAGCATGGGTAAGGAAAAAAAAGAAAAAGAAAGATGCCCCCTCGCAGGATGGTTTGGATAGTGGAGATACACTCCATCTATTCTCCAGCCATCAATGCGCCTCTTACAACCTCTTTGATGGGACGTCTCTGGCTTTTCATTCACAGTAAATCAGAGAAAAGTCTTATCGCCCATCACAGACAGAACAGCTGCATGGACACCAGTGTAAACAATCTCTAATACAGGGATGAATCATCCTGAATAAATATTGTACTGTTCTATCACGACAGTTGCACTACCGCAGAATTAACTGAAAATTCATGGTAATGCGCATCATTTTAGTTTATGAGGTCTTAAAAGGTTCTGTTAAAGTTCAGGTTTAATTTGTGTGCATTCAATAGTGTATGTGTGAGGTAATAGGCATTTCTATTTTGGCACAAGGCACGCACAGCCGGGATATGCAACCTATTTGAATCCTTCAGCTGGATAAATATATTCAATTTCCCATAGCAAGCATTCTCATTCCGTGTTTGTTTACTCCTCATTTTTAGAGCCTCAAAGAGAATAAAAACCTGCTTAATGTCATTTTTTTTTAAAGACACTCTTCTTTTGTGTGTCTCGTGGAAGACATTCCTTTTTGGCAACGCAGGAGGAATTTACCAGCTGAATTGTGGGAAGGGATTACAATGCCATTGGCAGCTAAGAAAGTATAAGCCATTGAATTATCCTGCTGTTCAAAATGACTGTTAATCATACCAATAGCCTTAGTCACATTAAGTTATTTTATGGAAGAAAGGCACACCCGTAGTCTCTTTCGAAATGTATTCAGAGAAGCAATAAACTCACAGTAAGTCAACATCCGCATCAAAGCAGTAAACACTCCATGTCTTGTGGATGTACTCAAAACACGCAGCATCCTTGGGGCACACGTCTGCGTCAAAATATAAAAATCTTGTTTGACTGTAAATACAGATCCAGAAATAAGATGAATCATTTTGAAATTAGAGCATCATTTATGCAGCATGACAAGCTTTTTCCAGTACTTAGTACTGCCTACGCTGCAAAAAGTATTTTGGTCTTGTTTTTCCAAGAAAAATATTTACTAATTAATTTATTCATTCATTTATAAATAACATTTTGGCATTTCATTTAATCTTCGACCTCAATACATTTTGAGTGAAAAATAGGTAAAAACTAAACTAAACATGCTCTATACAAAATGACATATATATATATATATATATATATATATATATATATATATATATATATATATATATATATATATATATATATATATATATATATATATATATATATATATATATATATATATATATATATATATATACATATAAATATATATTATATATATACTACCAGTCACAAGTTAAAGGGATAGTTCACCCAAAAATGAAAAAATTCTGTCATCATTTACTCACCATCAAGTTGTTCCAAACCTGTATGAGTTTCTTTGTTCTGCTGAACACAAAAGAAGATATTTTGAAGAATGTGTGTAACCAAGCAGATAGAGCAACCAATGACTACCATAGGGGGAAAAAAAATATGGTAGTCATTGGTTGCTCTATCTGCTTTGTTACAAACATTCTTCAAACTATCTTCTTTTGTGTTCAGCAGAACAAAGAAACTCATACAGGTTTGGAACAACTTGAGGGTGAGTAAATGATGACAGAATTTTCATTTTTGGGTGAACTATCCCTTAAAAAAGATTAAGTTTTGCTGCATTTTACATTTAACAGTTTTAAAACACCAAACTTTTTATTATAAAATGTATTCATTTATTGATAGGTGACGTGAATAACACTGAATATCTTTATCACAGCACCTGTTAGTGGGTGGGATATATTAGGCAGCAAGTGAACATTTTGTCCTCAAAGTTGATGTGTTAGAAGCTGGAAAAATGGGCAAGAGTAAGGATTTGAACGAGTTTGACAAGTGCCAAATTGTGACGGCTAGACGACTGGGTCAGAGCATTTCTAAAAATGCAGCTCTTGTGGGGTGTTCCCGGTCTGCAGTGGTCAGTATCTATCAAAAGTGGTCCAAGGAAGGAACAGTGGTGAACCGGCGACAGGGTCATGGGTGGCCAAGGCTCATTGATGCACGTGGGGCGCGAAGGCTGGCCTGTGTGGTCCGATCAAACAGACAGCACCTTACAGGACTTAAAGGATCTGCTGCTAATATCATGATGCCAGATACCACAGAACATCTTCAAGGGTCTAGTGGAGTCCATGCCTCGACAGGCCAGGGCTGTTTTGGCAGCAAAAGGGGGACCAACAATATATTAGGAATGTTATGCCTGATCAGTGTGTGTGTGTGTATATATATAACACTGATTTTGTCTTGTTTTATGGTTTGACTTTGTCAGACTTTGGGCAAGATATAGATAACAGGACAAATTAGAGTGCAATTCCAAAAAAGTGCAGATGGGAGTGGAAGGTTCTGCTTGTGATCTACTGACGACGCACAAACTAAAGAACACAGACGCAGCCGGATAAATTCCATAATGATCAACGCAATCTGTACCAAGAACAGCGCAAATTAGCGTCTGGTTTAATACGTGCTTTTTTGCCCGTTAAATAATAGCGCAAATACCATTAAAATGACTAGTGCAAACCTTAGTAAATTACCTTACATAATTAATTTGAATACCCTCTTCCCATAAATGTTGTGTCGGAAAGGGAAACTCCTACAAATGCATATGCAATAAGGTCAGCCGCAAAAATAACACTGTCCACGCCTTTTCAACGCAAATGTTTCACTGCGTGTCTTTAGTAAATTCTGACTGCCGTTTTTTAAAGCCAAAAGAGGGTTTGCGCTGGTGCAAGCTGTTAGTAAATCTGGCCCTGTAACAGCAGAGTCAATGTCATCACTGTTCACCTGAAATAAAACTCAAAAGCAATTCATCAGATTGCACTGGATGTCATCTCAGATTAATACAACAGAGCAATCTCTATTCTTGGGTAACAGAATGCTGACAATGGATTACAATAAAACCAGATGATCTCTCTCAGACACAAAAGTCTTTCCCAAAAGTATGGGCAGCTTACGTGCTTGGCCAGAATGCCACAAGAGTGACGTCCATGTCTTGCGCACTATAACATGATTGATTGACAAAGCACTCGGACATCAAATTACATTGATACTGCAGTCAACTTCAGTGTTTGGCCGAAATATTACTTGATTAAAGATTATTCGATTAAAGATAAAAGATGTTACACCACTGCCAGAAGGCCGTTGTTTACTGAATAAGAAAGACTAGAGTAAAAGAAAGATCACATGTTAAGGCAAATGACAGATGTCCGTCTGTGACCTGTGTCGCTATGCAGTCTTCAAACATCTGGCTGCAAGAGAAGCAAGCAGATTGAAAGATTTGCATTCGCTAATTTAGTCTATGACTGACTGGGTTCCTCTTGCTCTTCTCAAAAGATTAAGGAAACAAACATCATCAGAGCTGTGAAATCTTGTGTTTTGTATAAATACGTTGTAAACGTCTTCCAGTGCATTATGTCTTTACATCTTTTGCAGTGTTACTTAAAAAAGTGTGCAGTTCATTCAAAGTTGAAATATGCCTAATAATCACATCTTAATATACAATGGCTTTTGGCTTTAATGATGTCAAATTTTTCTAGTCCATGCAAATTTAGCTGTCAGTGAATTACAACAATATGGCTTCAAACGACTGAAATGTCAGGAGATGTAAATAATGACATTTCATATTTGGGTAAACGATTCATTCAATACCATCCCAGCCTCAGACTCACGCAATATTTACCCTCTGTGCTGAGAGAAAAACAACATACCGTTTTAAATATGGCACCCTGCATAAGCCAAACAAAGCCACAGACCCCACAAATCGTGTTCAGTGATCATCACGAAGAGAATGAAAGCTAGTCAAGCATTACGTCTTATGCAAGAGCCCAATTTCATTGTAACACAGAGCCAAAAACTTCCTCTAAGACAATATGTCATAACTCATTTAGGCTTGATCTCTATTTGCATTTTGTTTTTGAGAACTTCAGGTTTATAGATTTCTTCCATGGTCTGGGAAGCATTGATTTGTATTTGATGGAGTTGTACTGTATGGATGGTGTGTTTTCCAGCAGGGAGACCTGAGGGCAAACCCATGCCGCAGTAATGAGAGGAGATGATGGTGAGAACTTCACAATAGAGGTGATCTTTCAAGGTGGCCTTTGATGTCTCGAAAGTGCCTTGAATACACAAAAGCCCCAAAACAATCTATACTTTTTTTTTCCTGGGATGGTGCTCTTTGCAGAATGAATTTTCTCCAGTCAATATACAAAAGTAATTTAGCCTCTTGAAGTGTGAATGGAGAAAAGTATTGCACAAACATTAATGTGAAGAGACAGTACGTCTTCAAAATGTCGACTCAGCATAGGCTCCCCGTTTACAGGGCACTGCGTATGCCATCATGACTGACAGACAAACACACAAGCCATCTGATCGATTATATTGATTTCAAGTAAGCTGCTTTGAGCTCTATGGAGCGCTTAGAAATCACACAAACACATTATTGCTTATCAGGTTTAAAGGACAAATAAGGTCACTTTGGATTTACGACAATTCACTTCTGGCCAGTTACATTTAGCTGGTTTGTCAGTGAGATAAGAGTTACTTTGAACACGTTTAATTATTTAATGTCCAGAGCTAGATAAAAACACTCATATTACTCCGTCAAAACACTTCTCAACATAAGCACTGGCCAGCAGATTGATCCACAAAATTAAACGTTTCTTCTTGTCTCAGAAATATATTGGGAAGGAAATAAACTGGAGTGTTGGTAGTTGTCTAGATTCAATCTGCTTGCAACATTAAAGACACAAACAATTAAACAAAAAGTTTGCTTAGAAGATGCACTCTAGATGCTTTGTCTCAAGTGAATCGTTCTTTTGAGTTTTGTTGTTGTTGAACGAATCAGTTCACAAAAATGGCCTGAAAGAATTGTTCATAAATTGGGATGAATCAGTCTGGGTGGTTCCCGAGTCGACAACTCACTGACTCACTGAACCG
Source organism: Gobio gobio (assembly GCF_949357685.1). Lineage (NCBI taxonomy): Eukaryota > Metazoa > Chordata > Actinopteri > Cypriniformes > Gobionidae > Gobio > Gobio gobio. Next base: position 20,591,237 of record NC_137119.1, read on the forward strand.
AGAACTCTCCCGTTTGGAGATTCGTAATGAATCAATATCCAAAGAGTGAGCTTACTGCAAAGGTGCAGTTACCATTTACTGTTGTTTTGTGAATTTTTCAGTCAAAATCCAGCCATTTCAATAGTAATCCACACAATTGGGAATTTCGGGTGAGGGTGAAAGATTTGACCAAAAGAAACCTGCTGTTCCCATTCAGTCGGTCACGTTCGACGTACGTCGAATTGGGATCACTTCTGGGAGCCCCTATCAGCTTCGAGCTATCTAGAACCGGCCAATGAACAATTGGCGTGCGAGATTTGCATCTCGCGCTCCGCCCCGCGCCGCGGGTATAAACAGGAAGCGAGAGCGAATGCACGCTGTCATTCACTTCGGAGCCACACAGGCGTATGAAGGACTCACTCTCTTCATTCAAGACGAGTATTTTTCGCTGCTATCAGCAAGACTGTCTACAGACACCGGAAAGCCAGAGGAGGACGCGTGTTGGAGAAACGGCACCTTTCAGTGGGATCGCGCTGAACTCATCGAGCTGCCTCTGAGTGCAGAAAAACTGCTGTTATCACAGCAACCTGTTGGTCTGGGTAGAGCGTTTTCCTGCTGAGTACAGGCACGGGCTGCACTAACAATCCCGTGCGCTGTCGCGTTTCCCCCTGAGTGCTTCAGCACAGAGCGTTTTCCTCACAAAAGAGCTTCACGGGTGACGTGCCGTCTTTTTCAAGATGTCTTACCACTCGTGCGTTTCTGGATGCGGTTGTTTCCTGTCCTGACGGCCACGATCCATCTCGCATAAACATGTTGAGACTGTGTCGTGGGTGATCCATGTTCTCCCAGGGGAACGGGATCACGTCGACGCGCTGGTCATCTCACCTTCCGCGTGAGGGTTTGAGTGTTCAGCGCGCCGTGTGCCGTCTGGCTGCCGGGTGACAGCGCGGGTTGCCACGGCAACTCTTGCGCGCGTCACTCGGCGCCTCCGATGCGCGGTCGAGACTATGATGCCTCAAACGGGGTTGAGTCCCTTCGCTTATACCCCGATCTAGTCTCTTTTCTGGTGCACCAGAGGGGGGACTATTTTGGCTGATAAGCCTGGGTGGCCTGAGGATTACAGTGAGGCTTCCCCGCCGCGTACATCTCTGTGGGCCCCTCACTCCTCTATCGCATCGCAAGCATGTTGAGACTGTGTTTGTGGGTGGTCTATGCTCTCTCACGAGAGCATGGCCACGTCGGCGCGCTGTTCGTCTTGCCTTTTTCATAAGGGCTTGAGTGTTCAGCGCGCCGTGTGCCGTCTCACGGCCACGCCCACTGTCTCACGTGTCTGCTGGTAGCTTACAGATGGGATTGCTGGTCCTTGAAAGGGGACCTAGCATTTCATTTGGGGCTCTAGCAGAGGACAGATGTCAATCGCTGCATCGGAGAGAGGGCTGTTATGTGTTGAAAATGAAGATGATGCTGAGATTCCCACCGTAATAGTGGGCGCTCGTGCTGAATCAGATTCATACTTGACAGCCATGCTTTCCCGGATGGCTGAGGCATAGTGCAACGCGTAAATCGCCTTGCCTGCCCCTTGCCTTTTTTCGGATGTGCATTGGAAGGCTTTGGCATTGTGGAACTATTGGTGCCAAAATATGGAACACCAATAGGGCCATAATCTGTATAAAGTTTTCCTCTCTCTCACTACCCTCATCGGTGGGGTGGCAGTGCCACTGGCAGGCCACCTCCGCCCTGCTTAGTGCACAAGGGTAGTTCTGAGCTGAGGTTGAGCTGCGCACAGCGCTGGCCCTTGGCTAGACGATGTCCACCCTGGTCCAGAAGCACAATTGACCCGGATTTGGTCTGGAACTGTTCTTCCCCGGAGGAGGGCCGGGTGGAAAATCATTAGTAATTCTGTTCCGCCACTGATGTTAAAAACAGCCAGTGGTACCAAAAAAAAAAAAAAAAAAAGAGCAGTTCCAATACCTCTGGGTCTCGGGAGTTCAGGAATGGCAGCGTGTGACGCTACAGAGCCTCGCCGCTTTCATTCCCCTCCCCACAAGAGGGCGAGAATGGCAGTGTGTGTGATGCTACAAAGCCTCGCCACCCTCATTCCCCTCTTCTCAGCGGTGCGTGGACAACAGTGCGCGACGCTATGCCTCGCCACTCTTGTTCCCCGCTGAGGAAGGAGGTGAGGCAGACCGTGTGCAACGCCACAAAGCCTTGCCACGCTCAGCCCCTCCTTCATTTGGGAGCGCGCTTGGCGGTGGTCGACGCCCCCATGCCTCGCCACCCTCAGACGCCTCTCCCTTCGCCAGCAGGGGGCGCCGGCTGTGGGAACGCACTCAAGCGGCCTCCCCACACTCGCACGCCCCCTCCGCGGACGCAGGTAAGTGTTGCACAGCACACTCAGATCCCACTTCGGGCCGCTCCATGCCGTCCGAGTCGGATCCCTGCATTCCGCGTCGCTGCCCCGCTGCGGGTACGTCTGTGGTTAATCCCCTTGCTCGGTGTCTGGAAGCCTGGCTAGAGCTTCCCAGCCCGTCTCTGGGCCGTACCATCAGACTCGGCTATGCGATTCAGTTCGCCAGGCGTCCCCCTAAGTTTGGGGGCGTTCACTTCCCAGTAGCGAAGGAGAACGCCCCCGTGCTCCGGGCGGAGATCGCAGTCCTACTGGCGAAGGACGCGATGGAGCCGGTCCCTCCAGCCGATATGAGGTCCGGGTTCTACAGCCCGTACTTCATTGTACCCAAGAAAGGCGGCGGGTTATGGCCGGTCTTGGACCTGCGGTTTTTGAACCGGTCCCTTCACAGGCTGCCGTTCAGAATGCTAACGCAGAAGCACATCTTCAGGTGCGTCCGTCCCCAAGATTGGTTTGCAGCGATCGACCTGAAGGACGCGTACTTTCATTCTCGTTTCCCCTCGACCGGCCCTTTCTGCGCTTCGCGTTCGAGGGACGGGCATGTCAGTACCGCGTCTTGCCCTTCGGCCTGTCCCTGTCGCCCCGCGTCTTTACGAAGGTTGCGGAGGCGGCCATTGCTCCCATGAGAGAGCATGGCGTTCGCATCCTCAACTACCTCGACGACTGGCTGATTCTTGCCCAGTCGCGAGAGCAGTTGTGCGAACACAGGGACAAGGTGCTCAGTCACCTCAGCCAGTTGGGACTTCGGGTCAACTGGGAGAAGAGCAAACTCTGCCCCACGCAGAGGATCTCTTTTCTCGGTATGGAGATAGACTCGGTCGCCATGACTGCGCGCCTCACCGAGGAGCGCGTCCAGTCGGTGTTGAACTGCCTGAATTCGTTCAAAGGCAGGACAGCGGTTCCACTGAAACATTTTCAGAGGCTCCTGGGGCATATGGCATCCGCAGCCGCAGTAACGCCGCTCGGATTGCTTCATATGAGACCGCTTCAACGCTGGCTACACGATCGAGTCCCGAGATGGGCGTGGCACAGCGGTTCCCTCCGCGTCCAAGTGACTCCGAGGTGCCGCCAAACCTTCGGCCCGTGGTCGGACCCTCTGTTTCTCCGGGCGGGAGTTCCCCTAGAACAAGTGTCCAGGCACTCCGTTGTCTCCACGGATGCCTCATCCACGGGTTGGGGTGCCACGTACAACGGGCTTGCAGTTCGGGTCTGTGGACGGGGCCTCAACTGCAATGGCATATCAATTGCCTCGAGTTGTTAGCAGTTCGTCTTGCACTCAGCCGCTTCAAAGTTCCGCTCAGAGGCAAGCACGTTCTGGTCCGTACGGACAACACTGCGACCGTTGCGTACGTCAAAAAAACAGGGTGGTCTACGCTCTCGTCGCATATCACAACTCGCCCGCCATCTCCCCTTATGGAGTCAGAAGCATCTGAGGTCGCTTCGTGCCATTCACATTCCGGGCCTGCTCAATCGTGCAGCCGACGAGCTGTCACGTCAGCCGGTGCTTCCGGGAGAATGGCGACTCCATCCCCAGGCGGTCCAGCTAATCTGGAGTCGTTTCGGGGCCGCACAGGTAGACCTGTTTGCCTCCCCAGAGACGACCCACTGTCAGTGGTTTTATTCCTTGACCGAGGGAACCCTCGGGTCGGATGCCCTGGCCCACAGCTGGCCCCGGGAAGAACGCAAGTATGCGTTTCCCCCAGTGAGCCTTCTTGCGCAGACTCTGTGCAAAGTCAGGGAGGACGAGGAGCAGGTCCTGTTGGTCGCTCCGTATTGGCCCAACCGGACTTGGTTCCCGGAACTAGTGCTCCTTGCGACAGCACCTCCCTGGCCCATTCCTCTGAGGCAGGACCTCCTGACTCAGAGACGGGGCACCCTATGGCACCCGCGGGACGCGGAGGTTCTAGGTGACCTACCGCAAGCGGTAGTTGACACCATCACTTCCGCTAGAGCCCCCTCTACGAGGCGCCTCTATGCGTTGAAGTGGAACCTGTTCGTCGACTGCTGCTCTTCTCGCCGAGAAGACCCCCGAAGATGTTCGGTTGCATCTGTGCTTACCTTTCTACAGGATGGGTTGGAGCGAAGGCTGTCTCCCTCCACCCTCAAAGTCTATGTCGCCGCTATCGCCGCTAATCATGAGCTCGTAGATGCAAAATCTCTAGGTAAGCACGATCTGATCGTCAGGTTCCTTAGGGGAGCGAGGAGGTTAAATCCACCTCGTCCTCCCTCCATACCCTCTTGGGACTTAACTCTGGTGCTAACTGCGCTACAGAGAGAACCTTTTGAGCCTCTGCAGTCAGCTGAGTTGAAAGTTCTGTCGTTAAAGACAATACTCCTGACTGCGTTGGCCTCCATCAAGAGGGTAGGGGACCTGCAGGCATTTTCGGTCGACGAATCGTGCCTGGAATTCGGGCCCGGTAACTCTCATGTGATCATGAGACCCCGGCCTGGATATGTGCCCAAGGTTCCCACTACTCCCTTCCGGGACCAAGTGGTGAGCCTGCAAGCGCTGCCTTCGGAGGAGGCAGACCCAGCCCTAGCTTTTCTCTGTCTCGTCCGTGCTCTCCGGACTTACGTGGATAGAACGCAAAGCTTCAGGACCTCAGAGCAGCTCTTCGTCTGTTACGGAGGACAGCAGAAGGGAAAGGCTGTCTCCAAGCAGAGGATGGCCCACTGGATAGTGGATGCCATCGTCTTGGCTTATCAGTCCCAAGACGTGCCCTGCCCGCTCGGGTTAAGAGCCCACTCCACTAGGGATGTTGCCTCTTCCTGGGCGCTGGCTCGTGGCGCCTCGCTGACAGATATTTGTAGAGCTGCGGGCTGGGCGACACCTAACACGTTCGCTAGATTCTATAGCCTCCGTGTAGAGCCGGTTTCTTCCTGTGTGCTCACTTCCCATAGTCAGTAACACCGAAGTGCCCGTTCTAGTGTCGGCTTGCTGCGCCATTCCCTCCCCTATGGTAGACGGATGCGTGCGCATATTCTGCTCCAGTCGAGTTCCCCGGATCGGCGAACCCTGTTGAGTCCTCCGCAACCCGCGGCAGTCGGACGTGGCGGAGCGTTCGACGCCAGGTCTAACACTCGTATGCATTGGTGGAACTTGTGTTAGGCTGGGTTCCGTATGTAGTGACTCCCACGGCGGTCCCATATGTGTATTCTTCCACGGTACGGCTCCCTACGGCGAGCCCGTGTCTTTCCCTCGGCAGATTTCCTCTGCCGTCCCAGGTACGTGTTGTTCCCCCTCCACGAATTGGCCGGGGCCACCCCTGGGACTTCCGTATGTTGTGCTGCCCACGGCCAGCCCATACGTGTATTCTCCACATGTTAACTCCCTCTGGGCATGATGTGGCTTCCGCAGCTGCCTTCACAGGCACGCTTTCCCAGCGTTATCCAATACAGTCAGCTGAGTGGGTCTTGCGGAACAGCAGCTTTGACTCTCCCTGCGTGAACCTACCCGCCCGCATCAGATCGGGGTCTGTGGGGCTCATCGCTGGGCGCTGGAAGTGGTAGTAACTATGGCGTTTTCCATAGGGGATCCCAATTCGTCGGTACGTCCGACGTACGTCGAACGTGACCGACTGAATGGGAACGTCTCGGTTACGTATGGTAACCCTCGTTCCCTGAAGGAGGGAACGGAGACGTACGTCCCGTCGCCACAGTTGCTGTACCATCACTGCAGGTCGAGCCACTACGTGTGGCTCCTCAGTGAAAAACAGCGTGCATTCGCTCTCGCTTCCTGTTTATACCCGCGGCGCGGGGCGGAGCGCGAGATGCAAATCTCGCACGCCAATTGTTCATTGGCCGGTTCTAGATAGCTCGAAGCTGATAGGGGCTCCCAGAAGTGATCCCAATTCGTCGGTACGTCCGACGTACGTCTCCGTTCCCTCCTTCAGGGAACGAGGGTTACCATACGTAACCGAGACGTTTGGTTTGGCAATGTGACAATTGTGAAGCTGTGCTTCATACATCACTTCACTATTGACAACAGACTTTTAAAGCTCATGAGTTTCACTGAAGTTCTGCTTATATTCTGACAGAATATAAAACGTGAATGTAAAACGCACTGGAATTATGTTTACGATTTTTTTTGTATAGCCCTGTTTCCACCGAAATTACCTTGAACAATTTGTCCCAGGAACTTTTTTCCCCCGGATCTGCTGATGTCTACGCTTCCATCGGGGTCTAAAGTACCGTGAAGTTTAGTCTGGTGAAGTAGGACTGCGCGTGACTTTTCAGAGCCCACTGGATTTCGTCCTCCGCAAATAAACTTAATAAAGCCTGAACCTCGCCGTCGGTCCATTGGTCGACTCCATTGTTGATTCAAATAACAAACAACTCTCACTGCACGCACAGCAACAGACTTTTAGGTTGAAATAAAATGCTGCGTGAAAACAACCAATCAGCATGTTCAGCGCCCAAGTCCCACCTAGTGTTGTTTTTGGCGGCCTGTTTTCATTTTAGTTTTAGTCTAGTCTTTGTGTCAAGCAGTCATTTTAGTTTTTATTAGTTTTAGTCATAGTCATACTCTTTTTAGTCTAGTCAAGTTTTAGTCGACTAAAAGTCTGAGCATTTTAGTCTTATTTTAGTCAGAATTATCAATGACTATTTTCGTCTAGTTTTAGTCGACGAAAACGAATGACATTTTAGTCAAGTTTTAGTCTATGAAAATTGTATTTTAGTCTCTTTTTAGTAATGCAATTCTATTTAACCCAGTCAATATAGTATAAGTACGTATTATAGACAAAACCAAAATCTTCTTTTAGCCAAACCCATTTCAAACAATGTTATCTTATTATATTATTGTAGGGCCCTATGATTTCCGCGATCACCGAATCGCGGACGGAATCGCGGAATTGGCATATTAACGCGGAATCTATTGTTAACGCATAATTTCCCGGAATTTGACATATTTGGAATGAAATGCGGTTTTGTGTGGGAGAAGAACGTATGTCTGGGGAAATGCAGTCCGGGGGAAGCAAATTTGGGCATCACAACCCCTCCCGTCATTTCAGCTCCTCCTTCAAAACACTGAAAGTATGGCGAAGCGGCTCCACGGCTCTGCTTTCGTCGGCGAAAAAGTTAAGAAACTCAACGATAAGCCCTCAGTACCGAGCCGAGCAGTTCCCTCGCGGGGAGTGCTCTCTGTATTTTGCCTTGTTTTTAATGCACTTTAATGAACTGTATGGGAAATAATGCCTTAAATGAACTTGAGAGGAAATGAGATGCGCGGGTCAGCGCGTCTTATGTTGCCTTCACGTGCTCTCGGAATTATCGTAATATACAAGTTTCCTAGGTAAACATTGCACATGAACGCCCTCACATTTTGAAACTTGAATGCAATGCGCTCGTAATCACGACTTCAGAAGTCGGAATCATCAAATTTCCGATAGCACGTGAAGGCAGCATTATCCACATCATGTTTGGCTGAGGTAGCTCTTAAAGTGACAGTAGCACTGATAATGTCTGTCATTAATGTTCAAAGAACAACGGGAACAGAAGATTGTAGCTTTAATGATGATTAATCTATATTTCACTTATTATTTATGCAGTTAAGAAAGGTGTTGATAACTTTATTCAATTTCTGTGTAGACTATGTCTGAGAGGGAAGGCCACAGGCAAATATAACATTTATTATAATAGATTTATGTAAAGATTGTTTTAAGTTCAATTAAATTAAAAGTTAAAAGTTTTTTTAAAGCCTAATAAATGTTGAAATTGGTAGCTTTCGGTTATACTGTAATGTAACGTCATCAATGTTTCATATAGACATTAATATCAGTGATACTGGCCTTCATTCATAAAAAGATGCCATTACAACACACATTTAAAATATACTTTAAATTGTTTCTAAATTAATTTGGAGAGTAACTGAAATTATTACAATATCAAAATATAAAAAACTCCAATGTTTTTAATTGCAATTAATCATGATTAATTACAGAAAAAAATGTGATTAATTCTTTTTTTTTATTATTATCAATTCACAGCACTAATATCTAGTTGTGACTTGAAGTGCTTAGAGTGCAGCATTATGTTGCAGTATTTGTCCTGAAAAGTAAATGTGATGTTTGTTACCTCAATAAATTTAAGGTCATTCCTATTTTATGTTTTATGTTCTATTATATTAACATTAAAAACACTCTTTTTACGACTAAAATAATAGTTTAGGGTAAAAAAAACTGAATTCCCAAAAATTAAAACGGAAAAAACGGAATTTGGGAAAAAATAAAATGGAATTTGGGAAAAAATAAAACGGATTTCATAGGGCCCTATTATTGTTACCTTATAGACTCAAGAATACATCCATTCCAGACACGGAAGACGCTCTGATTTGAAGTTACAACATATTTATTTTACCAACTAAACAAGTACACACACATACATTTAAATAAAATAAATAAAAACATTGAGATGTCTCTTAAGGGTTGTGGTGTTTTTTCCTGTGATTTTTGTGGCCACATTTCTCCCCATCTATTTCCACAACACCCGTTTTATTTTCCACTTCAATGTAATAAAAGTTTTTCCAAATGTCTTAATAAGAATAAATGCATATTTAATTTAATAGGAAAATAATATCCAAATAATTATTTAATTATTTATGTTTAAAATTAGACCCACATTATAGTTAAAATGTTTTTCTGTCTTGTATTTTATCTCAAAATAAAGGATGTAATTTTATTCCACATGGAAATTAGTGGAAATAAGTGAATATAGCCTCTTATTCGCTTATGAGGTATTCATAATGCTGCGGTTATTTTAACATATATAATTGCTGCCGTTATAACGGCACATTTCAAATGTTTACGTGCTTTTCTTTCTTTCTTTGTTTGAGCGGTGATGAAATATCTTGCTCTTGTAAATACTAGCCAATATTTCAGTAATACAAGTCTAGATCTTTAAAATGCATCAAAATAACAGCGAAGCACAACCGCACGGTGCTCTGCAGTGGCCAAAAAGGATATAAACCGTGAATTCTGAAGTGATTGAAAACTCAGAGATGTGGATTCAGACGGCACCACACGACCTTGGTGTTTGTCAAACAGTAATTCAGTTAGGTAATTCGGCCGGAGATTTTTACACGGGTGGTGGGAGAAAAACACTGATATTCTGCATTAAGACGACAATAAAATCACTGACTAGCTCCTGTAAATAATGAAGACACCTTACGACCGCAGGACAAACAATTACCGCCCGAATAGGGCTTACGAACCCCAACTGGCCGGCCATCGGACCCGTTCACTCACCGGAGACGCCGCGCGAGTGGGATTTGAAGAGAGTGATGTGGCCTGCGTCTGCGCAGTGAGACCTGATGCAGCCCCTGATTGAGACGCACAGAAATACTGCAAAATAAAAACACGACTTTTCGTCTCGTCTCATTTTCGTCAACGAAAATGAAGAGACATTTTAGCATAGTTTTTATTTTGTGAACCACATTTAGTCTCGTTTTTATTCGTCATCGTCACATGACCAGCATTTACGTTGCGTCTCGTCTCGTTTTCGTCACGTTATAAAGGTTCGTTGACGAAGATATTTAGTCATACTTTTCGTTGACGAAAACAACACTAGTCCCACCCCCGAAAGTTCCTGAACTTTGAAAAAGTATTACCTCGCAAGCAGGGCCGTTTTGAGGGGGAAATTTTTACCCGGAACTTCATTTAGACCCCAGTTCCTGCGGTCGACACCGAGTGCCACCCCACAGTCCCTATTTCCTGGGGAATGTTCCTGTGGTGGAAACGCGGCTTATGACTGTTTTATAAAATGTTTCTAGCTGAGAGATGTAAATAAATGGTTGTGGTCAGTAAAACAATCTATTCATGTTTAAGTGAGCGACTCATGGCTGGAATAAGCTGAAATGTGGACCTGATTTTATGCAGATATTCCAAAGTCAGGAAAAACCAAGGTAACACTTTAATTTAAGGTGACATACTTACATGTTATTACATGTACTTACTATCCAACCTGGTCTCACAGAATTCCGTGAAATGACAAAATCCGTGACAGTTTCACGGAATCGCCGAAAATTCTGTGATGGGTCCACGGAAGTGATACCTATGTCAATGACAGTATACAGACGCGTTGGGCATGGTTATCGTCATGAAACTATGATTTTGCCATTATGACATGGAGTGCGATTCTCGATTTAATCAGCCAGCATAATTTTATTTACAATTATTTGCTTTTTTTTTTATTTACAGTATTCAGACACGTTCTGAACACGTAACCCAATCCCTTCCCTAAACCTACCCATTTGTGTATTATAAAAAACAGGATATAACAGGCAGATACGATTGCTGGCACAATTTATTCAAAAAGTACAAATATTCCAAGTGTTCCGAGCCCAAACGATTGATTTCTGTGAAGAAAATCCCCAAAAGCGATCAGCAGCGTCGAGTCCATCCGCCAAAGATCATAAACACAAACACATTTCAAATTTTACCGCCGGAAGAAACATTACGTCAGCTTTGACAGCATTGGCTGTCGTATGTCTCGTGACCAATTGCGTCATTACGTCGGCTTTGATTGTAAAATGCCATTGGCTCTCGTGTGTCTCGTAGTTGTGTGTATTATTTGAATGAGATATGAATGAGTGTGTTCCCGGAGCGGCGGGATCATCATTTTAGGGATTAAAACATTAAGATCAACTCTGTTCTTTACATGAAGACATCGTGTGACTTCAGAAGACTTGGAATGCAACATGAGTTAATACTTTTATGCTGTTTTTGGTCAGTTTTTGCAATAAATACATGTGACTGTACTTGTATTTGCCTGTTATGTGTTTTATATTGTTGAGAGTGGGTAGGTTTAGGGTAGGAGTGGGGTTAGTTGCTCCAAAATATAAAAGTAGCCTATAAATATTCATAAAATCATGTCTACTTTTTACTCTCATTGACTTACATAGGCATCACTTCTGTGAACCCATCACGGAATTTTCGGCGATTCCATGAAACTGCCACGGATTTTAAATTAAGGGGCCCGTGTTCATTTCACGGAATTCTGTGAGATCAGGTTCTTACTATAGTAATAACCGTACATTATGCATGATTACAAGTAACTCACCCTAAACCAAACCGTAACTCTATAGTAAGTACGCGTAGTTAATTAATATTACTCAGAAATATACAGGATGTTACCGCCATCCGTTTAAGTACATTATGACAAATCTTACTGTCAAGAAAGTGGAAGAACAATGTCCTCGTCAAACTTCTGTGTCAGATTCTAAGGTCAACAGACACTGAACAAGGCAGACAGAGAAAAATTGCATAGAGCATTCAGGTCTACACGGCTGCTCAGTTTTATTCAGGACATCTCAATATTGGAACAACAGATTGCAGGTCTGAATATAAACTACTGTTATCATAATGCTCCTTGACACGGCTGGCAAAGAGCAAGAACTGCTTTTCTCCTCACAGAAGCTGCTGTCTTTCCTTGTTTTCTTTTTAATAGTTTTAATTAGCAAGGCCTCGTTAACATCAATATGTTCCTTAACATTCTGTTAGAGTAATTAAATACCCACATACAAGTTAGATGGCTGGAGCCCGGTGGTTAAGGATCTGAGCTGGTAACATTAAAGTTGCATGTAGATTGACCTTTGAGTTAACAAGATTGTCTATCGCCAACATACCCTTGATCTGGGCGAACTAAATAACTAAATAATCAGTAACTACCCAGTTGATGAGATTATTCTAGACCAGCTTGAATTTTACTGATGGTTTATGCTGATTAATGCTGGCCTAGCAGGTAGACCAGCTGAATACTTGGTTGACCAGTATTTTTTGAAAATAAATGAAAATGTATATCATAAAAATGTACGTTTTTAATAATATTTCACACTATTATTGCTATTACTGTATTTTTATCAACTCCAAACTTTTCAACGGTAGTGTATTGAAATATATGATGGATAAACATGTAACAAGTATTGTGCAATGGATGTCTGTATGAAACTATTCTCCTGTAAGATTAAATAAACAGTCTGTTTGGTAACATATGCACATACTGTATGCTGTGCTTGCAGGTCTGTGTGCGCCGTGTGTCGCTGTCAGTGAGGACGCTCAATGCCCAGAAGTGTACAAAGAGGTTCCTGTACCGTGTTCTCCTCACAATAGGTGATCCTGTGTGGCGGATCTTCCCTTTCAGGTGACTTAAGATTACCTGGTTCCATCTGTTCAGCAAAAGCTTGATCGCTCTGTCATCTACCACTAGGTAAATAAGATGACAGCCAATTAGACCCGAAAACACACTACCCCTGCCTGGCCAGGGCTGTGTTCATAATTAAAGAAGCATACTTGGGAAACAACAGCCAATTTATTTTAGGACATTTGGCACTGGAGGAGCACCACCCACAGAAGAGAAACGCCTTGATCAATACTGCCACTTTTTCTTAGAGCAATGACATATAAGGGGATGAATTATATGGAAGGAAACTAGTAAATGTAGCTAGAAACCTTCAATTGGATGAGGCATCAGCTGGCTCCTCTAAAGCCAGGAACAAACAAGTGTATGAACAAAAATAAAAATGCCATGAATGTTAAAAAATGCCATGGCACATACCTACAATTGTGAACTCAGGTGGGTCATAGTTTGCAGTGATTTGTACCTTTGGCATAAGTAAATGTGCCATGTGGTGAACATCCACTCTATCGGGACAACACGAGAAATGTATATGAATTGAATGATAGACTGACTGATAGATAGATAGATAGATAGAAAGATAGATAGATAGATAGATAGATAGATAGATAGATAGATAGATAGATAGATAGATAGAGATAGATAGAATGACAGATTAATTAATTCAAAAGATGAATTCATATTTAATCAAATTAACTTGCATATTAAGTTGGGATATTAAACCCATGTCTCCCAAAATATAAGCACATCATTATACCATCTTAAACTTAAAGGAACACGCCGACTTTTTGGGACTTTAGCTTATTCACCGTCTCCCCCAGACTTAGATAAGTCCATACATACTTGGCTAGCTGGAGCCAATTACCTCCAGTCTTTGTGCTAAGCTAGGCTAGTGGTGGGTGCGTCAGACGGAGTTATGGCACGCACAGAGATGAGAATGGTATGTATGGACTTTTCTAACTCTGGGGGATACTGTGAATAAGCTAAAGTCCCAAAAAGTCGGTGTGGTTTTTTTAAAAATATTTTTTTATAAACATTATTATGTAAATAATTGGTCGCGTCTTATCCTGCCTAGGGCACCAAGTAAGCCAACACTGCCGCTACCACTATCAAAAACTCCTACACAAACAACAACAACATTAAAAAAACAAACAGGTGCATTACACACAAACAGTCCCAAGTAATTTGACTCAACGCTGGAGGGAAAAGTGTGTTAAAAAGAGCATTTTGCCTTTGTTGTGGGTTCAGGCACTCCCTGGGGCTGTAGAACAGGAAGTGACAGCAGACGAGGGAGCTCGTGGCTAATGAGGGGAGAAATGTTTGTCCTTGCTCTGTACCCATCTGTGAACCTTTCTGTTCTTTCCAAATCTGCTACAACCCAGCTAGCCCCCAAGACGGCACACCTAATCCACTCTGATAATGATGTCCTTCTGTCTACTTTACTGTCCAATGTCACAGTTCGCTGCACTGTCCAGAGAGATAGACGACTGACCGGTTTTGGTCTCAGGGCACATGACACTAATGCCAGGGTGCAAGGGAAAATTACTGTAATTTTCCTGCTCAGTCACAGAATCATGAAGTCCCTGCGACCGTGTCCATCCCTCTGGCTACGGCATACTTGATTCGGCTGCCAATAAAGCTGGGAATAATGAATTGTAGAACTGCCGAGGCAGAGGTACACAACTGCTGTGTGGCCTCCTCTTATGCTTGTGAGGAAAATTGCTACTGCCCCATTGAGTTTAATTATTGGGAAGTTTCAATACACCAGATAAAATTCGACATATTTAATATGGTCTACAAATAGTACTGCCTTTCTAGATAACATTCAGTTCCTTAACTCAATCTGCTTACAATCACATCATTCTCTATAGAGCACAGCTGATTGGTTCCCTCTGTATCACCTTCAAATACTTGGTCAACATTTGCTGTAGCAGTGCAGCGCGCTTCCAGAAACCCTCCACCTTCACCAGCTCCACCTGTCTAGATCTTATACGTGTAGTTCATGTATGCTATATTGTACAGCAGCTGCATGTCTGTGAATGCAAATGCTAGAGCAAGTAGCACGTCCCGTACTTGCTTTGCAGCAACAGCAGCAATAACAGCAACAGCATAGCAGATCTATTCCTCCAAGACCAAATATATCAATATTGTCATATCCATTTCCATGCCAAACACTTGTCATGACAGTTGTCATGAATTAAAATTAGCCCATAATTTACTCACCCCCAAGTCATCCTAGGTGTATATGACATTCTTCTTTCGGACGAATAAAATCGGAGTTATAATACAAAAGTCCAGGCTAATCCAAGCATTAGAACAATGATTCATAGTTGCTCTGTTTTTGAAGTCCATAAAAAGTGCATCTGTCCGTCAAATAACGTGCTCCACGCGGCTCCGGGGTGTTAATAAAGGCCTTCTGAAGCAAATCGACACGTTTGTGTTAGAAAAATATTCATATTTATAACTTTATCAAGTAAACTTTCGACCGAGCGCATTCCATGGAAAAGTGTTGAATGTTGAAAGTGAAACTCAAGATGCGTACGTGACATCATGACGAGCAGACCTGGTCGCGTTAGTCTTTCGATCAGCAGGGTAACTTTCAACAGTTTTTCCATAAATTGAACAGGGAAGGCGGTCGGTCGAAAGTTTACTTGATGAAGTTATAAATAAGAATATTTTTCTTACACAAACGCATCGATTCGCTTCAGAAAGCCTTTATTAAAACCCCAGAGCTGTGTGGAGCACTTATTTGATGGGCAGATGCACTTTTTATGGACTTCAAACACAGAGCAACTATGAATCCAATTCTAATGCTTGGATTAGCCTGGACTTTTGTATAACTCAGATTTTATTTGTCTGAAAGAAGAATGTCATATACACCTAGGATGACTTGAGGGTGAGTAAATTATGGGCTAATTTTCATTTTTGGGTGAACTATCCCTTTAATGTCGATACTTAAACGTATTGTGAAAAAAATTACTGTCAAGAAATAACACATGCAATGTCACATGACAGAACTACACATGCATCCTCAACTCTATTGGTCTGCTCGCAGCATTACAGTGCTGTTTCTCAGTCATTTTCAATGCTGTGTTACATTTTTAGGGCTATTTCAATACTGTTCAGTTTATATATAGAATTATTTATTATTATTGGTAAGATCCAGATTTATCCTTTTTTTTTGTAATTTTGTCAAATATTTTTTTCTTTATTACACATAATATAAACTTAGTTACACTGTGTGCAATGCTTTTGCATTTTTAAAGAAGTTTAATTAATTAATTTGTTTCAGGATCAGTCAGAAATTAAGGGGTGTCTGAGGAAAACATGCAACCAAAAATGAAATTCAAGATGTGGGTCCTTTATATGATTCCTTTGTTTTTGGTAATTACATTTAATCTATTAAATGAATCGCTTTTAAAAACGAATCCCAAGCCGTTTTGTTGTGACGTCAAGACGAAACATTAGCATATTGCCCGCATTTTCAGCCTTGCTTGGCATTTTGATACAGCTTCCACACGTGCACCTAAATAAATTTGCCAATTAATTTGTCTGTGACGTGTTACATTGAACTAACAAATGGCGTTAGACAATACGATTAATCAGATTACAGCACATTCTTATTCCAATTCTGCATGTTCAATCGGCCTGAAGTGCCATAAACTACATTGACACTTACCATTGAGAAAGGTCCTGCTCCGGTCGTGTTTGCAATTTACTTTCTGGTTCATCAGCAACTCTGGATGTTTCCTCGTCAGACTCTGACTCGAATTGGTAAGGCAAAATTGACGCCATGTCTGTTCATACACTGTATAAAATGTTCAACACTTGACAAGCCGTAATCTAGTAATCGTGATAGGCTTTTCGTTTCCGACATGCGCTGCATGCAGTAGATCAATCACAACTGACTGGGTCATCTGACCAATCACCACAGATTAGCGTCACGCAAAGGAGGGGTTTGGAAAAATGAATCGTTGAGCGAATCCTTTGGGAGTCGTTGAGCAAATAAGGTAAAGATAAATGCATATTATAAGAAAATGAAAGTGTTTTTTGACCTTGCATGCACGGAGACAGAGCGACACGCCTCATAATCTGAAAACCACGCCCACCGGGGGGAAAACAATCAAACCGTCTCCATAGACTTTGTATTGCATGAAACGGTATCCTTGTAATTTCTGACTTATTTCTGACTTTCTTTGGCTTATAACCAAAAAAATCACGACGACAATCAAACCGTCTCCATAGACTTTGTTTTGCATGAAGCGGTCTCCTTGTCATTTCTGACTTATAACAAAAAACAGAACAACAAACAGCAAACAAGCTAAAAAACCCAGAAGTTTTTATAAGCCGTTTAAGAACACAAAAGTGGAATACAGGCAATTGAGACAGAGCGTGACATGTTATATTACACTGAGAACTACACCCACTAGAGGGGAACGTAATCAGTGACAGGAAATGTAATATATAAAACTGACATTTGGATATTTGACTTAACAGTGAAAAAATGTTTACTGCACACGAAGGCATACTGAGTGTCAGGATCCCAAAATTGACCCATTCTTCTGCTGATGCTTCACGTCTTATTGCCTGCATACACTTTTGTCTCTTTAAACACTCGTTCTTTTGGGTAGACAGCTTATAAAAACTTATAGGAACCTAACCCAAATGCCATAATAGGGCCACTTTAATGAATGGATTGTGTTCTAGTATTCAACATAAAAGGATACATCAAAAAATCTGCCCGCAAAAAGATAAAATGCCGGTGAAAATCAATTTCAAGTAGCAAATATTAGCTTCTAATGGAAAAATTAATTGCTGACACTGGTTGAGACTACATGAATAATTTTTGTTAGCATGAGCTGAAACTGGGTGGGGGATTAGAGTGAATGTTTAAATGAAAGGTAATTGTATGTGTTTTTAACTTAAGTTTTAAAAAAAAGTTTTTTTTAAGTGAAGATGAAGAGCCACAAATTCCCCTTTAACTTGGATTTGATCAGGATGATTATCATGACATTCCAAGAAAATTTTCCTCTTGGAATAACCATGTGTTAATTGATCCACAGTCTTGAAATCCTACCCTACCTTTGTACAGAACACACAACATGGTGACATCTCTGACACCCGTTGCTGTCACGCTGTTGGACATCTTAGCGATTTGAACCCGACAGCGCTAAATAACACACACAGGCGTTCAACTCTCGTCTGTCACCATAAAAGAGAGATCAAAAATAAACGCCTGACATAAATAAATAAATAAAACAACCATCTTGTTAAGCCTTGGTTTCCTTGTACGTTGTTTTAAACGTGACTAACGCAACCGAAGGCCAGTGGTTGTAATGAATGTATATTTCTGTAGACCATAACCCTGGACTCTCCCTGGGGGAAGAGGAAAATCATCTTAATGAGCGCCTGCTGCATGTCCACCGCCACCAAGAGAAGTGAGAAAAAGAGAAGGAGCAGATGGCAAAGGAGAGAAATAGAGATGGGAGAAATCTGTGAATAACCTCCCGGCAGTTCTTGATCTTATCCTCTGTAATACACCTAGATTCAGCCTCCTCCGTGGGAGCTGCAGGGGTGGCGCGCAGCATGGGAATGACGCCTCTGTTGCACAAAGTAAATAGATATGATATCAGAACAAACCAGACTGCTTTGCCTGGTTTTTCTCATCATGTAGGAGCTACATTTGCCAATTACATTTCAATACAGGCGTTAGAACCACCAACGCTATCTCACGACCAATTCGTACATATTTTACAAGGTGGCTAATTCGTACGAATTTGTACGACCTCACTCGTACGAATTTGTACGTTTTGTCTAAACCCCAGTGAAGGGTAGGTTTAGGGGCGGGGTTTGAGGTAGGTAATTCGTAAGAATTCATACGAATTTGTCAACTCTTGGCAACTCGTCAAATACGTACGAATTAGCAAAAGTCTTACACTTCCGTACGAGCGAGGTCGTACAAATTCGTACAAATTAGCCACCTCGTAAAATATGTACGAATTGCCGTGAGATCGGGTTGGAACCACCGTCCTTGCAGCAGATCCTCATTTGTGTGTAACAGAGGAGTTCCTGGTACAGTTTTTATTTTTATAAGCTCTTTGTAAGTTCTCAGCTGGTAAAAATACCATTATATGTACAAATAACCATTATATGTACAATGGATTGCTGTCAATCGATTAAAAATTAACTAATTAATAAAAAAAAATCAGAAATTAATCACGATTGATCGCACCTAACATTAAAGTTTTTAATATATTTTTAATATTGTAATAATTTCACATTTAATCTTCAAATTAATGTAGAAACAACATAACGATAGTATATTTTAAATATGTGATCTAACAGCTACAGAAATTGAATAAAGTTATCAAACATTTCACAGTTTTCACTACATAAATTATAAATTAAATATAGATTAATCCTTATTAAAGCTACAAAAGTTCAGTCTAGAGCAGTTAGTGGTTTTCTCTTTGTCTTTTGTTTTTTGATTAAAGGAACACACCGACTTTTTGGGACTTTAGCTTATTCACCGTATCCCCCAGAGTTAGATAAGTCCATACATACCATTCTCATCTCCGTGCGTGCCATAAGTCTGACGCACCCACCGCTAGCCTAGCTTAGCACAAAGACTGGAGGTAAACGGCTCCAGCTAGCCTACTGCGTAATATCATCGTGCCGCTGCACCCACGGTACGGCCCAAAGTTCCATGATTATTCACAAGTATAGTTCCTAGCCATATCGGTCTAGAAAATCGCAACTTTTCATTTTCCGTCGGTCTTAGTACACGATGTAACTATACACATCACATGTAAATAGGAAAATGTTGCCGTTATTTTGTCACTTATTGAGCTGTAGGCTAGCTGGAGCCGTTTACCTCCAGACTTTGTGCTAAGCTAGGCTAGCGATGGCTGCGTCAGACAGAGTTATGGCACGCACGGAGATGATAATGGTATGTATGGACTTATCTAACCTGGGGGATACGGTGAATAAGCTAAAGAGAACTACAGGGAGTGCAGAATTATTAGGCACGTTGATTTTCTGATCATATTTTTTTTCCAGGCACATTTGACCAATTTCAAACTACTATTGATTTAGTATTTAATAATGTATAAGTGATATATAATTGTTCATGAAGGCTGGAAATGAAAATCACCATATATTCAGGTGTGCAAAATTATTAGGCATGTTTTCTTTTACAGATAAATTGAGCCAAAAAAGAGATTTAACTCAGACTGAAAAGTCAAAAAGTATTAAATGCCCATGAGAAGGATGCAATACTAATGCAATACTAGACATTGCAGTTAAGGCATGACCATTGGACAGTGAAATGCTCGTTGGGTCAGCAGGGTCAGACAAAAACAGGTGGTGAAGAAAAGACACCTGTTAACTGCAAAAGAATTAAGGTGAAGAATTAAGGGTGAAACCATCAGGAACCCTTTAGTCTCCAGCGCCACCATTTTCCAAAGCTGCAACCTACCTGGAGTCTCGAGAAGTGCAAGGTGTCAGGATCTCAGAGACTTCAGTTAGGTAAAGAATCCTAAAAAATGACCCCCACTAGATAAGAATCACAAGCTGAAGTGTTGTAAAATACATGAAGAAGGTTTTTTTATAGGCTTTATGGACAGATAGGTTGAGAGTGACTCTTGAAGGACCAGCACCACATCCTCTTGCACCACTGTTTGAAGAATTCATCTTCCAGAATCTGGCAGTACGTTTTGGGAGTTCATTTTTAGTCCATCTCTGCAAAACGGACTTCAGGATGGACTAAAATGAACTCCCAAAACGTACTGCCAGATTCTGGAAGATGAATTCTTCAAACAGTGGTACTAGAGGATGTGGTGCTGGTCCTTCAAGAGTCACTCTCAACCTATAAAACCTATAAAGCCTATAAAAAAGCAGGCTTCATGTATTTTACAACACTTCAGCTTGTGATTCTTATCTAGTGGGGGTCATTTTTTAGGATTCTTTACCTAACTGAAGTCTCTGAGATCCTGACACCTTGCACTTCTGGAGACTCCAGGTAGGTTGCAGCTCTGGAAAATGGTGGCGCTGGAGACTAAAGGGTTCCAGATGGTTTCACCCTCAATTCTTTTGCGGTTAATAGGTGTCTTTTCTCCGCCACATGTTTTTGTCTGACCCTGCTGACCCAACGAGCATTTCACTTTCCAATGGTCATGCCTTAACTGCAATGTCTAGTATTGCATTAGTATTGCATCCTTCTCATGGGCATTTAATACTTTTTGACTTTTCAGTCTGAGTTAAATCTCTTTTTTGGCTCAATTTATCTGTAAAAGAAAACATGCCTAATAATTCTGCACACCTGAATATAAGGTGATTTTCATTTCCAGCCTTCATGAACAATTATATATCACTTATACATTATTAAATACTAAATCAATAGTAGTTATTAGGATTACTGTGGTTTGGAATTGGTCAAATGTGACTGGAAAAAAAATATGATCAGAAAATCAACGTGCCTAATAATTCTGCACTCCCTGTAAAGCCAAAAAGTCGCTGTGTTCTTTTAACATTAATGACAGACATCACAGCAGCAGGTTTATCAGGTTTACAAGGTCTGAAGCACATGACACGGAACTGGCATCCGATGTCCTCACAATTCTTTGTGTTCATTTATCACTTTTTTAAAACTCAATTAAGACTAGGGATTCACCGAACCCAGGATTCGGATTCGGACGAATATTGGGCTTTTTGACGGGGTTCGGTTTCTGCCGAACCTTAGAAATTTTTTTCACCGAAACAAACCCTAGGCTTGCACTACGCGCGCTCCGCTGGTCGAAAATAATGACGCCGCCGTTGATTATGATAACGTGTTTACTGGGTGGACCTTTCGGTGGACCTGTCGGCTGTGAGAAAGTGAAAATGGAACTTGTGAATAGAAAACATGTTGTTTGGCAGTACTTTCAGTCAGAAGGCGATTCAAGTCGAGCTACATGTTCAATTTGCAATGCCAATTTGTCTCGTGGTGACAAGGACCCTAAAAAATAGCCGCTGTTAAAACATTTTGACAATGTTTACTTTAGTAAACTTGACCAAAACCACACTACGAAAAGCCTTAAACAAGGCTTCAGATGGCACGGATGCCCCGGGAATACAGAGATAACGCCTCGCTAGAGTGGCCAGCCTCAGGAAGCACCTTTCATTTGCTTTCCACCAGTCAGGAGCTTGTACTACTGCTGTATTTTAATACTGCGTAGCATATTTTGCAATATGAGCATTCCCTACACTGCTGTGGATGTTGTTTACTTCATTAATGTGTTTACTGTGATAATGGACTGAGGATGGGAGTAGTATTCGGTTTCGGATTCGGCAGAACCTGTGGATTCGGTATTCGGCCGAACCCCAAAAATCTGGATTCGGTGCATCCCTAATTAAGTGGACATTTTGGCATTCTTTTGTGTGTTTTTGTCCATTCAAGTGTGTGAGAGAACTCAGCGCTGCCGCACACTGTCAAGGGGCATTCTGTGTGCATGAGTCCTGTGTGTGTCACACAGAGAAGAGATTCACAGACAGCACACCAGTACAGATTTAAGTTCTTATTTTTGCGTCTTGTCACGCTTGAATGGTTTAATAGCACTTGAATGAATGATAGCGTGATCATATACTGTAGTAGCGCAGCCAAAGTATCGCATAAAAAAACTGATGCTGCGTTAATTGCATAAAATATTAATTGCATGCAGACTCAGGCTCCAAGATGTCAGTGCCATATTGGGACATTGGCGGATTCTCTAAAATGAAAGAGAGTGAAGGTGTGCAGTCCATCTTTTTTATAGTCTATGGTCCGGACTAAAAGAACCAAGAGAATTGAACTACAAGTGTGAACACACCCTAAATGATGCAATAGTCAAATTTTTAGTCTTTAGAAAGACAATTTTAGTCTTTCCTTAAGAATACCTTTTTTTATTATTTGTTTTGTTATAGACGTACCCTCGCTTCGGTGAAAATAAATGGTTGTATTGGAGCTTTATGTAACTAAATGAAGCCATTATCACTAAAAAAAGACAGGCTTCAGAGCACAGCGGGCTATTTTGAGGAGTCCACAGGCCTCGGGACTGTTCACTGGATCCCATGTGGGACTTTTCCAATAGCCACGGGCCCTTTCCTGCTCTCTGCTCCACTGCACAAGTTAGGCCACAAAACACATCTAATCCAGAGTGAACGGCTGGTAGAGACATTTTCAAACCATTCATATGCACATGCACACAGAAATTCCCAATTCTCTACTTTATGTAGGCCTATTAAAGATTTTTCTTGCCAGTTTGTATCCAACAGCTGCAAAACTGAAATGCGAAGTATCTGCATTTTTGCTGAAATCAACATTTTTAGGAAACCATGTTATTCTATCAAGCTAAATTGATTTTGCAAAGAAAAAGAAATTATAAAAAAAGATGTACAGTGGCTTAGGTTTAGATGCGCTGCGCTGACCAACAGAAAACTGTTTGGTTTGAAAGTGACTTCTGTGTGAACTGTGTTTCATACATCAATACACAATTGACAATAGAAAACAGACCTAAAATTTGCTATTGTGACTACAGTGTCTACAACAGACGCGAGCGACACAATGGGATGCGACAAAAGTCAATAGAACACATTTCAATCACTGATGTTGTCCACACTGGATACCCAACAGTATGCTTCGTAGACTCCGCCTCATAGACTCCGTCTCATTCGCGCGTCCAGTTCGCGCGAATCAGATTCACATTGAGCGTCTTGCGCGCTATGCGCATTACGCGCAAATGCCATTTTTGTGCATTCACGCGTTTTAAGCGAATTCGCATCTGACGCCCGAGTTGAAAAATGTGAACTTTGACGTCAATTTGCGCCGCGTTAACCAATCAAGAGCCTGCTTGCTGCTGGCACGTGGTAAAGTGACGTGATGAGAATCACGACACACTCGCCGTTGTACTTTTCTTTTAAAACGACGGAGGGCGACTCGGAGTAATTGTTCTATAAACCATCAGGAAACAGAGAAGTAGAAGAAGAATGCACACAGGTGACGATATTTATTTTAGTACACTTCACCAAAACCACTTCAAAAGAATCATGTAAAACCAGAGAACCCTGAGATTATTACTTGTGACATGAGAACAAGATGTGTGTACACAACTAAATTAACGATCTCTTAAATATTTCCTAATTTCACTAAACATTTTCATTTAGTTTCGGCTTTTTAAGTCCTATTTTCATTTTCTATTTAATTGAGGTTCAAATACTTAATATTGGTGTTTTTTTATGCACTAATTTGTGCTGGATTATCTTAACAGGCTATTTTCTGTGCATCAAAATCATGCTTATTTATTACAATGATAGCATTGCTAACCGAGATCATGTACCACTTCTTCAGTCCAAACACACACTGTGTGGAGTGTGTGTTAGTGTGTATTATTTGGCATGGACAACCTTAATTTGCCCACAATGTTGAAATCACAGATTCCCGTGACAGAACTATTAAAGATCACATGTTTCTGCTTCATGTTGTGAAACTTGAGGTTTTGAAGACGTCACTCAATTAACATTTGTATGATCACTAATTGGGCAGCAAACAAAGGTGCTTTAGCGTATTTATTAATAAAGCACACACACACACACACACACACACACACACACACACACACACACACACACACACACACACACACACACACACACACACACACACACACACACACACACACACACACACACACACACACACACACACACACACACACACACACACACACACACACACACACACACACACTTGCTGGTTAGGGGGCGTGCTCCCCAAGGAGATTTAGATTTATCTGATCTATATGTGCATTTAAGACGTTTGAAGGCCAAAATATGGATGAGATATAGCTTTAAACCCATCAGTGGGCAGTGGATTATCAATCCTGCTCACTCTCTCCTCCTCTCCATCACTCTTTCTCTTTCTCCTGATCTTGCCCTGTCTCTTCCCCTCCTAAAGCAGGCAAGAAAGTAAACATAGGGTCAATTTATATTTAGAATATGTTTTATTAATCACTTTCTAAGACTGAAGGCCACGAAAATATATTAAAAAAATAATAACTCCAATTCATTATTAATAATCTTATGCCTTATATGAAGAAAGCTTCGTTAATGTTTCTTGTCCTCTCACACTGATTATTACATGAATCATGTAAATTATAGCTATAGGTATTCAATTCAAAATGGCGAAACTAGACAGAAGTTTATTAGTTTGCCTGATCATGTTTGTCAGTAGTTTAACATTTCAATCCTAAAACAGCTGCTAAAATATGAAATGTTGCATCTTATCCGGCACTTTATGAGCGTTCACTGAAGCGCTGGAATCCGTGTTTTGATTGGTCACCTTAAATATTTTGACGAGCGTTGACAGACCGCAAGCGGCTCAGATGAGAAGATCAGATGTTAATACTACATTAGGCAATTATTTCACAACATTTATTACACAGCCTACACATCGGAAAAATACAGAGGTCCGGATTCAAATGACCGGTTCTCCACTGTTCCTTCCTTGGAGCACTTTTGATAGAGATTGACCACTGCAGACCGGGAACACCCCACAAGAGCTGCAGTTTTGGAGATGCTCTGACCCAGTCAGTAAATGAAAAGAGACAGAGTGGTGTTATATGACATATTTCTCCTGGTGTGCCTTGAACGCGCGTCTATTTCGTTTCAAACGCTTGATTTATATGCGCGTCTTATTCATTGTGGACTAGCGAATGGATTCAAAATGTTCAAGCGCCCAACTAGACACGGTAGACACGATTTTGATGCTCTATTTGTGTTTTGTGAACGCAGCATTAGAGCTTGTGCGTGTAAACCTCACTCCCCTGATCTCAAGAGGCGCGCTAGCAACTGAAGCTGGAGACTGCAGTCTTTAGCTTCCTTGTTAGCACTCCACACCAACACCCCTTCACTCGTTGTATGTGTTTAGCCTGCATATTATGGCAATTTTGACCAGTATTTTGACCTTGTGTAGAGCTTATAAAATGTGTGAAGAAGTCAAAATGGTTTCAGGAATCCCTCTGTCAGACACACAAACGATCTGCTGCGAGGAGACGCTGTTCTGATGCTGTACCGAACTGTGATGTGCAACATCACGACTAGGAGGAGAAAAATAGTCTTCCTATTTTTTGGTTTGTTTAGATGTCTTTGGTCCGGTTAATTGTATTCATATTTCATTCAAACCGCACCAGAATTCGATTGGAAGCGGACAGAGACCCATCTTTTTAGCAGTCTCGGTCCACTTGTTTGGTGCACACCAGGGTTTAGATGGCAGCATTCACATGACAGAGCAATCGTACCAGGGTTCATTTTAATCATAATAATTATATGAACCAAACATGCCAAGTGTGAACACACCCTTAAGTGCATCCCTCAATAATACAGTAATTGTTCATTTCCTCTCTCTCAGATTGATCAAATTAACTGGAATTGTAAAAAAACAGTATTGCTGTTGTTTTTATGGAGGGCACAGTGACGTTCTGGCATGGCTAGCCTCTCATGAAAATAAATAATGAAATCGATGAGGGCGGATCGATGGGCAGTTGAATTAGAAACTTGGCTGACAGCAGAAGTTTCCCCAGCCTCGCTGGCCACACTGTTTCCATCAAACTTTGTTCCTGCTACTTGACACTGAAGCTGTAGGAGTAAACGCGGGCCAGAAATTTGAAGTGAGACCAGAATGCAAGGCAGGGAAGAGTGAGGACGATATGCCTGGGAGGGAGAGCGAGCGATCTGCGGCGTTGCACAGGGGAAGATCTGTTGACGTAACCTTTGCTTCTGCAATATCACCTACCTCAGCACAAGTGCTTGACCCGTATATATATCTCGATGTCAGGCTGTCAACGTGAAACATGAAAAGCCTCCAAATCACTCATCGCAGGGTTCAAATGCAGTTTAGGTTGTTTGAAAAAGAGACTGCTTGTGGTTACGCATGCCTCACGCTGTCAGACACCAACAAAGGCGAATCAATATGCATTTGCTAGAGTGCGGTAGGGTTTTATTGAGGGAACTCCATCTGTGATTGAGACGTCTCATTATACATTCACCAAACGGACTCAACTGCTTCATTTGACTTAAAGGGATCCCTTTCATTGTTTAAAAGGGATAGTTCATCCAAAAAAATGAAGATACTGTCATCATTTTTTCACCCTCATATCATTCCAAACCAGTATGACTTTTTTTCGTCTGTGGAAAATAAAAGGAGGAACTGTTTTTTTTCCTCCATATAATGGATAATACTTCAGTTTTTAGCTACTATTTGGGCTGTCACCATAAAACAATAAAAGTACTCAAAATGGCTGATGTGGTTTGTTCCAGGTTTTTGTGAATTTTGTGATAGCTTTGTGTAAAGAACATTTAAATGATTATTCATTCTTAAAACAAATCATAATCATAAAAGTCAGAAAAATGTCAAAGAAATTTCAATAAAATACTACATTTTTTAAATGTTATTTTGATTTATTAATAATCTATTCAATAAAAATATTAAGTTATTAGCGTTTCTAAAGATTAAAAGTGTTAGATGTTGGCAAAGGTAATGTAAAAGCAAAAATATATTTATACTTGATTGCCTAATGTTATAATTTGGATAATTTGGTTTGGAATAATCATTTAAATGTTAGTCTGTCCATCACACATTTACTTTAAGACTTTGGAAGACTTGGAAAGCAAGTCACAAGATTTATGGTACTTGCACTGTTTTTGTAGGCTGTGGTTGTTATATGGAAGAAAACACACACACACACACACACACACACACACACACACACACACACACACACACACACACACACACACACACACACACACACACACACACACACACACACACACACACACACACACACACACACACACACACACACACACACACACACACACACACACACACACATATAATGTATGCCAAAAAGAGATTGGTACTCGCAAACATATGGGAAAAAACGCATATCTTGATAGGATCCAACGAAACATCAAATTCAGGATGCCTTACACTGCCTTGTTCAGATTTTCTGTTACAGAACAAGGATATGTAATCTGTGATTAAAACGTTTCAGTTAAAGCCAGAATGTTTTATACGCAGGCAGGTTGCAATTGATTTGGATCAGAAAAACAAAATCTTGATCTGTGATTTCTTATAATTTGTTTTGGCTCCTTAGAAGATAGGAATAATATGATCTTATGTACATGACCAGGGTTTTAAGAAGCTTAAAGTATTCAATGGTTCTTTTAAAAATCTTCTTCATCCACAATGATGGCACATCTGTTGCAACACTGGATGCATGTATGGAAGCACGCACAAATAAGCCCACACATGTAAGCACATTATGCGCATGAAGGGACAAAGAGCATAAACATATGAAATCTACTATTAGGTTTATGGTCGAAGTCAGAATGAAAGTTATCTAGTTCAATCATTTGATTTAAAACATTCACCTACAAAACATTGCATTAAAGCTTAATTTTATTGCTTTTGGAGCAACAATTCTGTCTTGAGAGTGTATCTATGGATATGTATGCATGGCAACAGTTGCCTGGAGCTACAAGGGCTAAGAATAACTCAGTTTGGAGCAAGGGCCACAGCAAATAATTCACAAGAACCTTTGCAGCTTGGTTAATGACTTTCCTCAGACATGGATTGTATTAAATTAAATTAAACCTCAATTTAAATAATGATTATTTTATGAAACAATTAATAACAAAAGCATGATGAATAAACCACAGCTCATGTCACATTACAACTAAAATTACCCATTACACATCTTCTGAAAGAGTACTGAATCTCCAGATCAAAACACATGCAAAGAAGATACAGAAACAAGCAATATCACATGTAATAAAATGTATATGTAAAATAACACGATCACAAACATTAAACAGCATATCATTCAAAACTGCCTAATGTTACTGAATGAAATGTCTACCAAGGATGAGCTATAGCAGGGGTTCTCAACCCTGGTCCTCGAGGCCCACTGTCCTGCAGAGTTTAGCTCCAACCTTGATCAAACTCACCTGCCTGTAGCTTTCTAGTAATCCTGAAGAGCTCAACTAGCTGTTTCAGGTGTGTTTGATTAGGGTTGGAGCTTAACTCTGCAGGACAGTGGGCCTCGAGGACCAGGGTTGAGAATGCCTGAGCTATAGGACTATGCAAGCTTTTTGTTGATGGACTCTATTTACTCATGTTTTGATCATCGTTCTTATCTGGATGTAGTATTTGACAAAAGCGTGATTTTCTCAGCTTTTGCTCAGAATGTTGCTTTTTTAATGAAACTCTGCCGATGGCTGGCAACTTTTTTTTTTTTTTTTTTACGCTGGCGGGGAAAGAGTATCTTGCCAATATTTTCCCAATTCCCTGCATCCAAACAGTTACATCTTCAACCTATGCTAGAAATTTACTTTAGGGTATGTTTACATGACAACTATGTACTAAAAATGGAAAAGTTTTTCCTTTCGCGTTTTTCGCGTACAGACGACAACGTTTTCAAAACGCTCCCTATTAACAGATCCGTGAAAACAATTAAAATGCTGTAATACGCGTGTCAGGCCAATAGTTGGCTTTAGTTACTAAAGAAACACTACGCACATAGACTGAACAAGTAAGCATGTGCTCGACGTCACCGTTTTCACAAATCCACGTTCTTGTAGTTTACACAGAGACGATAACAGTGCCATTTTCAAAAACTTGCACCCGATTTCAAAAGTTTTCAGGCCCCCAAAACACAGTTGTTGTCTAAATACACCAAAACATACAAAGTTTTCCATTTTTAGCTGAAAATTAGACCACTGAATTAGACAATGCATTGCAAGCATGTGGTCCCATTGAACATAATTAACGTGTGCTCTGGCGGTAATAAACCTCAGTGGACTTCATAATGTGGCGTTCACACCGGACGCGATTCGCGCAAATAATTTGCGTTAATCGCGCGAAGGTGGACGCTTGAACATTTTGAGTTTACTCGCTTCATTCGCGCGAATCGCGTGTGACATTCACTGCACAACAGAGTCACAGACGCGAATTCGCGTCATGGGAGGGCCTTCTGCCAGCCAGCTCGTCTCGTTGAGAAATGGCTGACATGGGCTGTGTTTACACGTCTTTTTTTGTTAAAATCTACTTTTAATGTGTGACAAAACGTAGTTTTAAGACTTTTTCAGTCGATAATGTAGTTGTTCAAATATCAAAAAGCTCAAATATGTGGTTTATTTATATAAAGAGTGCCTATTTGAACATTTTATCTGGTGTTTTCGGAGTTGTGAGCTCCAGCGGATCAGCGGCGGTCAGCGCTTGTCAACGTCTTTCCTCGGCCAGTCCTTCTGCCGTCTGCCGCTGGCTCTGATGTCTCTGTGGTGTGTCTCGAGCTATAATTCGTCTTGTTACGGGCGATCTTTGGTCTCATGGATCTATAATTTGTTCCCTGGCAAATCGTTTAGGCTGAGGGCAAAGTGAAGTTTCATTTCTTTTTTATTTTTAGGCTATAAAACTGTACTGTACGTTACAGTTGTAGCCGACTAGCACTGACTTTGAATGTTTGACTGAATTGTTTGCTTTATTTCATGTATAGCTTATTATACCTTTTACTTATACTTTTGTATTATTGATCATAAATAAACTTGCATTTAACAAAAAGAGATTCCCGCGATTGAGGCGGCGCGAATGACTTGAATTGAGCGTTTTGAACGCGTGATTCACGCGAATCGCTCAGGGTTCCTACGGGGTTTGGAAAAGTATGGAAAATTATGGAATTTGATTTGAGTAATTTCCAGGTCTGGAAAAGTATGGAAAAAATTAATCAGAGTATGGAAAAATATTTATGTTTCCAGACTATTGTCCCTATTTCATTTTCTAAATATAAAATTAAGAATTTCTAAATGTATATAATAAATATATACACAATCATTTTTTTCAATCAATGAAAAACTTGTAGCCTAGCTATGGCAGTAAAGGTCAGACCTGTGTGTTCCTTCCTTTCCACAGTTCAACACTGGTTTACACAGCACTTTGTAGTTTGAGAAAGCAAGTTGGGTTTGAGGATAAAACAGAGTCGATGGTGGAGTTCTTAAAGGAATAGTACACCCAAAATGAAAATTTGTCATTTATTCACCCCCATGTCTTTCAAAACCATAAGTTTATTATATTAACATTTTTAATATTTTAAATCTGAGAGATTTCAGTCCCTTTATTAAAGGACTTGTTCACCCCAAAATGAAAATGTCCTAATCATTTACTAACCTCAATGCCATCCAAGATATCCATGCCTTACTTTCTTCAGTGAAAGATAAATTAAGTTTTTGAGCAACCAACTGAGTTGGTGGCCATTTTTGATGGCATTGGGGTGAGTAAATGATTAGGACATTTTCATTTTGAGGTGAACTAATCCTTTAAATATCTTCATGTGTCCAAGATTTCCAAGATTAACAAAAGTCTTATTAGTTTAGAATGACATGAGGGTAAGTAAATTATGATAGAAATTAAATTTTTGGGTAAATTAATAACCCTTTAAAAAAATTGTGACTGATTTAGCATTTTGATCGTTAAGGTCACAAAAGGCAATATTTTAATATAGGATTTCTAAATATTAGATAGCCTACATAGAGGTTTTGACTCAGAGTGTAACAGACTTGTCGGTGCCGATAGCATTATGGGTAAGTGCGTCGCCATTTAGTGCTGTTGTGCTTCGGGAGACCCGAGTTCGAGTCCTGCCTCATGGACTTTTCCCAATCCCGCCCCCCTCTCTCTCCCTCCTTACTTCCTGTCTAGCTACTTTCCTATCCTAATAAAAGGCAAAAACGCCAATACTAAATCTTTAGAATGTAACACTTGTTAGCAGTTGAATTTGAAAACATTTTATCAGAACAAGTTAAATACGGTCGGAAAAATCTGTAGGAAGTCTGGAAATTCGAGTCTGGAAAAGTATGGAATTTTGAAATGAAAATTGTGCATGAACCCTGTGAACAAAAGTCTTATGGTTTTGGAATGACATGAGGGTGAGTAAATTAAAGTGAAATTAAAGTTTTACATTTTGGGTGAAAAGGTAACATCATCAAATGATGTTACCAAAGCTTGGTCAAAAAAAAAATGTCTTCACTTAAAATGTGTATTTGTGTTACATTATGAATCGCAGCCTGGCATACATAAAAATAAAAATTCTGTCTTTTTTTTTTAGGTAGAAACATTTATGCTTACATACAAACGCAGAATCCTTCAGAACTGGCTTTGAAAGCATTCTCTTGAAAACGTTACAGTTCATTTGGATATTGCCATATTGTTCCCAGCAAATTCTATTACTAAAACACAAAATACTTTGGTTTCAGAACCATCAAAAAACGATATCTCTTATCTCCTGTGAAGACTTTATGAAGTCAGTAATCTAATGCTGAGCTGCAGCGGTCTAGTGGAGACTCCCAAAACACATTCTGCAGTGCTGCAGTTAAAGTTCAATGTAAATTTAAGGTTTTATGATCCTTACCGCATCCTCTCTCACTTAACTTTATTGTATCATTCAGCAGTTGAAGATCTAATGGTGCAAACCTTTACATCCGCCACAGCGGTGGGCCTCGTTCTGTCCACTTGGGAGCTTTTGAACCGCAGTGCAGTGATGCCTTTGGATCCCCCTTCTGTTTTAACTACCTCATCTTTCACACAGTGGGTCCGGTCGAGCAGGGTGACCCAGGGCACCTGTTCTGCTATCAATAGCTTTGTGTCTTTGCTGCAGAGCACTCTCACCTGGGAGCGACAATTAAAGGTGTATTAGTTCAGAACCGTGACCCTTACACCTCCACTTCGGTGGTGTCCTGCCACCGAAAGACGCTGGATGAGATTTTCTTCACTCCTGTAATTCCCCAGCACCGCTCACTCTTTCCAAAACACACATCAGAACTATACGGCAGAACTTGAAACAATATAATGAGGTGTGAGCTGTTGTTCTGGCAAAGATTTATTGTTGTTCATAGCCATAATTTAAGTGATTTTGTGTGTGTGTGTGTGTGTGTGTGTGTGTGTGTGTGTGTGTGGGTGTGTTTTTTTGTTTTAGGCTATAAATCTAGAGTTGAACAGCGAGATAATTCACTTGAAAGGCTATATCTACCTTTCGTGTTCTGTTGCTTTATAAGCATCAACAGAAAGTCCAGTAACAAGCCTGGACCATTGAAACTGTCAAAGATTGTAAGTTACAGCTGAATGCCGACTATATTTAGAAGTGAAAAAAAAAACTGTGCTAGCATGGAAACTTGCATGATCCTGAGTGAAAACGTATTGACTAAGCGGTTTTAGTTAGGGTGAAAGTAGTTCATTTTGATCTCAATGGGCTTTGCTGTTTCACTTCAAAAAATAGGGTAGCCTATGAATAGATAATTAAAAATAGGTGACAGTTTTCCAGAGCTTTTGGTATTTTCCTCAGACCAATCTATAACGGGATCAGAAACACCTCTGTGAAACTTTTAATAGCATCACTTCCAGTTGGAAATTTGTGTTTTGTATGTAGTACTCGACAGATAAATTAATTGGCTGTCATATTGCTTATTTTTTAGCTTTATCTTTTACCACGTTTCATGCTAAAAATAGTCCTGTTATATAAATCCTTCTAAAAAAAATCTCTCAAAGGTCTCAAAACAAACCCTACAATCCATTCAATTGCGCTCTTCTAGCTGTTAGAAAGCAATAACATGTCCTGTGCGAACACCCCCAATCCTCTCCAGAGTGCCAAGCGCGACAGAAAGTGACCGTGAGCAGTGTTGACGGAAATTGCTGTCTCATAAATCAGACTGCAAAGTACTGTCGAAAATGTTTTGAAGTTGAAAAAAGTCTTGCAACTTTTTTTTCATGATTGATCACTTCTGAGTACTTCAGTACTTGGGTACCTGTTCACTCATCTCGCCAATAATCAACCCAAGATCAACAGATCAAGCCAAAGACCAAAACAAGCTGCTTGACACTTTTATTAATGGCCTCGTATGCAAATACAACCTGTTTAATATTAGCTGACGATTTCATTACAGAAGCTCTTGGTTTTTTAGATCTGTTTATCTGGGATTTGAGAGGCGAGCTCCCGGTCATACATCACCTCACATTATTTACTCAAGGAGGCATTTGTGAGCCTATACTTCATCCGTTCCCCAGACAGCTGTGTGGCATGTTCCACTATTCTGCTCCCTCTGAGCCGTTCCCAACTTAGCAGCCTCAAAGCACTTTTTACAGACGTCACCTTAGTAGAAAGAATGTCAGAGCAAGGTTATTATAGTTTCGAATTTCGAATATTTGTTGTTTAATGGTATTTTAAAAAATAATCTTGTTAAATGAATGAATGCTGAAATAAAATATAAATATTAGATGAACAACAAAATAAAAAATGTTAAAACTAAAAAAAATAAGTTGAAGCAAAAATAGAAATAAATTGAAGGCACAATATGTACGATTCTTGCATTCAAATTATCCAAAAACCACTAGCAAAGTGTTATAAAGTCACCTAAAAGATTATTAGGAACACCTGTTCAATTTCTCATTAATGCAATTATCTAATCAACCAATCACAAGGCAGTTGCTTCAATGCATTTAGGGGTGTGGTCCTGGTCAAGACAATCTCCTGAACTCCAAACTGAATGTCAGAATGGGAAAGAAAGGGAATTTAAGCAATTTTGACCGCGGCATGGTTGTTGGTGCCAGACGGGCTGGTCTGAGTATTTCACAATCTGCTCAGTTACTGGGATTTACACGCACAACCATTTCTAGGGTTTACAAAGAATGGTGTGAAAAGGGATAAACATCCAGTATGCGGCAGTCCTGTGGGCGAAAATGCCTTGTTGATGCTAGAGGTCAGAGGAGAATGGGCCGACTGATTCAAGCTGAAAGAAGAGCAACTTTGACTGAAATAACCACTCGTTACAACCGAGGTATGCAGCAAAGCATTTGTGAAGCCCCAACACGCACAACCTTGAGGTGGATGGGCTACAACAGCAGAAGACCCCACCGGGTACCACTCATCTCCACTACAAATAGGAAAAAGAGGCTACAATTTGCACAAGCTCAACAAAATTGGACAGTTGAAGACTGGAAAAATGTTGCCTGGTCTAATGAGTCTCGATTTCTGTTGAGACATTCAGATGGTAGAGTCAGAATTTGGCGTAAACAGAATGAGAACATGGATCCATCATGCCTTGTTAACACTGTGCAGGCTGGTGCTGGTGGTGTAATGGTGTGGGGGATGTTTTCTTGGCACACTTTAGGCCCCTTAGTGCCAATTGGGCATCGTTTAAAAGCCACGGCCTACCTGAGCATTGTTTCTGACCATGTCCATCCCTTTATGACCACCATGTACCCATCCTCTGATGGCTTCTTCTAGCAGGATAATGCACCATGTCACAAAGCTCGAATCATTTCAAATTGGTTTCTTGAACATGACAATGAGTTCACTGTACTAAAATGGCCCCCACAGTCACCAGATCTCAACCCAATAGAGCATCTTTGGGATGTGGTGGAACGGGAGCTTCGTGCCCTGGATGTGCATCACACAAATCTCCATCAACTGCAAGATGCTATCCTATCAATATGGGCCAACATTTCTAAAGAATGCTTTCAGCACCTTGTTGAATCAATGCCACGTAGAATTAAGGCAGTTCTGAAGGCGAAAGGGGGTCAAACACAGTATTAGTATGGTGTTCCTAATAATCCTTTAGCTGAGTGTATACACCAATTATGCATAACATTATGAAGTGAATAACACTGATTATCTCATGATCACGGCACCTGTTAGTGGGTGGGATATATTAGGCAGCAAGTGAACATTTTGTCCTCAAAGTTGATGTGTTAGAAGCAGGAAAAAGACGACAACTCCCATTATTCCACGCTCCTTAACAGTGTCATCAAGCTTTGAATAAGCGACCTCTATTGGCGAAAATGACAATGTGCCTTAAAGCTAAATAGAAATATTAAAAGAATAATAATAATAACAAAGCACATAACAAAATTACTAAAATGTAATCTAAAAAAACAAAACACAAAAAAACAAAAAGTTTTATTTGTGTGATTTTATTTGAGTTAAATATCCTAGTTAAGAATACAATAATTTGAGTAACATTACCAGAGTTCAGAAATACATTTAACATAAGCAAGACCTTTAAAGAAGCCACGTCTGCATTTACACACCAATCAATGTCCACTATTGTTATAATGTATTTATTTGTTTCTTTGTTTCCTTACAGTTATTTTCTTTTGTTTTGTTTTAGTTTTTCATTTGCATTAATTAGTTTAGTTCAGTCTACAAAAATACTTTTGGTCTTAATTTGGCTTAGGCCCGTTTTAGGAGCCTAAAACCGGTATTTTTTGAAACCGGGTCCCAGAGTTGGGTTGAAAATGGACACACCCAGCAATTGGGTTTTTTTGAGCAAACATTTAACCCAACCGCTGGGTTAAAACAACCCATTTACTGGGTTAAAACAACCTAATTGCTGGGTTTGTCCATTTTCAACCCAACTTGGGCTGTTTTTAACCCCGTTTTTTAGAGTGCACAACTCTTCTTCTCTGTTTTTAGTGTATTTCTGTGGCAGAATTACAGCGCCACATACTGGTCTGGCATGTATACTACATTGTTTTGAGTCGGTTTCAGTGGTTTTGTGTGTACACAGATATTTCTTGAGACGAGGGAAAAAAAGATCAGATAGGGAAAGCTCTGGCTTCGTGTGGATGTGGCCTTAGAGAGTGACAAACAGATAACGGAAAGCCAATGGTAAATATTTCTGTGTTGTTTAATGTATGGCGTTGCTCAGTCTGCATTGAAGGGGAGCAGAGGGACTTGGCAGGGGAACTGCACGTCGACCCACGCCCACTTTCTCCTCTTCATTTGCATGCTCTCATGTGTGAATGCTTCACAGGGCCACAAATTAAATATTCATTCTGTAAAACCCTGGGTTATATAACCATAGACGTGCAGGTTCAGCAAGATAACAAAATAAATCTAAACTAAATCCAACAAAAACACATTTCCATTTGATTGACTATGGTCATACCTGCCGATGGAAAGACGAGGCATAAGAATGAAAAACATATAAAACAAAACATGCATAATACCATATTTCCGAGATATGTACCCTGTGGTTCAGACTGCATTTCCATATCTACCACATATGCAGAGTGATTTGTCTATGGCATGGATTGCCATGGTAACCAGCCACATTGGTGTCTTTGCCTACAGTATCACAACTTCTGTCACTTAACCTCCCTTCTTCTATCTGAATTGACCTGCATTAAAGCGATTGATTGCAATATTATCTCATCACACAACAATAGCAGGGCACAGCGTACCAGATGCAATTGATTCGACTGCATTACAAGGAAATCACTGGTACTTAATGAAGTGAGTCCTGAGCATTCTGTCTCTCACAGGCACTTGTGCTGATCAGCAGCTCCGTCCAAGATCGCCCATTAAAGATTTTCATTACCTGAACGATCAGAATGAGAGGCTGACATGTGACTACAGGCATTACTTGTCTGGTTGTCAATTTAATATGTTAATTAAGTGTGATTGATTATGAAAAAGAAATGACCTCATTTAAAACATTTTAATTGAGGTCAAAAAATGGTTTTGAGACACATTTTTAAAGTTCAACTACTGTTATATTTCACCAGAAAATGAAAATTCAGCATGTAAAAATGTCTGTAGATTTTTTTTTTTTGACCACACAATGAAACTCAATGGGTTCCAAAAAATGGGTTTCTTGTGTTGCTCAAGAAACATTTCTTATTATTATCAATGTTGAAAACAGTTCAAAAGAACAGTATTTATTTGAAATCTTTTGTAACATTATAAGTATTTACTGTCACTTTTGGTCAATTTAATGCATCCTTGCTGAATAAGCATTTTAAATTTCTTATTGATTTCTTATTAAATTATCTTCATGTAGGGGATTTTCTCATAAAATATCATTATAATTGATTATGATTAATCTAATTAATCACATGATATGCAGTTAATTCATTTAAAATGTTAAATTGACTGACAGGATTTTATTGAAAAGGTGGATTATTACGGGTATCATATTGATTGACATGTTTGTCAGTATCCTACAGATAATACCGTCTCAATTTAATAGAGTTACATAAAGCTGAACACATTTCATTTGTCTGTTTGCTTTTTTATGAAGTCTTTCTGTCATGAAACACTGACAGCTCCAATCACATCCCGGATGTTTGATAGCTCTGGAGAAATGAGACGCCATTTTTTATACAAATAACAAAAGGAATATGTCAGATTAATGTAGAAGTCATAATTTCAGCCCGCATGCTTGGAGGGTAAACATCCGTGAGCATTTTCAATAATCCCTGACGGAACACAAGATTATGGCTTTTACAGAAAGCCAAGCCCAAACAGACAGAAGCTGGATCCTCTTGAAAGATGATATGAAAACCGTTTCTCCATGCCTATTTCCTGTGTTAATCCTCATTAAGGGCCCACGTTGAACACACACACATTGTCTGCACTGCACAGATGT
The DNA here is from genome assembly GCF_949357685.1 of Gobio gobio. Classification (NCBI taxonomy): domain Eukaryota; kingdom Metazoa; phylum Chordata; class Actinopteri; order Cypriniformes; family Gobionidae; genus Gobio; species Gobio gobio. The sequence goes on from NC_137119.1 coordinate 20,629,242, forward strand.
ATAGTGTGAATTACTGTGTTTATAGTTCTTGATGCCGATTGGTGGGTTGCAGTGTCTATGACCACTTCACCGAACATATATGTGTATAACCGCGCCACTCTTAGCAACATAATCAATATACTGTAAAAACTGTTCCATTATGTATTTCAGCACAAGTAGCTGTTTATTATTTATTTAATGAAGTATGAGTGATCCCTGCTGTCGTTATATCTGTCATTCACCTATAGTTTTCAAAGAAAGTAAGTCTTTTCAGGCGGGAGGTACGTTGATGTGTGCATGCGTGTGTGTGGAAGCCCACAGTTTCTGAAGTGCAGAGGGAATATTATTTCAGAGTTTTCGGTTTCAGATATTAGGAAATCGAGTTTAATGACGCTTCTTAGGCAAACTCATGCTGTGCCGCGAATAGGTCTGGTTTAAACTAAAAGACCCAGCTAACAAAAATATGTTCTAAGAATGTTTGTTGCAGTTGCTGTTTCCATTAAGCTATGACATTTTTATTTCTGAATGTTTTTTTTTTTCTTGGTCATGCAAACATTAAGAGGAAACATTAAGGGCAAATTCCATTTTATCATTCTTCATGTTACTTTTGAATGGACTCTAAACATTCTGAAACAAATAGTAACATTTAAAAAATGTTAGACAAATGTCCAACTGCAACGTTTCTGAAAAAGAAAAAAAAAAGTTCCAAGAACAATGTTTTTGTGCTAACGTTTTGAGAAGATTATTAAAGCAAGCCAATAGCCTTAGCCCTAAGAATCCGTGGTTTACAGTGAAGTTATAACAGTTTACAGTAAATTTAGAACAGCTAAAGGACATTGTAGGCACGACGTGGAGCAGTTTTATAAAACGGTTAATCCACTATTGTACCTGGCAAGGTTTCATAAAATTAACACACAGACACAAAAATGTTATGCTATTGATTACAAATTTAATTCTCCTGCCAAGCAATGTAGTTCTTCAGAAGCGGAATGGTTGCCAGACGTTGCAACATACAGACGAAGTGGCACAGTATGCGGTCACAGGTGTATGTTTGTAGAGTAATTTACAACAGCTTTGAACACGGCTCAACCTATCATAATCAAGGACCGTACAAATAACTTTGAACGAAGATTCTATTAATGTTACTGGATGAACATTTGAAGAACTTTGAGAGTACCTTTCTTGAACGTTAGCCAAAGTTCCCTCACGTTTGACGTCATGTCAAAGACAATGGGGTCTCCCTTGGGTGCTCTAATCCCAGTTAACTACAGCGATTCCCTCCTGGGCGCTGCAGCGCAAAACAGCAGATTTCCCTAAAAGCAAGCAAGTTTTTTTCGTCCTTGTGTTTCTGGATACAGTCGTTTCCTGTCCTCATCTGGGGGCCACGATCACTGTCTCACATGTCTGGGCCACAAGCATGCTGACATGGTGTTTTTGGATGGTTCATGCTCTTACTGCAAGAGCATGACCATGTCGACTTTGCTGTCACAACTCTCCTACTTCATGAAGGCACGAGTCCCCTCTGCTGCCTCTTACCCAGCCCACTGCCTCTGCTCAAGGCAGAGCTGTGAATCTGATTTACACTCTGGGAGACCTGAGGGTTACAGTGGGAGCGCTTCCACCAGGCCAGTTCCCATGGACCCTTAACTCCTCTAGCATACCATGAGCTGACGGATGATGGGGAGGGTCCTTCTCGTGGGTCTCAGTTTGCTTTCGAGTGTCGGCCATACCAATAAAAGGTTCTCCCCTTTGGGCCGTCCCTGTCTCATTTGCATGAGACAGGGCATTTGCATTTTGAACCATCTCGACGACTGGCTCATTCTAGCTCACTCTCAAGATCTGTTATGCGAACACAGGGACCTGGTGCTCAGGCACCTCAGCCATCGGGGGCTTCGGGTCAACTGGGAGAAGAGTAAGCTCTCCCCTGTGCAGAGCATCTCTTTTCTCGGTATGAAGTTGGACTCGGTCAATATGACAGCGCGTCTCACCAACGAGCATGCACAGTCAGTGCTAAACTGCCTGAATGCATTCAGGGGGAAGGCGGTGGTTCCACTGAAACAATTTCAGAGGCTCCAGGGGCATATGGCATCCACAGTCTGTCTGCAGGCATCCCCAACTGTCTCGGCTCCTCAGCATAAACCTTAATGTGTGGATGCGTGCCGCCATCTTATATACCCGTATGTACGGGGGAGTGGCTTGGCATGCAAATTCCACTCGCCAATTCCATTGCATGTTTTGTCTACAACTCAGAGGTGATTGGAGCTCCCAAGTGAGACCCCATTTGTCAGTCTTCGACATAATATCTCCGTTCTCTCCATCAGGGAATGAGGGTTACATCAGTAATCAAGACGTTCTGAGAATGTTACTGTTAACGTTCCTGTTAGCTGTGACAGAAAACAAACGTTTTCTCTGAGTTAAGCAAATGTATGTGTAAGAAAAATTTATTACATGGCTTTAATATATGTATTGTGGGGTAACAGTTTGTCAGTTTATCGAGTATTGTTTGCTGTAAACTACTGTTGGTGTCTTTATCAAGTCAAGTCATTGTTTCTGTTTGCTCACTTTGGATTATTGGCAATAAGACTTGACTTGACTTGACTTGATAAAGAACTCACCAACAGCGGTTTACAGGAAACAATACTCGACAAACTGACAAGGCAAACATGAGGACTATATATACAGAGACTAGGGGAACATATGACTATGAAAACCACTGAACAACCAGAACTCAACCACATGACAAGACAATGAACCAATGAGAACTATGGACACATGACTAGACCAACCAACATAACACATAGACAAGGAAACCAATCAGAACAAGACACATGAAACTACGGAAGCACATGGCATAATCATAAAAGGCTAAGGAGGTCACATGAGAAGAAGAGAAGAACCAACTGAGGCAAAATTACAAAATAAAAGACATGAAAACATAAACGTGAACCAAATCCCAAAACCCAACCTGACAAAAGTGAGTAACAAAAACGTATCCATTTCGGCTAAATCTCAGGCAAATAAAAACAGGTCCATCCATATTTAATAGTTCTTTCTGCAGCACAATCTAGAATCTCCTCCGCTTCCCATGCAGCTGCGACTGGGCCGTACACGGGGGCATGTGGCGCGGCCAGCTCAGGGACACGGATTGACACAGGGCCTAATCAGCGCATCAAGGGAGGAGGACACTGTACAGTTCATGTAATGACCGTATGAATTATGTATGGGCCGCAGCAGGGAAGGAGATGGAGGAAGTGTGGCTGAGGGCGAGGTGGGGGAAATACAGAAACGGTAACTGATTAATATGAGTTTTCCTTCCTCTCTAGCTTTTTTGTCTTCTTTGAGGAACAGAAGTCTTTAAAAATCAGTTTTATTCTTCCCAAATTGAAAGAAGGGCCCAGTGCCAGCAGACTAGAGTCTCTTAATAAGACTGTCATTGTTGTATTTCCTGAGCGGGCACCTCAAACAGCCCACATAAAAGGCTATGATGAATTTGGAAGTGGTTTATCTCACGCCATTACTATAAGATGCTACAGAAAGATAAACAATGGACCAAAGTACAAATGGACCAGAGATCTATATCTGTCCATCTTACCATCCATCCATCCATCTTCAAACCTATATATTATATAGATAGGAGGTAAAAAGAGTTACCATTATGTGACCTCATCCATCCATCGACCCATCCATCGACCCATCCATCGACCCATCCATCGACCCATCCATCCATCCATCCATCCATCCATCCATCCATCCATCCATCCATCCATCCATCCATCCATCCATCCATCGATATTCAAACCTATATATTATATAGATATTAGACAGATTCAGTGAGGTACAAACAGTTCCCATTATGTGACCCTATCCATCTATCCATCCATCCATCCATCGATATTCAAACCTATATATTATAGAGATATTAGACAGATTCAGTGATGTACAAACAGTTCCCATTATGTGACCTCATCCATCCATCCATTGATATTCAAACCTATATATTATAGAGATATTATACGGATTCAGTGATGTAAAACTGGTCCCATTATGTGACCTCATTCATCCATCCACCCATCCATCGATATTCAAACCTATATATTATATAGATATTAGATCGATTTAGTGAGGTACAAACTGTTCCCATTATGTGATCTCATCCATCCATCCATCGATATTCAAACCTATATATTATATAGATATTAGACAGATTCAGTGATGTACAAACAGTTCTAGTTCTAGATAAATGAGTACCTCATTTATCCATCCATCCATCCGCCAACCAGACCCACCCACCCATCCATCCATCCATCCACCAACCCACCCATCCATCCATCCATCCATTCACCAATCCACCCACCCATCCACCCACCCATCCACCCATCCATCCATCCATCCATCCATCCATCCATCCATCCATCCATCTCAAACCTATCTACCGGTATATATATATATATATATATATATATATATATATATATATATATATATATATATATATATATATATATATATATATATATATATATATATATATATATATATATATAGAGAGAGAGAGAGAGAGAGAGAGAGAGAGAGAGAGAGAGAGAGAGAGAGAGAGAGAGAGAGAGAGATTAGACAGATTCAGTGATGTACAAACAGTTCCCATTAGATGACCCCATCTATCCATCCACATTAATCCATCCATCCGTACATCCATCCATCCATCCATCCATATTCAAACATATTATATAGATAGATTCAGTGAGGTACAAACAGTTCCCATTATGTGACCTCATCCATCCATCCATCCATCCATCCATCCATCCATCCATCCATCCATCCATTCCTGACGGTCTGTGTTCAATGAGATCCCCATGAAACAGCTCCACTAATCATATTGTTGCTAATGGCATCTGTGAAACATTGATTCATATTACGGAGATATTTTTTTAGTGGTTCAACATATGCAGTGGGTTCCTGATGAAGCTGATTGCACAGAATTTTCTTATTAGAACTGCTGGAGCTTCTTATATATTTAATAACTGAATTAATCATCCATGAGCTATGATGCTAATATTACATAATATTAGACATACTTTCAAACTCTAAATACTCAGCAGTTTTGTTTGCTCGAGCACTTTTTAGTTACAGCTATGCATAGTTGACTAATAAATAGACCTATCATGGCCATTGAACTGAATTAAAGTGAACATGTCTTTGGGGAAGTGATTTATCACCTAAAATATGGATTCTGAGATCGGCTTGTGCAATGTAGAAAGATGTTAAATGAAACCCATGAAACATGTATGAGCAGGTGGAAGGCATGTAGAGAATACCTCCTGATGGAGTTATGCTAGTTATGCATATTTAAATCTCAATAATGTTAATGTTCTCACATGATACAAGGTTTAATTAGTCTGCAGAGGAACACCAGCATGTAATAGAAAGCTTTGCAGCCCTGAACTGATAGCAACTCTCACTTTGCAGTAGGTTTCAAGTGCATTTGCAGTTTTGCTTTTCAGCAAACGGCTCCGCTGGGCAACCTGTCTTCCTCCATTAGTGGATAAGAGCGGGCTGTGGTGTAAATCATTTATTGCGTTCTCAAGTTTGCTGTGTTCCGATAGCAGTACGGCAGGAGCTAATGATATTGTTCACAGAGCAAGGCGTGCTCAGATCCAATGGCTTAATGGTAAACACACATGGTGAAGTCCAGGTGCGGCCATCTGCACCGTTCAATATAGCACAGTAAATACTGATGCATGTACTCATAGCTTACCCTGTACAAACAACAACCACACTCCACTAACAGAAGACTGCCAGAGATTTGTGTTTTTTTGCTGAAAAGACCACCATGAATGCCCCATGTCGTTCCAGGTTCTAGGTGTTGGGGAAGCCTATATATAATAGAAGAAAAACATAGTGATGGACAGCATAGTGATGAGAGCAGGAACCGTTTAAAATCAATCAGTCCTAGCTAACAGGGAATGTTCCCACAACTTTCACTGTTTTGTGAAGGTCATGTAAATGTTAAGATAAAACATTCTTTAAATAACATTCTGTTACATCCTATAACATTATTCATATTCTAAGTGTTCTCATGATGTTGAGAGAAAACATTTTTAGAATGTCTTTATGATGTTTTTACTTGATGAACGTTCTGAGAACAACAACATCCTTATGATGTTATTTTATTCTCATAATGTTAACAGAATATGTCATTAGAACAAAATTTTCGGAATGTCCTTTCATATCATTATATCAATTATGTTATTGATATGCTGAATGTTAACAATCTTGGAATATTACAAATAAATTCATGTTGTACTTAGTTATCGTAACCTTTAAAATAATGTTTTAATGTTTTTGGACATTTGAGCATTTTAGAAACATTGCACATAACTGTTCCCACAACGTTAGAACATATATTTGTTAGTTGGTGTTCACCAGAATGAATCAAACTTTCCACACTACACATAAAAACGAGGATTGTTAGGAACGTTCTAATGCTACATATGAGATAAAGAGACAGAGGATGTTTTAGGGAGAAATGATTCACTAGAATGAACCATACTTTAATTCCATCTGACTGACTGGAATGAATCAAACTTTGATCCTATATATGAGAGCACTGTTTCCTGTAGGACAAACAGATTCACTGGATTGAATAAAACTTTACAATGCTATATTTGAGAGAGAAGACCGTTTATTCAAAATAATTAATCAAAATTTCCAACATTAGACTTGATTAGGATGATTAAGATTCCAACTTTCCAGTGCTACATATGCGAGTACCTTTCAGGATGAACTGATTCACTAAAATTAATTGAACTTTCCAACGCTTCTTTTGAAAGCAATGGCCATTTTGAGCATTGGCACAAGAATAAATTCAACTTTTCAACACTACATATAAGAGTGAGAATTGTTTACAACAAACTGATTCACTACAATTAATCAAACTTTTTAATACGGACGAGAGAGGATCTATTAGAATGAATCTATTTGCTAGAACTAATCTAACTTTCCAACTCTACATTTGAGAGAGAGGACCTTAAAGGGATAGTTCACCCAAAAATGAAGATTTGTTCATCATTTTATCACCCTCAAGTTGTTCCAAACCTGTATACATTTCTTTGTTCTGCTGTACAAAAAGGAAGATATTTGGAAGAATGCGTGTAACCAAGCAGATCTCGGCAGCCATTGACTTCCATAGTAGTATTTCCCCCCCTACTATAACAGTCAATGGAGGGCAAGGTCTGCTTGGTTACAAACATTCTTCCAAATATCTTCTTTTGTGCACAGCAGAACAAAGAAATTCATACAGGTTTGGAACAACACGGGGTGAGTAAATTATGATAAGATTTTTGGGTGAACTATCCCTAGATGAACAGTATGTATCTGAATGAGAATTGTTTAGGAGAACCAGTTGACTACATTTAATCAAACTTTCTAAATTTACCAATGAGAGGATCCTTTAGGATGAACAGATTCACTTGAATGAATATATATTTCAGACACTAAATATGAGAGATAGAGAGGAACGTTTAGGACAAACTGATTTACTAATTGAATCTTCCAAAGATATGAGAGAGCAAATGGTTAGTATGAACAGATTCACTGGAATTAATACAATTTGAGAGAGAGATCATTTAGGACAAATTGATTTACTTGAAATGAACTTATCAAATGTACATATGAGAGACACAAACTGTATGAACCAATTCAGTTTTTCAAAACTACATATGAGAGGTGACGATTTTGGCAAACTGATCCACTGGAATGAATTGAACTAGAAGGAAATGTATGATTTTAGGCTAATATTACATAAATAAAAATACTAGAATTATTCAAACTTTTTTTGCTGTAATATTTAGAAAATAGGAATATTATTCAAAAAACAAACTTTCAGTTCTGGTGTTCCTCCTATGCCAGCCTTACGCCATCATGCTATTCTCTTCATCAGCATTATAAACTCAGTTGTGCTTACAGAAGTATCACAGAACTGCACATAAAATAATACGGGTTACAAACTTCACTGGCCTTTTTCTGTTTCTCATAATTGCTGCCATAATCTCTTCTGCGGTTACACCACATATGTCAAAGGGTGTGGTGAACAAGCGCTTAAAAGCCTGAGAGAGTCAAGCGGGAACATAAGCGATGAAACTGAGAGACATGGTCTCCTGGGTGGCTCGCAGCCTCCCCGGTCTTGTTTTGGAAAAGATAGGAAGGCATGTGGTATCTCATCTCATCAGAAGCCAAGCTTTTCCTTTTTTATCTCAGTTTTTTTTTTCTTTCCGAGGAAAATCAATTAACACTGTATCATGGGCGCATCAAGTCTCGTAATCCCTCAGTCAGAATTTAAGCATCTGTCAGCCAATGCGACAGAAGCCCCACAATCAACGGCATAAATCAAAAGAAGCTCAGGGTATTAGGTGTCATTGGGATAGAGGTAAAAATACATAACTCACAGCGGACACAGGTGTCTGTGTCAAATGCCAGCACGAGGAGGGAGAGCGCGGCAAGGGAGAGGGAGAAAAGGACCGAACACGTGTTCGCTCATATAAAACGTTCATTAATCACAAGCTGTCCTCTGTGCCTCGCTTGACAAATGGACCTGGAAAATGATGGTTACTGCAAAAAGAAGACACGTCAGCGTGAGTTACTCTCCCGCCCCATGACTATGATGTCAAAGTAATATTAGGCACGAAAAAAAGTGGACCTGCGCTTCTAATCTCCTCTTTAGCTCACCATTCCGGCCGTTCTTAATGGATTACCTTATTAAATAGCATGCGACTCAGGTGATGGACACCCATCGGCACACCCTTCCTTACATTTCATACCACATTGATTTTACTCCAGCGGACCCAATCGGCTCAGATTATTGATTACAAGGAACCGTGCCGGACAATTATTCTCGAAACGTACAACTCACCTTTGTGTGAATGTACAGCATAAGGTCACTATCGTAAAACCCTTTATCTCGTTTCATTAAAGGCTGTTGTAATCCATCTAGCTGTGACTTTCCACCAGCATTTAGTGCTTTATAGAAAATAGTCCTGTTTGACAAGGGAAAAAAAGGTGTGCGGGTGGTTGAATTTTGGGACGTGGCGGAACCACAGTCAATTGCCCTTTACAACCTGGGCCGCAATAACCAGGACCTGTGCTAAATTATTCTGCGATATACATCCGCAGGGCATGTAAAGGCACAGCCAAGTCAGGCAACAAGATCTGAAGTTTGATTCTGCGTGTCCTTGGTGCTTATTTAGTATTCTGCACATCCCATGATGCACTGTTTTATCAGCTGAACTTCATGTTTGTTCATTATTGATGCCAGCGGCACAATCTGATGTCGGGAAGGCCGACTTTAATGTAACACCTGAGTCAAGGAGAAGGTAGGCCGCAGAGTTGACATCACAATGTGGGTACACTATGTCCCGCTGTATTCATATTACCTTGACATTCAGTGCAATACAAAGACTTTGCTTGGAAATGCCATAGAATTTTGAATTGAATGATAAAAGTATCACGGGAGGTGGCTGGGGAGGGATGAGTCAAGGTTAGGTCACCGCAATATGGGGAGATGGGTTTAAAAAAGGGAGAGAAAAAAGAAAGGAGAGAGACTATAGAGCGAGTGAAATACTAGAGTGGCGTTTGAAGTATCACGCAGTCTGCTCACATCTCCAAAACACAGCGCGCTAAAGCTGACCGACGGCATAAACACAGTTCCAGAACACCCACGGGGAAGTCTGCATGGGACAGATGGAAATATCTGGAATATTTGTGATATAAATCCGTGATGGGCTCTGCAACACCAGCTGTATTTATGTACAATGGTGGTCCTGGAACTACATGACGAAATAGTACACACATTAAGAAGGTCAATGAAATAAAGTGCAATTAAACAATAATCCAGGTAAAGGCAATTGTGAGATTTGTTTCTAAACACATTATAAATGTTAGAAATGCATTGCTGAAACATGTTACAAAGACTGTGAACTGTGTAGTACTGAATTGTGAGTTAGACCATTAAACAGCCTATTACTACCAGCAGCCATATCACCCTGTAGCCCAAGACTCGTTTCCCACTGAAGCTAAGCAGGGCTGAGCCTGGTCAGTACCTGGATGGGAGACAAACTGGGAAAACTAGGTAGCTGCTTGTAGAGGAGTTAGTGAGGCCAGCAGGGGGTGCTCACCCTGTGGTCTGTGTGGGTCCTAACACCCCAGTATAGTGATGGGGACACTATACTGTAACAAGCACCATCCTTCGGATGAGACATTAAACCAAGGTCCTGACTCTCTGGGGTCAATACAAATCCCAGGATGTCCTTCGATAAAGAGTAGGGGTGTAACCCCGGCATCCTGGCCAAATTTGCCCGTTGGCCCCTGTCCATTCTGGCCTCTTAATCATTCCTATATATATATATATATATATATATATATATATATATATATATATATATATATATATATATATATATATATATATATATATATATATATATATATATATATATATATATATATATATACGATTGGTATCATCCCTCGGCCTCCTCTCCACCAATCAGCTGATGTGTGGTGGGCGTTTTGGCGCAATATGGCTGCCATATTCATCCAGGTGGATGCTGCACATTGGTGGTGGTTGAGGAGATTCCCCCCTTCTATGTAAAGCGCTATATAAATGTAACAAATTATTATTATTATTAACAGTTTTTCATCATTTCTGTGTTCAGGATTTTTTAGGTGGGGCTAAAACAGTGACACGATTACGCACTGGAGCCACTGAGCCTGGCCCCTCCTCTGACACTATAATAACGGTCAATGACGCACTGGAGCCATTGGCCCCTCCCCTAACACTATCACAACTAGAGCACATTCTCATCAGTTCACCCGCTCAATCGCGAGTTACTTTCAGTACCGTTAGTTACTACAGCCTACAGTTTGCTAGCTAGTTATGCCTTCATCACGTAATTGCATAATACCTGGTTGTGATAACTTACAAAATAGCTTACAAAACAAAAACGATGTGTTTTTGCTCACCCCAAAAAGTGGCAATTTTAACATGCTATAAAACATTATCTGTGTGGTATTTTGAGCTAAAACTTCACATGTTTGTGAAGACTTGGAGACTTATTTTATATCTTGTAAAAAGGGGCATAATATGTCCCCTTTAAACATGGCTGGGGCATCTATTATTTTACTCACACTGCTGTCCACCATCCCGTTAAAAAACTCTTTTTCTTAGGCTAGTTAACTTGTGTTCATGTTTCCCTCATTCATGTGTTGAGCCATGAAGTAGTGATGCTGGGAGCAGGGAAATCTATTTAGAGTACCTTATTTTATTAATTAAAATATCGATATTTGGTGCCAACATATCGATTCTCTTCAATTGCCCTATTGATATTTTGTCCCACCCCTAGTAGACACGGTGTAAGAGTAATTAGTTAGTGAATCGAATTGCATTGGTTAGTTTCACTGTAGGTAATTCATGGTAAGCAGATTTTTTCTTGTCTTATGTCTTTTTCTCTTTTTTTTTATTTAAATACAGGCATAAATAGTACATAAATAGGCAACAAATAATACATTCTGCATAAAAACTGCCAAAAAACTATTACTAAAGTAATTCTTGCCTTAAACAAGGTCGTTCAAGTACATTTAGTATTTGGCAGATTTCCGTCAGCAGAAAGTATGCTGAGGCGTCAAACTGGTGTAAATCACTTTTCTGCTTAACTTTGAAAATTTTCTCATTTTAATAAGCCGTTAGGATAGACAGAAGTCAAAATTCAATGTGATAGGCACACAGCAACTGACATCTTTGATAAAGAATCAACAGCCATTAAGCTACCACTCTCTCTACTATCCAGTTCATATATCTAAATCAAAAGCCGGGGATCAACTGTGATACGCCAAAAATTCTCCCTGAAGACTTTGTAGAATAAGGGAAATGCAAATGAACTTAAATACAAGAGCAGCTGAATCCTCACTGCAGGAGCTGGTTTTAACAACCAATGCCTTTTATTTCACCTCATCAGAAACTTTATAATGGTGATATTGCCTTTGTAGTGATAGTTAAATGTCATTGCATACATTGAGCTTATTAGCGAAGGTCATGGGGGAGATGTGGTTTTTGAGATGGCATTTTTCACCGTTTGAATAGTAGATGAGTATGATGGCACATCTGTGAATTGAAATGTTTAACAGCACACACCATTGCTGTAGGGTTCAACAGAACTATGCAGGACAAGATGTTTTAATGAATATGAGGACAAGAAGTCAAACCACATGAAAAAAGGTCAATTTAATCTTAAACAGTCACATATTCTTGAGGTGCCAGGAACATGTTTATTAAGAAAGTGCTAGTATTGTGTTCATGCGTTACATTTTCTATGTAAAATGCAAAATACTTTTGAACTTTCAGTCATGTGACACTGAAGACCGGGTTAAGAATGCTGAAAATTCAGCTTAACTGTTAACTGTTAAATTGTTATAATATTTTAAAAACATTGCTGTTAAATCAAATTGGTGAGAATAGGAAACTTCTTTCAAAAACATTTAAAAAATCTTTCCCTACACTTTTAAACAGTAGTGTAATAATTTTGTATTTTCGTATATTGAATACCTTTTATGTATTAGGTTTTATTGTTCGACACTTGACAGACTTTCAATAATAAAATATGAAAACTCATTATAAGCATATGGAAATGAAATATATATATTTTTTAAATAAATGCAAAGATTTTGACTGTTAAATTATGCAAAAATTTAAAAAGAAATTCATGTTTATATTTAAAATACTTTACCACTTTTCTATCGTCATTATCACCACATGATGAATATTTAATTTAAGAATTTGTAATAATATATTTACTAAATAATTTAGCAAAAGCTCTTATTCAAAATTACTAAAATGTCATTAAAAATGTGCTGGAAATTATCATAACTTTCAGAAAGAAAAAAAAAGACCAAAATAAATTTTTTGTCATATTCACAGAGACTGTTCAGACTGCAGGCAAATTGGATGATTTCTCAAATTAGTCTTTTCAGGCAGACTGTCCGCACTAATATTGCAAGTGATCAAATAAGATTTGTGTATCGACATAACCATCTGCATGGGTTGCTTTGGTACTAAAGACGTAGGCATACCCACGTATGTGACGAGGCTTTCAAAACAGATGCAGGAATAATGGAGGTGCATCATCTCGCTCCCCAAAAAAGAGCCCCTGTTGAGATGCAGTACTGCACTCCTCTGTAGCAGGAGCATTTAAAAAATTCTGAAATTTTGAACATACCATTTAAACCATTTTTTTTGCTGTCCAGACTTTCAGAAACCTGTCTGAATATCTGGATATACAAAAATTAGATTTTTGCTGACAGTCTGAACATGGCCTTGTAGAATGTTTAAGAGCTGGCCACACACTTCAAGATTTTACGCCCGATTTTGAGCCTGTTTTACGATTTGAGCCCGTTTTGCAATCATCCAAAAAATACTCAATTGTGTGGTGTCATTACGATTATTTTACTGCTCATGGTCACGTCAGAGCTAAACGATCCCAAATCTTGATTGACTCCTGATTGGGCTACCTCTGACGTGATACCCGCGATAGCCAATGAGAGCGAGCAAGCATCACCTAACGGATGTTGCATGCTTTTATAGCTAACACTTGGCAGCCGCAAACATGCCATGGAAGTGGAGTATTGAGAAAGAACTTCACCCATATTCTTCATATTTTTCACTGTAAAACAGAAGGCGCTCCAGGAAAGCCAGCTGACAACATCGATTGTCCTCCATATGTTTTTGTGGTGCTGCAGAGTGTACGCGTGTTGTACCTGCATATAGGCACATATTACAAATGCTCCCTTTAAATAACACAAAAAATACTGTGTCACCGTCAATGGTGCAGTTGTTTTCAGTTGCCTCAAAATAGCAATGCTCCAACAACCTCGTTTTCAGACCAGCACGCCCATGGGCAAACAGAGGGGTGCGAGGGCATTTGCTATTTAAACAACGCCACGTAAAATGGATAACTGCGTCGGGCTGAAACTAGCAAAAAACACTTGCATCGCACCTGGCATCGCATTGCGCCAGCTATATGATAGGGCCCATTATGTCTGTGGCCTCCCACAGTTTTAAAATCGGTTAAGATGTGAAAATGTGTGTCCCAGGCCTTAGAGGGCCAAGAATGAAAGCACAAGCTCAGTGAGCAGCACTCAGTAGATATTTTGGTCAGAGGTTGGTAAATCCACTGAAATGCGATAACAACAGGTGGAAATCAATTATGTTAAGAGATGCCAGGTGCCCCACCTCATAAGGGGATTTGGCATTGATCAGGGAGCTCTATGAAAGGCCAGAGGCATAAACCTCGGTACACAGCTGTGTGTCCTTTCCTCTTTGAGAACTTTACATCTCGTCCTCTCCATGACTCCGACTTCTGCCAAGTTCGTTTTAATTAACTGTGTACTCTGGGAGCGTAATCGCTCTTTTTAAAACAGTCTTCTAATCAGCAAACAAATGGCCCGAATCATATTTTTCTGCCCTTTTTTCATTGTCCATTAGCCACATCTCCTTTATCCCTCATCTGTGGCCAAGAGTCAAACAAATATGCAGAGTCCAGTGTCGCAAGCTTATTAGCCAAATAAGAAGCGCACAGAGGGAGGTTCCACCTCATTTTGTCAAATGTCACTCGAGAGAGAGAGAGAGAGAGAGAGAGAGAGAGAGAGAGAGAGAGAGAGAGAGAGAGAGAGAGAGAGAGAGAGAGAGAGAGAGAGAGAGAGAGAGAGAGAGAGAGAGAGAGAGAGAGAGAGAGAGAGAGAGAGAGAGAGAGAGAGAGAGAGCGCGAGAGAGAGAGCGCGAGAGAGAGAGAGAGAGAGAGCGCGAGAGAGAGAGCAATACATGTTCATTACTGGATTCACAATCGATGTAATTACTTTTTACACAATCATTTTTCTAAGGAACTACAAGAAATGCTGGGCTCTGTAGCGGGAGGGCCCCCATTAAACTTTTGTGTTGCACCCCATGAAATTCAACAACAGTCCTACTGCATTGTATAATGTGATGTAATAAAAAAAGACATTTCACTCCCTAAGAAAATTACTTGAAGGTGATCACACTGCCAACTGCATACTACTGCCTGTGGATGGAATTCACGGTTGTCTTGGTTACTTCACCGAATGTCTAAAAATAATGTCCAGCTCTCGACGAGGAGGACGGCCGCACCGTGTTCTGCAGAAGAAGTAAATCATTACATCACCAGCAATGGTTTTGTTTTGAAAAATCTTAAACTCTCTCCTGATAATTTACAGAATAAAACAAGCACAAGCGGTGGGGACGGAATGGAAAATTCCCAGCTGAACCAAATATGAGCATTCCAAATGTTAGAAAATGTTCCTTTTGCAGCTCCCGGCTCTGTACAGATGCTGTTTAAACACTTTTATGACACGCTAGGTACTGTAAACAAGCTGTCCAAAACCTATAGAGCTGCCTACTGAGGAAACATTTTACAGCATTGTTGATGTGCTCCAAGGCTTATTTCAAAAAGTAGACAAGTTTATTATGAATTATTTATTAAGCTAAAGCAGTATCACACATGTGCTTCACAGAGAAGGCAATCCCAGAATACACTGTGAGGAGCTCAGTGAAGGAAAAAAAAACGGCCGACTAGGGTGGAGAAATGGC
This sequence comes from Gobio gobio, assembly GCF_949357685.1. NCBI lineage: Eukaryota > Metazoa > Chordata > Actinopteri > Cypriniformes > Gobionidae > Gobio > Gobio gobio. Next base: position 20,644,870 of record NC_137119.1, read on the forward strand.
ACTTATAGATTATAATTTAGATTTGGTCTCATTACATTTTATTTTAAATACTGAAAAACAATAATAAACATTTAGTATGATTAATCATTTATTATTTTACCCTACATTTATGCATACTATGTCTGTGTTTTGCCATTAGCTTAGCAACATGCTAACAGAAAACTTGATAGAATGCAATAGTCGGGTTCTGGAAGTAAAAATCCCATTCATCTTATCCATAGGGGAATTGATTTTTAACACTTCGGGCCCTATTTTAAAGATCTGAGCGTACGGTCTGAAGCGCAGGTGCACTTAGGGCATGTCGGAATCCACTTTTGCTAGTTTAACGACAGAAAAAATGGTCGGCGCACCAGGCCAATAGATAGGCGCATTTACTATTTAAACAACGTAGCGCTGGACGTGAAAATTATAACTGAAAATAGCAAAAAACACTTGCGTTGTGCCTGGCATCGCATTGCGCCTGGTGTATGATAGGGACCTAACTTATAAGCCTTTAAAACAGACCTACTATTAAGTGCAGGACAGACGGACAGTTTGCACTTCTCGTAGTGGACAGACAGCTACGAGATCAAATGTGGATATTGTATGATTCACACTCATGCACTTTGTTTCTAGTAAACTGCGTGTAACTTAAGTTCGGTTGCTTTTATATGACAATAAATATGATGAACAAGAAACCCAGAGTGCTTTATTATTTTCATCTTAAAGATGCCTTTTCATCCATTATAGTTTAATGTGACATGTTTTTTTTTTTTTTTTAGCACAACACATCCCATAGAGAGATCTCACTGTCACAGTATTTGGGAAAATTCACACATAATTTATACACATAAAATCGTCATATCAGAGTTGCAAAATCAAACATTTTAGAAAAGAACAATACATCACATTACGGTGGTTTAAACTAATGAACATTACGCTGTGCCATCATTCCCGTTGTGCTTTTGATCAGCTCAGTCTGCGCAATCCGGCACGACCGCCTTCAGAGGTTTTGATATATACATCAGCATGACATCAGAACAAGTCGGACCACACTCGGACACAGTTCTAACCTTGCAGTGATTACCGGTGATCGGTTCGGTGCAGAATTTGCTCATCTCAAACGAGCCTAATCAAATTGTGCCAAAATAACTATGGGTGTAACGATGCCCTCATGTCACAATTCAATACATATCATGTACATATCATGATACTGAACTCACAATACAATATTATTTTGATACTCCTAGACATATGATAAAAGGTTAACAAAAAATGTACTGTTAATTAAAATTACATTGGGGGTGGAAATGGATAGGCTTGGAGTTGGAGCTGGTAACCCAATGCACAGGACAATGCTGACACCAGAATAAAAATATTCATGATTCTGAAGCTGAAAATACAGGATTATTTTAGGTGAATGCACTTGCACTCTGTCACTTACTGTACATGGATATATTTAAAATAATGTAGGCCACATTTTACTGGTAACAAAACATTTGGAATTGCCAGGACCCACAAATATTCCCCCATTGCATTATTATACATTAAATTCGACATTATACAATATATAGTAGTTCAATGTAGTACAGACACTAAAGCTAATTATTTTTTGGGGGTGAACTAGACACATATTGTGTCACGATATATTGTTACACCCCTAAAAATAACTCTTTAGCACCAGCCCACTCGCATGATGCACTGCAAATGACGTACAACGTCTCAAGAGTCAAACTGCTTAAATATTTGTATAGATATGCATATTTTGCAATAAGCGTGTATGCATTTTATATTATATATAATCAACATATTTAAATTAATCGTTTTAAATTTGATTGTCTTTTGCAATGCTTAAGTACGCGGTCTTGTATCTTTGTCTTTTTATCTGATTTTGAAATATTTGATTGACCTCATAGCTGGTTGATTTGGCTTCATAGCTTTTAACTCTTAAAAAAGCACTTTAAAAAAAAAATCCCTGTGGAAAAAAAACAAGCACTCTATAGAAAACAACTGCCAGTCGAGTCTTCCGTTCCAGCTGCAGTTGCAGCCATGTAGAGCTTTGCAAATCAGTCACTTTTGTAGAGAACAAAACATTTTTATGTTTGTTCTTCTCAATAGTCCAGTTTGTTTTGTTATTGTATTAAATATAACTCTTGTTGTAAGCCATTGTTGTCCTGCAATAATTTCTCTGTGACTACTACAGAGTGTAACAATAGTCACTAGTGACAGAGGAAAGCCGATCATATCTGATTAAGCAACACATTGCTATTAAAATCCTTCCTGTCTGATGACCTATCTGCTATTTTCTGCTTGTAAGCCCTTTGTGAACAGCGAAGAGCAGCCGCAGCAGGTGATGATTCAGCTGACGCACACGCATCAGGATGCCTGGAGTGGCTCAGCTTACCTTTCAAACTGATCTCAGATCAGCCCTTTAATTACATTTGGCCGTGTCAGGGCCGGCTAGTCCAGAACAGGCAACTGCTATTAAACGTGGCTCTGTTTGGCGCCAATTACTTCTGTAGTCTAATGCCGTTGAGCAGATTTACCATATGAGCCTCATTCCTTTTGTGGTGGCACAGGGATCATGGGTAATGCCTTTCAGATTGGTTTGTGTTAGAAGCATCCTGGCCTCCCTCTCAAGCTGACATAGCAAGGACATTCCGGTGCGGTGCCCCGCTAATGGACTCTTTCCGCATGGTGCTGCACCATGAAGAACGCATTAGACATCATCTGCGCCGGCTAGTGGAGTGAAACTCGGCGGGAAAAGCCCAGCTGTAACTGCCTGGTGTTCACTTCCGCTGAGAATGGAGCATTTTGAGATATGCAGTGATAGATGTCTTAGAAGATGACACAGTGTGTTAAAGGCTAATAGAGGATTTGCATTATGGCTCGCAGTCCCTATGGCTTCTTTATCAGTTTAACACAGAGCTTTCTGGAAGTAATCTAGAAAAGTGGGAAGATTCTAATAGGATTGTCATGTGTCATGCACTTAGTATTTAAAATTTAGTCTAAATAAAAGTAGCTATTATTATTTATAATATGGCCTTCACAATATCGGATTTGTCACTACACGATTATCGTGGTCAAAATAATTCACGATAATGGTATTTCATGATATCTATAGAAATCATGAGTAAAAAAATGCTGTCAAATTAATCTTTTTTTTGTGTGAAAAATCACACCATTGAATACTAAAGGAACAATTACACTTAAAGGATTAGTTCACTTTAAAATGAAAATTACTCCACGATTTACTCAAGCCATTCTAGGCGTATATGACTTTCTTCTTTCTGATGAACACAATCAGAGTTATATTAATAAATATCCTGATGTTTCCAATGGCAGTGAACTTTTTTAAGCTTCAAACTCATAAGCCCCCGTCACTGAGATACACCTATAGCTTGAGGGTGAATCAATGATGGAGTAATTCTCATTTTAAAGTGAACTAATCCTTTAATGGTAACCATTTTAAAATAACATCCTTCTTTGAACTGATGTGGCTTCTTATCACAGAATGAGGTAGAAATTATATAATTTTATAGTATTCTATAAGTGATATACATTTGGATTCTATACATTATCCTTATGAAAAACCCGAGATCGTTAGAACAACACAGATAAACCATATACTGTTGCAATGGTGTGCTAATTCTCGTCATGTTTAATGTCAAGATGTCTCTAAGCTACAGCAATAGCTGTCTTTGTCCATGTTAAGCGCCGTTTACACCGCCAGCGACTTTGTCGCAAGTCTCTGTTCTGTCAAAACGCTTGTGTTTGTTCCCAGTGCTGTCGCTCTAACGTTATTGGTAGACTGCATGCCTATATAAAAACTAAGATATTATTCTAATTTGACTAGGAATTAGACTTAATAGAATTAATAGTAGCATTCTGCTGTTGGAGAGTGTTGTTATATAAACTACAGCAGTGCTTAGTGAATTAAATCATTAACCAGACGATTGACCAAATAACAGTTTAAACTCACTTATACTGTCAAATATGACTAAAACGTCATTCGAATTTGACAAATAATCAATTATTTTCCCCAATAATCAACAATGCAGGGGAAACAGCTCACTGTATCATATAATTAACAACACAAAGAATCAATGTATGAATTAAAATCACTGAGACTGCAGACAGTTTCTCATTTTATAAGCTTCCTGTAACTGCTTTTTGGATACACCATTATACATAAAAAAAAAAATCTTCCAGTCACACTCCATCTATGTGATCTTCAATTCAATTATATGCGTTTTTCCAAAATAAATGATAAACAAAAATGATCTACTGCATCTACTACAGCCATCTAATTCTGACTTATTGCAGTGGAAACTGAACTTAAAATAGAGGGATTACTGCAGGCATGCCAGTCATTGCCTCATTTGCTTAAGACGTCTTAAAGGCTGGCGTCAGATGAAGTTGAGTGACTTGCAATCGTGAGAAGGAAGTCTGTCACTCAGAGTTCAGTAAGGTGAAGAAAGACATCTAAGGTACCCAACCACCAAACACGCACACCATTTTACAAAAAGAAAGCTCTTTTTGCTGAAAACACAACTGTGTGGATTATTTTTTTCGCTAGATGTTGTTGGGGGCCATGCAGCAGATTCACTGAGATGGTAGGACAGCCGATTTACCTAAAACAGCTAACACAGCATACAGGCATCACCCACAATCGTTTCATCGCGCATATTTCTTTGTGAACGTTTGACAACATGACACGGTGCGATATTCAGCAGCGTGTCAGTACTTCTTGGAGAGTCTTGGGCTTGTCACCACATTACTTCAGAGGGCAGCGCTGCAGTGGTTTGTGGGATATACTGTAGGAGATGGGTGTGTGGGTGGAAAGAGGACAGGAGACATGGCAGGGAGATGCACGGCAAGAAAAACCTCAAGCAGGCAGATTTAAAAATGGAGAAGCACTAAATAAGAGGCAAAGGTGCCAGAAATTCATCTTTAGAACTGACACAGAAAGACAGGTAATATGAAGATGATAGACACATCAATATTTGAAAATTATATTGTGAGTGTGTCATGCCCTTCTCTGACTTAAATAAAAGCTGTATTACACTGAAGCATTAGAACTGAGGTTCTCAAGTGGTTTTGCTTCAGGAGCCAGATTTGGGCATTAAGTGGCAACTCAACACAGAGCCAAGACTATTTTTGGTGCCAAAGTTAAAGCAACTTAGGAATGTATCAATGCATTGCTGATACCAATAAGCCAGTATTTTTTTGTTTTTTAAGTTATGGCCAATAACAGATACATAACTGACATTAAAATTATATACCATTTTGTCTATTAACACTAAATAAATACATTCAAGTTAATTTAGACATCACAGCAGAGAGCAAAAAGTTACTGGTTAAAAAAAAGCTGCAATCTTTGAAACTGAAATAAATTTAAGTTGAAGTGCTAAAATAACAATTCAAAATAAAATATAAGTATTTTAAGAATCCTAAAAAATGACAAGCACAAATAATAATTATTCTAAAATTGAACTGAAAACATAAATAAATGCTAATTTATTTCAAAATATTAAGAAATACTGTAATAGTATATAAATAATGCTAAAATAACACTAGGCTTGTGAAGAGCATTCACAATTAAGCCCACCGGCAACTATAGTTGCCGCAGTATATAGTTGTCATTTTCCTTCTGTAAGTATTTTTCTAGATATTATCCATGTTTTAAATCTTAATGACACGCAAGCAAACAACCAAATAAAGGATTTCAAGAAAAAAAAAAGACAAGGTATTAACTTCCTTCCTGTCACATGAGGCTGCCAACTTCCCACCCCTGCTTCCAGGAAGCATAGCGAAGGCAAACCCTACCAAAGAAAGGTTATTTTCATGTTACTTTTTTGTTGACATTATATATATATATATATATATATATATATATATCTACATAATCATGAAGGTCTCTAGAATCATCTAAACAAAACAAATCTTACAACAGATCTATAGTTTTTAGTATACTTAGTCAAAAGTCCAAGCGGCAACTATAGTTGCCGGTGGGCAAATGACTTTTAAGTACATATAATGGGGAAATGAAGTATACTGTGTTAACAGGTTAATAAATCAAGGTTTTTGGTCTTGTTTAGTGCTTTTTGCTTTCATAATATCCCATCTAAAACATAGCTTAACCCTTTAACTGACATCTCTACTGTACAGTAGACCTTAATTCGATAGGGGGAAATATCATATTTTAGGATATTATGTCTTGTAAGAGGCCAAAATATTGAGGACCCTTCATCCAGTTTGGAATGGATGCGTTTCATTCTAATCAGTCAAGGACCCTCATTCTTTTTATGACTAGTAGCTTACAATTCCATTATAATGTGGAAATTCAGACAAGTAATGAGTTTACATTCACATTATTATATGAAATCACCTATTCCAGTCAGCCATTGAATACTATGGGACTTTTTTTTTTTTTTTTTTTTGTTATATAGATGTAATTTTTTCATCAATCTATTTATTTATTTTCATTTAACTTTTTGATACACAATGGCCTTTTGGGGCAACTTAATGGCTGCACTTTATTCTGCACTATGTTCCACCACTTTAAGACTTTTTTAGTTTTTTTTTTAAGATATTTGTTGTTTGTTGTGTTTTTATGTTCAAAAGATTATAAGATAAATGCAGCATTTTTGAGTTTGCATCGAATGTTCTTCGACTTTTATACATAATAAATTTGTTTATGAATAAAGATTGATCTGTTCAAAGAAGTTATTTTGCGTTATATGACAAATGTTCTCCTCCTATTCAAATTTGACATTGAAGGGGTGCATACAACATATTTGCCCACCGGCAACTATAGTTGCCGCACATTCAAATACGATTTTCAAGAAAAAAAACTAAAACCTGGGGAAAATAAATGCAGAACATGTTCACATAAGACACTATTAACATGACTATATGCATGAAACATTCAGAAAAATTTGGGCACAAATGGGTTAAATATTCAATATCAACCAAAGAAGAGTTTAAAAAAAACTTAATATCAGTCATTTTTAAGATAAAAACTCTAGTATCGACCAAAAAAACGATAAAACGTCATTTTGCTTTAAAATGTTCTTTGAGAGAAATATTTTTTTGTGCTCAGTCAGCAGAAGGTTTCTGGTGGCCTCCTCATGGCAGGCTTGGATCTGAGTCAATCAGGCACAGGGATCAAAACCATGACCTTCAAATCCAAAGGTGCTTAAACTTACCCGACATGGTCTGGGAGGCTTTTAACTTCCCATAATACATAAACATTGACTACAGTCAAGATAAACCTCTGACAAATCTTGGATCACATCCATACAACACTGGCCGGCAATTTTTTTTTATCCCGGTAGAGAGGAAAGATAGCAATCTACCATCTATTGTGACCAATTACCTTATTATAGGAATCCTTCAGGGGGTTAAACATGGGCTAACAGGGATATAATATGTCTTTAAAGCAACCCAACAGACTGACCACTGGAGTCATTTATAACCAACCAGTGTCATTGTGCTCAGAACATTTCCCTTTGAAAGTACTCATCCGCTTTTAGTTTGATATTCTCTTTTTTCCATTTTTGTTCATAAACTTCAAATTGTGTCTTGTGGTGCTCTGTTGCTTTGTAGTGAATGTCGTTCCCATCAATATTTCAGTCTAAAGTGCTCAGATGCTTTCAATGGAACATACAAATGCTGACAGATCCACACCGAAGGCTTCGCTGGACTAAACAAATAACGATAGGAATGAACTGGTTTACACTACTGGTTTAAATAAAAATTAGAGTACAGTTTAAAATATCAAACACAAGAAAGTAGGGCTGCAACACCTAATCAATAAAAAAATCGATAATAATTGATAATGAAAATACTTGACAGTGAATTGGATTATTGATTTATTGTGTCTACACACTATGCACGGAAAACACCTCCTAGTCATGTCATTTTACAGCAGTGAATAATGAATTTATATGGATAAAACACATCTGGAAAACAGAGAGTGATGTGCTGCAGGAAACGTGCACAACCCAAGTTGTCCTAAACAAGAGAATTCGTCATATTAGGGGCTTCAAACAAAAGCCTACATTGTAAAAAATAAAATAAAATTGCTGTCTTACATTTTTAAGTACAATTAACTTGGATGTTAAAGTCATTTCAATTTACATTACATTAAACTGACTTTTAAAATTAGCTTATTTTGATGAGTTAAAGCAATGTAAAAAAAGTATTGGGACACCCTTCCAAATCATTGGATCCAGGTGTTCCAATCACTTCCATGGCCACAGGTGTATAAAATCAAGCACCTAGGCATGCCGACTGCTTCTACAAACATTTGTTAAAGAATGGGTCGCTCTCAGGAGCTCAGTGAATTCAAGTGTGGTACCGATAGGTTGCCACCTGTGCAATAAGTCATTTGTGAAATTTTCTCACTACTAAATATTCCACAGTCAACTGTTAGTGGTATTAAAACAAAGTGGAAGCAATTGGGAACAACAGCAACTCAGCCAGGAAGTGGTAGGCCACGTAAAATCACAAAGCGGGGTCAGCGCATGCTGAGACGCACAGTGCACAGAAGTCGCCAACTTTCTGAGTCAATAGCTACAGACCTTCAAACTTTGTGTATCCTTCAGATTAGCTCAAGAACAGGGCGTAGAGAGCTTCATGGAATGGGTTTCCATGGCCGAGCAGCTGCATCCAAGCCTTACATTACCAAGTGCAATGCAAAGCGTCGAATGCAGTGGTGTAAAGCACGCCGCCACTGGACTCTAGAGCAGTGGAGACGTGTTCTCTGGAGTGACGAATCACGCTTCTCTGTATAGCAATCCGATGGACGAGTCTGGGTTTGGTGGTTGCCAGGAGAACGGTACTTGCCTGACTGCATTGTGCCAAGTGCAAAGTTTGGTGGAGGGGGGATTATGGTGTGGAGTTGTTTTTCAGGGGTTGGGCGTGGCCCCTTAGTTCCAGTGAAAAGAACTCTTAATGCTTCAGCATACCAAGACATTTTGGACAATTTCATGCTCACAACTTTGTGGGAACCTAAGCAAGGTCCATAAAGACATGGATGATTGAGTTTGGTGTGGAGGAACTTGACTGGCCTGCACAGAGTCCTGACCTCAACCTGATAGAAAACCTTTGGGATGAATTAGAGTAGAGACTGCGAGCCAGGCCTTCTCGTCCAACATCAGTGCCTGACCTCACAAATGTGCTTCTAGAAAAATGGTCAAACATTCCCATAAACACACTCCTAGACCTTGTGGAAAGTTGAAGCTGTTATAGCTGCAAAGAGTGGGCCAACTCCATATTAAACCCTACAAATTTAGAATGGGATGTCATTAAAGTTAATTGTATAAATGTAATATGTTCAGATTAATGAATGTGTTCCTCCTATACCACTTAACAATTAGTCTGTGCTTGCAATTTAGTGATTCTATCTTTTTTGCACACAAATTTTAATTGCACATAGATTCTTTCATTACATTTGTTTTCTTTGCCTTCAAATTGCACATTGTTTGGAGGACAATGTTGGGCAGGATGTGTAATAACAATTAGGTAAATTATTAAAATGTATATATTTTTTGTCAAAATGACAACATTTTAATGGTAAATATATTATTTTTTTAACTTTTTAAATTGATTAAGGATTTTTTTTTCTTCGTCCGATTAATCGAGAAGATATATTTTGAAAGTTAATATAAAGCATTCTTTAATGAAAATAAAGACACTATTTCATAAAACTAAAGATAAATTATAATGAAAAATGATCGTCTTCCATAAAACAAGCAAACAACCATAAGCTTTATTAACACACATCCCTTTGCTCTCTTTGACATAATGGCTTTTACATGTTGGCCACAGACAACCACTTTTCTTGCACTCCAAACCATTTTGAAATCCTGTGGCTCTGTCTTAAAACCCTATGAGCTTACTTGATGTCTCCTTCCTATATAGGCAGCTGTCTATATACATTAAACTAACCTAAGTGAAACATTAGCACCTGATTTGAGACACTTCCCATAGGCAGAAACTTTGTTAGCCGGCACTCTCGCAAATAACATCCTTGCAGAGAGATAATGCACACAGCTAATTCTCACATTAGCATCTAGCAAAGTTACACAATCAATACACCAATAAATAAATTAATATGCAGCGCACATGAACACTGGATGAAATCTGTAATCCTTAAATAATGGGCCTATTTCCTAATCACGTTTGAGCATGAGTAAACATATAACCAATGTTTTTCCTTTAGCTCCGTCCAAACTTGTAAATATTTAGCTTAGCTTGTCGGATAGGCTAACCTAAAATGTAAGTGTTCCTTTTCTGTCTCACAGATCACATTCTGATTGATTGTAAAAGTAAAAATGTACAGAAACGATCACTTTGTTGTTACTTATTTAAAACATTCCCACTTAGAGTGCATTGTGGGATTGTTTTATCTATAAAGGAACTTTATTCTCAGAACTTTAACGTTCTGGCAAGGTTCTCTCAAAGTTATGAAGCAACGTTCTTCAAGTAATGTTTTTCGAATGTTTGTTCAAAGTAATCTATCCTTAATGTTCTCAAAACATTTGCACAAAGATGTTTTTGCATTGTTCATGTAGAGTTTTTTTTTGGCCTGAAATGTTTTAGTTGGACATTCGTCTGTGTTTTTTTTATTTATTTTTTTTTATAAATGTTCCTACTTGTTCAGAGAACATTCAAAGATAACATTCCCACTATGTTTCAAGAATTATAAAATGGAATGTTCCCTTAACATTTTCATATAAGAAAAAAACATTTAAAAAAACGTTTAATAGGAATGTTATCAAAACATTCTTAGAACATATTTTTGTTAGCTGGGAATGTAGACTCAAAATGGCATATCATTTGCTGCCTACAGTTTGAGACAAAAAAAGAGTACATTTATGTCTAAAAATGCTGTTTATGTAGGCAGCTCACTATGTTCTGAGCCTTTATCTTCTTTTAAAACCTTATGAAGCCGGCTGCGCTCAAGACTCCATGTTCCCTTTGTAGCTTATCCTTAAAAGGCCAACGCAGGCAGCATGCAGTCTCACGGTAATTCAGTCTCATTAGGGTTTTGTTTGGGACATGGACAAACCAAGTCTCAGAGATTTCATGGAAGTAATTGATTAACTGCCACCATGAACTCATGATCTCTGTGACAGACAGAGTGACAGTCCAGTCCAGGATAAACAATGTGGGACATTGACCCGAAAGTACAGCAGACTTATTGACATTAAGACTTGGTAATACCATTAAAAGAGGATTAGTGAGTAGTGATGGGGTTTCCCCCCACAAAAAAACTCAATTTCGACCCCCATATCTCCACTCATACAGTATGATTCAAAAGTTTTTTTTTTATTTCTCTTTTTAATACAGTAAAAAACAGTAATATTGTGAAATATTATAACAATTTTAACTAAATATTAAAATAAAGCAGCATTTTTCAGCGTCATTACTTCAATCTTAAGCGTCACATGATCCTTCAAAAATCATTGCAATATGCTAATTTGGTGCACAAGAAACATTTATTATTATTATCAATGTTGAAAACAGTTAATATTTATACTGCTTAATATTTTTTGTGGAAACCATGCTACATTATTTCCAGGATTCAGGAGAAAGGTCAAAAGAACAACATTTACTTGAAATAGAAAGCTTTTGTAATGTTATAAATGTATTTACTGTCACTTTTAATCAATTTGATGTGTCCTAGCTGAATAAAAGTATTAATTTCTTTAAAAAAAATTATACTAACTGTAAATTATTGAAATCCTGCCTTAATAATAGTACTTATTCACAACTTGGTTTTCATATGAAAAAATATATATAATACACAATAAGCCTGAAGATGAAAATAATGATTTCTTCTTTAAAATAGCATATCAGTGCATTGTAAATGTGAAATTATTTTCTTTAGTCTGATTTAGCGACTAATATCTGTCTGAGTGACAAGAAGAAAGTGTATATCAAGGTCATTTTCAGTACATGCCAACTGTTCTGGCTGGTTTACAGCCCAGATTGAAAGAAAATGCCATTTGAAACTGACTCACGTAAATGTGAATAAACAAATAATGACAGTCACAGAATATGAGAGATTGTTTTTGACTTCCACAGTTTTAAAGCCCATTATAATCTGCATTATCCCACTGGACAATGACAATATACAGAACCTCAAAACCTAATCTCGGACAAAGATTTGAACTGTTGTTCTTGGAAAATCCTTTTGGTAAAAGATGTATTGAGGCAAAAACAAAACATTACATAAAATCCTTTGGTATTCGCCAGTTTAGAGTCATTGCACAGAGGATAATATGATAAAGCTTTTGAGAGTTTCATTATCTACATGACTGTAATTCTTGTCAAAGCAATAGCCTTCTTGCCATTGAGTGGTTTGGGGGTCTATTTCAGCCCTTCTTTATCACAATGTCAAAAAAAGGCAATATTCCAGCAGTCACTGAATTTAGACAAATAGCCTACTACGGTGCCAAATCCTGCGTGGAAAAATAGCTCCTGCAGCTCAGAGCGTGTGGGAGGAAACTTACCAAGACAAACAGGAAGGACAGAGAAAGAGCAGTCAAGTTTACCATCGCTCATCAAACGTCCCCAGCACACAGATACTGCATCCTCGTGCTATTTACTTGACATTTGCAATGACCCTCAGGCACTGAAAACGCATTATAAGGTTGGTTAAACAGGGGTTATGGTCTTCTGACCATGATGGGGCACTGGGAATGACTCCGTCAGGTCCAAGACCAAGACCCTGGATTTTAAGCTCATTAAGAGCCAAACGCATCATGGACCGAATCAGGGCATAGGTCTTGGAGGGCACAGTAGGAGTGAAGACCCAGGAGAGTAACAGCGCTGTCTACAGGCACACACTAAATAAACTGTGTGGACACATAATTGGCATTGGCCCACAGTGACTGGTGCCGCTTGATGTAACACTCTAAAAGGTTGATAACAGTTTGTAATAGGGCTGCATGATATTGCTATTGTGATATGGCTTAGTGCGACTGTCGAATCATGCAGACTGTGATTGAATTAAATCAATATATGCGCTATGACTCCAGAGAGGCACTGTTCATCCACATGTGTGCTGCCTATGAGCTGCCTGTACGCAAAGTGCAGAGTTTGACTTATTTTTATTTTGCACTCCCTGACAAAAATCACCCCGCGCATTCTAGAATTACTATTTTCTAAATATTCAAACTTGGTGAACATGTTAGGTGTGGAGGACAGAACCCAAGCACAAAACAGCTGGAGAGTATTTAATAGGTCTGTATTAGCAAAAAGAAACACAAAAAGCCTGGCTAAAACTAAAGCCCAGACAACAGCCAATAAGGCTGAAACATAAAAGACACGTGGTAGGGCAAAACTAGAACAAAAACTTTGCAAAAACTGGAAAGGAAACAGGCAGGGGCAGGAGGGCCAAGATAAGAGGCAGGGCCAAGACAAACTGACCAACTAGACCAAGAGTACATTTATATGACAATGATGCACTAAAAATGTGAAGTTTTGCGTTTAATTTGCGTACAGACGACAATGTTGTCCAAACGATCCATATTCACACGGATCCACAAAAACGACAAAAAAATGCTGTATTATGCATGCCAGGCCAGTAGTTGCCAGTACGTGCCAATAGAATACGTAATACGCATGTATTAACGCCACCGTTTTCACAAATTTGCATTTTGGTAGTTTACACAGAGACGATGGTATCGATTTAAAAAATATGCACTTTGAAGTTTGCGTTTTCAGGCCCCAAAAACTCTGTTGTGTAAACAAAAGGCCAAAACACAGGAAAAAAAATCGTTTTTTAGTTTAATGGTTGCCAGTCAGTGCAGGCATTATTTTCACAGAACATTTCGCATTTTTGTTAAAGACGTTTTTGTCTGGAACGGATTCAGAACGATATTCAAAACATAGAACGAGTAGATCGAGTGCATCAACACCCCAAAAGCTTGCACAGTCCTATACCACTTCATGGGATTGACATTTCATTCGATAACGTTCATTCGCTAACACAGTTTTAATTTTTGTGCTTTTGAATGTTTGATTATCACGGTAGCTTAATTATGCTTAACTTCTATCCGCTCCTTCTGGTTTTTGCATATCATATACCCTATGAAAACATGGGAAGCCAGGCGGGGAAAATATTGTCAATGGCAAAGAAAATGTGAAATGTCCTGCACAACAATTATTTTCCTCAACCACTGTTTCTGCTTGGCAGATGGGTCGGTAGTGGACAGGACAGTTTAGGTGCCAAGAAATAGAGAAAGCGTGTGTAAGTATGTCTGAGGGCGGCTTCTGCGTAGCATCATCTGTTCTCGTTCTCTTATGCACCTGTTCGCACTCTAACAAAGATGAATATGAGATGTGAAAAACAATCAAACAAAAAAATTCTCAATAGGAAAAGAATGTAAAATGCTCCAGAAAAGTCCAGTGTTACTTCACCCTTTACAAATTAAAACTTTTTGTACTGATATCATTATTTTTCATTTTTTAGAAGCAAATTAATTACCATAAAATTAGGTGAAACTTTTTATGATATTTAACAAGATGTAATTTCAACGAAAAATAGTGTAATTGTTTTTAAATAAAAAATATTTATAAAGCATATAAATTATAATGAATGGTAAATAAATGATATGTGTAACTAAACAATACATGTAATTTTGATGTAAAATATTGTAAGCACTGCTTTATGAGCAAATCAATTAAAATTACCTACATTTTTTATATTTTTTATATTAACTATAAAATATACAGTGTCATATAATAAAGTTAAAGTTATGGTTACCAAAGCTGACAGTTTTTATTTAAAGGTAAAACATTTTACAGTGTACACATTTTCCTAATTTCAGATCAAATCTGTGGTTTAAAAATGCCAAAATGTATTGAATGTAATGCATATCAAAAACTGCTTGCATCCACACCTGAGCTTTCTAAAATACTCTTTTCAAGTATTGTTTTGTTGGCTCAGTAACAGTTGGAGTCTTATGCCAGCATAAAAATAAAACTACCACTATTAAAAATAATAAAGAAACGTGTTGCTTAAATAAATAATGTATAATGATGAAAGTCCAATTGCAGTCACATTCCTCCTCTCCTTTTTGTTTTACGCAAATTATTGGTCTATGCTCGTCTTTTTATTCCTAGCTGGTAAGTGGAAATGTGCTCAGTCATTAGTTTAAGACAGCAGTCAGACTCACACCCATACACCAAACCCTTCCAGATCTCCATGGCAACACTGCAAACACTGGGCTTTCTTCACAGAGAGGGGTGAAAAAATGTAGTTAATTATTATTCCTACTTTTCCTGCCCTCTCACTTCCGTTTCAGCTGTTACGACTATTTTCTTTTGCCAGCAAGGACAGTAACAACCAAAGGGGCAGTTGCTGACATCTAGCGTGATGTTTTACAGAGTCAATTAGTTCATCAATCATCTGCACCACTCCCACTGTGAGTGTTTGTGAAGGATGTAGTCACGACACACCTTCTGCCCCCCGACAATGACCAGCAGCAGGTGGCCCATCATGGCAGGGACACCTGGAGGAACACATACAGGATCGCAAACATGATTGACTACCGGCCAAATATAGAAGTGTTGCATTAGGTGCCAATGCCACCATGTCTTCTCATCCTTGAAAGATAACAGAACGCACAAGATTTCAGTCTTCCCACACCTCGAGAAAGATACAGCTCTGGGCGGAGTTACAGACTGACATTTGGTCGTGATGTCTTAGAACATACAAAAAAAAAAAAAAGGACAAAAGTTTAATTCTACGTGTTTTATACACTAAATGTTTAGAACTGACAACCGTCTTTACTAAAGGCCAATTCACACTGTACTGACAGACGCCTTCCAAAGGGGACAATGACAGTACATCACTTCTCAGACCTTCCATGACCCGACAAAAAGCGATTGTATGTGTTCAATACATCACTTCTCAGACATTCCACAACGTCAAACGGCAATCGAACATGTTCAATTGGCAAAAAAACAAACACCGACCAATGTCAACAGATGCCGACAGGGGTAACACACTGATCCAACAAAACCTGACGACAAACAAAACCCTGATCCGACAAAACCGTTGGTCAGTGTCGGTGCAGTGGTCTTAACAGGTGTGAAAAATTGTCAAATTGTCATATTTAAAGGGTACATAACACACACAGTTTCTGCCAATCTCATGTTAATCTTGAGTAGCTACCTGTAGAGTGGTATTGCATCCTTCAAATCTCCGAAGAGTCTTTAGTTTTTATCATATTTATAAAAGACAAATACGATGTCCGGATTCTTTCTAAAAAAAAGGCAAGCTTGTGGAGGTGTGCAGTGGGTGGGGCTAAAGAGTCACAAGCACACACACACACACACGCACGCACGCACACACACGCCATACACACACACACAATACATCATGGTATTATCCCTGGTCTGGATGACATTCGATTCACTATACGTTTGTGTTGTTTACATTAGATGCACTTACGCCCCAATTACCAATAAAACACAGACATTTGATACAGTGCCGGAAAAACAAACTGCATCCAACGTCATACAGGCCCATTCTCGAAAAAAACTTTCAGAAACGTATTCGAATCCTGAAGGAATGTATTTGGCAATGTATGTTTAGCATGAGAATCCAACTCTTTGACAGCGTAAATAAGTCAGAATGCATGAAATAGCATTAGACCCTGCCCCTTTAAACATCAATTTACAGAATTAAACTGAATAACATGAACAAATTAATAACAGAAAGTAATTTTTCTATACTTTTCGATTTTCTGTTCTTGTGTATTAACAATAACAACAGTCAATATAAAAGAACGTCTTCCATAACACCGTAAGAATCCATTCACAAAGAACATGTTTTTTACATTCCACTGCGATGCTTTTTCATTGTTTTTTTCGCTCTCGTCTCGCGTTTTTTTTTTCGCTCTTGTCTCACGTCTTTTTTTCATTACACTGCCCGGGGTCTCACTTTTGTACCTCAAAACACTTTCTGTGTGAACTAAGGGTATGTTTACACGACACCCACATAGACCACTAACAGAACTGCAAGTGTGATATGTATGTAAACAAAAAGCTAAAATTAGTAATTTTAGGCACAATATTTCCAATTCTTCTGTGTATTTTTGCTGTGCCAATCGAAATAATTCCAAATAAAGCGAATTATCCAGTGCAAGTCTTTGAGCAACAACACAGTAGTTGTGTTTTCTTCCTGAAAGGATCAGTGTTTTTGAACGAATCGCTTGAATGAATGATTCAATTACTCACTAAAGTTGACAGTTTGCATATTTCATTCCAGAACGAATCATCATTTTTGAATGAACCGTATCAATGAATGACTCAACGACACACTCATAAGGATAGTCACTTGTCGCTACTTACTGGTAATTCAATGTAACCAGATTTTCTGAAACTAAAGGCTGATTTATACTTCTGCGTCGAACCTGCGCCATTGCCTCTACGCCAGGGTTCCTCAAATCTTGCCCTGGAGGGCCAATGCGCTGCAGAGTTTTGCTCCAACCTTGATCAAACTCACCTACCTGTGATTTTCTAATGAACCTGGAGACATTGATTAGCATGTTCAGGTGTGTTTTATTAGGGTTAGAACTAAACTCTGCAGGAAAGTGGATCTCGTGGGCCAGATTTGAGGATCCCTGCTCTACGCCGTGGGCTACACGTTGATTTTCATTTATACTTTTGCTCCCTTGTCCGCCTCGACGTGCAGTTACACATTCAGAGGGAGCACATTCTGGCAGACCAACCATAGCGCTTGCGGTCCGCGTAGAATTGCCACGTTGTTACATTTTTGGAGATGTGCGCATCAGGATACGTCGTAGGCTATGCGTGCAACATACAGCCTACGACGTAGCTACGGCGCACACTCGACACAGAAGTATAAATTGGGATTAAGGCGCTGTTGTTGTGTACACCTGGTATTAAGATGTGTTTTGGACGATTGGATCACAAGTAGACAAGGGAGACACATACCCAGTTACACCTGTTTTTTTTTAATCCATCTCTTTTGTCCACTTTCAATCACTTCTGTCCTGGTTTCTTTGAGGGGAGGGTCTATGGGCGGGTAAATGTATGGGTTCAGATCTTTCGCTCTAATGGACAAAATAAGCTTGTGCAATTTACATATGAATGCTCCTGAAGACGACTGAAAAACATAAGGAGAGCAGCAGCTTTCCTTTCTGCTCTGATTGCTGTGAGTGCGTGTTAGAAATCAGGAATGGTGAGAGAACATTGTGACTTACTACGTTACTAAGAAAGTTTTCATCTTCAAACCAAACTTGGGTCTTCAGCCCACAAAGTTTAAATTCCATCTGGCTAGCGCGCTTCCCGTAATGTCTATGCATTAAGTAGGGGGAGAGTAGGCGGTCTTTTGTGGTTGTTCGAACACATGGTTGAGCATCTACACTGTGAAAGCAATCCGGTCGAATGTGTTTGGGACTACCTCTGGAAGTGGTCAAAAATGGACAAGCTCAAAACGTTTTAAAACCCGTTTACAACTGTATTTAGCGTCGTCCACTTGTGATCCGATCGGCCAAAACACATCTTAATACCAGGTGTAAACAGGGCCTAATATAGAGACTGACAATCTGTCTGTCTGAAACCGTAACTAACTGTTGTATCAAAAATAATAATAATATTTGACTCTGGGCCTAAATAATAGCGGAATAATTATTTGAAAAATAATGCACACCCGAGGTGGTAATGCGGTCAAGACGCAAAGCGTATATCATCATTCCACTTATACTACGGTTACCACACCTCAAAACATTGTTCAGATGATTTATTCCAAGACATAAGTCAGGTTTTATCTTTAAAACGCTCTTGTGTGCAGGACTAATTTCTTACGCATCTAAACCCAAGCCTCCGTTGCTAATTCTAAAACGTCATTTTAGAGCTAGTAATGAAAGCTTGAGCCATTGATAGCAGACTAACTAGCAGTGAGTTACTAAAGAGAGAGAGAGAGAGAGAGAGAGGGAGAGTGTAAGTGAATTACCTCTGTCTGTGCGTCTCTTTTAACAGTGTGCGACATCAACGTCTACTAATGCGGAACTGTAAGAACAACACATTTATTACCTCGCTAGTGATAACAAATCTTGTTGCTTTTAAGTTGCTAAACTATTTTACTGATAAAATTGTCAGAGAAGCACTGACAACACATTTCTGTGCGAGTGTGTGTCCGTAGTGTATTTGTGTGTGAGTGTGAGTGGGAGAGCAGAGAGAGTGGGAAAAAGAGTGAGTGCATTTCATACATAATTCAATGTAATTATGGGGGAAAAACATGGAAATAATTTGTCGTTTTATCCTATTGTTAACTATTTTTCTTAGCTTGGTCAGTGTCACAGTGTTTTTTTTGTTATTTTGATGTTGCGGCAGAAAATACATTTGAAAGAACTGAAATAATTTGGAAAAGTGAATGGAACTGTAATATGGTCAAGACCTGCCTTGAACTACTTTTGCGGTGAGTTTCCCTGAAAATAATTGCACACCTTAGAATGTTCGTCAGCCAATCAGATTCAAGCATTCAACAGCCCCGTAGTATAAATAGTGTAGAACCAAAATATGCATAAACATGACCACATTTGGTTGGTAGGACATGTGTATTCTGCTGTGAACTTAACCTGTGTGTCTCTTGAGGATGAAGATGTTGAGAGTTGTCGAGTATGTCAGGTTTTCTTTCACAACAACCGCAAAAAAAGAAGCTGTCAAACCTTCTTTATTTTTTAAAGCACTTTTACAGCACTAGTTCTTTTATTTTGTATTGCAGGACTAGAGGACTAGTGATCAAAACTCTCCACTGAGGGATTCTGTGAATTCAAAACCAGGTCTCTTCCGGGCTTAGATAGAGCTACTAGACCATCACCTCATTTAGAAGAGCCAGACATCTTCATTCAGTGTTTCTCTGTCTTGAATTCTCTTTCTCGAATACTTGTTTTTCTTCATTAGTTAAAAGTTTTCCTCCCTCTTGGACATGACTTTGATCTGTCTTTGCAGATGTGAGTTCTACACATATTGCTTAGTAAATGATACATTTCTTCAGTTATTTTTGGCATCCAAATCATCAAATTACGGTCTTTCATCAACATCAGATATAAATGCTGTGTTTTCAGCGCATGCTTGTCTCTGTGTTGTCTTCAGCCACAGCAGCACATAAAATTAAGCCATGCTTTGCAATGCCATAGCATCTCATGGGGATGTTGTGACCCCCGGGCCAACATTTCTGATGTCTCCCGCCAGCAAGCTCTCTTGCCGGGCCATTAAAACAAAGCACTAAGCGTGAAGCATATTTGTCTTGAGCTTGGTGTGAAAAGTCTTGTTTCTTGTTTTTTACACTTCCATGCTTTTGTAATTACCGGGGCCATTGATTTCTGGGTTATGTGTAAAATAATTAAAACTGCAAATCAGAAATGTCAAGGATTTCATTGGTGCAGATCAATGAATGAAGTCAACAGGAAGAGGCAAGTGATAGCTTTTTTATCCAGTGATTTTTCCTCTCTTTCTCCAGTTTAGCAACCCATGCTCTTCAGGTAAAATAAATTTGCATTCCTTATTCACCGCTGTGTCCTTAAATACCTGTCCAGGGCCAAATGGGATCACTTCGGATGCCTTAAGCTCCTAAGATAATCTGAGCCTCCTAAATCATATCCCCATGTCATTTACACTGATTTGTTTGTGTCTGGTGTTACTGCTCTTTGTTGTGGTTAGTGTTATCCCGGAACCATTTTATAATAATTACTCTGCCATTTCCATCACTTGTTCTCTGACCTATAAATTTAGCATTTTTTTCTGTGCTGGGTTTATTTTACAAAATGAAAAATGGCCACATGGTTGTACAGTCTGCTATTCAGTTTATTGGAAGCAAGTGGATTGCCCATAAACTACATTTGTTTAAAAAGATTTGCGATTTTGCTTCTGTAGGGACAATTAACCTAAACGTTACTTTATGACTAAAGTCCCTGTAAGATACTGTATGACTTCTATGGAACACAAAACGAGAAGTTTTGAAGAATATTTCTGCTGTAGCTCCTTTTCATACAATGAAAGTGAAGCATACAAGAATCATAATAGTGGTTTCAAATCTTCTAAAAGATATGACAGCTTTGTGTGTAGAACAAGCCAAAGCTGTTCACTAAAATATGTGGTCACCATTCACATCCATTCAATGAAAAAAAGAAAAGGGGCAGCTTGGACATTCTGATAAACATCTTTTTTTGTGTTCCACAGAAGAAAGACAGTCACACGGGTTTCAAATATCATGAGGGTGAGTAAATAATGACAAAATAAAGGTATTATGACTATAATCGAATTAAATGGATATGTGAGCACCACATAAATTGGATTACTGTATCAATAAGTTGAATGTTAATGTAAATGCTCAAGCATTCAAAAGGATTACGAAGAGCACTATGAAATCAAAGCTTTTTTGATTACATTTTAAACAAAGGGCAAAGTCTGGAACATCCCCTTCAGCCATGATGCTCTGCAACCAATACAAAGCCAGAGGAACCGTTGTTACCCATAATCCAAAGAGTTCTTATCTGATTATGAATGCGTAAAGAGGATTTAGGACGTGGCACCTAAATGTTAGTCTATGCTGATTAGGTCTCTCTGGAAAGTATTATGTAACTACACTAGCACAGTTTAGAAGAGGGTGCCTTTGCTCTGTAAATGACAGCTGGACCTGAGGGGTCCTCTAATTTAAGGACCGCATGTCGTTGAAAGTCATTTTGGTGTTATTATAATGCTCTTTGAAGATCTGATGGGAGCACACAAGCAAAGTGGAAAATGATAGCCGAAGTATTCTGTCTCGATAAAAGATGATTTGACAAAATGAAAAACTACAATACAGTCCAACTCTGACAAATAAAGCCTCCACAAAAGAAAAGATCCATGTACTGGAAAAGTTAGTCTTTTTTTAGAACAAAATACAATTCGCACGAATGCAAGGTGAGTAATAAACGCTAGATCCACCAGCTGCTTCTTTTCGCCACTGATAATACTGAAGAACCATGTCAAATTCTGAGACTTTCTTGGGAACAGACCACAGTTGCCTATACACGCACGTGTGAAGATGTGTGTTGTGTAGATTGGTGTTATAATTGTTCATGAAAATACTTACTAAAATAAGAATACAATTTCATGACTCCAAAACCAACTAAAATAAAATTAAATAAAAGTGATCACTAATTAATTTTAGTTTTAGATACAGAATTTATTGTAATAAATTACACATTAATTAAATTAGAAAATGCAAATAAAAACAGTAGAAAGCCCTGAGAAATGCAACGTCTCTATTTAAATGATAATTTAAAGGGATAGTTCACCCAAAAATGAAAAGTATCCCATAATTTACTCACCCTCTAAGCCATCCTAGGTGTATATGAAATTCTTCTTTCAGACGAATACAATCAGAGTTATATTAAAATATGTCCTGGCTCTTCCAAGCTTTATAATGCCAGTGAATGGCAGCCCAAAACTTGAAGCCCAAAAAAGTGTATCCATCCATTATAAAAGTAATACATACGGCTCTGGGGAGGGGGTTAATAAAGGCCTTCTGAAGCGAGTCGATGTAGTTTTTTTAAAGAAAAATCTCCATATTTAACACGTTATAAATTAAAATATCTCGCTTGCGGCGGACCGTCTTCCGTATTCAACTTATGAAGAAAGTGTAGCGCCTCTCGCAGTTACAAATGCTAATGCTACGTCAAATGTCATTGTCGCACCAGTTATGCTTTTTTATGCTACGTCTGACGTCATCGTTGCGCCAGTTACGCTTTTTCTGTAAGTGTGAGAATGTCATATACACCTAGGATGGCTTGAGGGTAAGTAAATATGGAGTAATTTTCATTTTTGGGTGAACTATCCCTTTAACACACTAACCTTGGAATCGCAAAAATAGTAAAAAAAAAAAAAACTAAAATACATTTTCATGACTGCAAAACCAACAAAATTTTACACAAAATTAATAGTAAATGTTACAAATTTAGCAGTTTGGACCACTTCTGCTTGTTTGCAATGCAAGGGTAAATAAAGAAGAGAGTGAATAAATACAGCGTTTTCTTGGTGTGGCATTTGTCATGGCGTCATAGCCAATACTGTCTAAAATAGCCTTGGCGTTGCACTTCATCTATTAAACATAAAACATGAGCACCCACATAGCTACAATAAACTTTATAACCTGTAAATTCATGAAAACGTAATGCGATGCACTTACTGCCTCATATCTGAAATTCTTAGAAATTCGCTGGTCAAAAACATCCATTTGAGCTTTATTTTGGTAAAATGTTAATAATATAATGGCATATGCGAGTGCCATACAATATATAAATATAACAATATATAAAGCCACAATATCAACTTTTAAAATTCAAATTTATAATAATCCTGACGCAGACCCACCAAATCTAAATCCATTCACAGTCCATCAGACTTCCTCTACGTTTGTGGCGGTGGCAAATATACTGTTGTTTCAAAGACCTGACATTAAGTGGGCCTGTACCCCTCTTTTAAATCAAGCCAGTCCATTTAAATCATCCTGCGAGTGCGAGCACCAGTGTGGTGGAGATTTGTGGCATATTTTAGCCCCATAATTCTGTTTGAAACGTGGGCATAAATACAAGGCGAGAGGTGCATTAGCCAAATATGTAAAAACGACACCTCTAGCATGAATCCTCAGTAAGGTTATTAACTTAAGTTTGAGTGAGCTCTACAATTCTGCGACAGACACTTAAACCTACAGGGCACAGCTGTTACTCTGCAATAACAGATACACTGGCACTGCGGTATGTGAGACATAGGGACTATAAATAAATCACATATTATGAACCAACCAAAAATTGAGTGAGCTTCAAGGCCTCACTGTGCATTTCTTTTTATTTTGAAGAATCAAGGCAGTTTTAGGCTGATTATACAACATGATTTCATTACTATTCATATAATCAAGAGGTGAAGTACATGAAGTGTAGTTCTAGCCCATTTTGTCACCTTAAGGTAGACTAATACATGAAATATCAATATAGCCAGCTTCTAAAACAACTTTTTTTATGCAATGTATAGGTACAAATCTTTACAAATCCTTTGTTTATGCTCATAGATTAAAGAGGCATTGGGTGATATTTTTAAGGGATATCTGAGTTCTTGTTTGGTTTTGTCAAGTGTTATCTAGCCTTTGTTTGATTTGTTTTGGTTTTGCACATGTTCTTGTTCTGTTCCATTGGTTTGTATTTGTTTCAAGTCAAGAGTATTCCACGTATTTTGTTTCTTGTTAAGAAGCATCACTACTGATCTGCTGCTACTACTATTATTATCTAATATTGTCACCAACGGTTACAATAACGATGAGAAAATATACCGGTATATTTAATTTTACATGCACATTTCCCCTATTTTAACATTTAGATTATCCTTGCCATCATCTAATGCTCATTTAAAGGTAAAGTTAAACATTAATAATAATAATGTAAAAACACTGTTAAATGTAATCTTTAGCAAATCTCAGAAATGAATATCCATTTTTCATACTGTATGTATGAAATAATGTTGTGACGCCTAAATTCACTTGTAGCATTTAAAACATTGATTTTAGATTCCAGTGTTGCATTTTTTGTTGTTGTCAATATATAATATAGAAGTATAGAGTTTTAATAGCAGCTGTTTATTGGATTTCAGTCATGAAAATAATTATCAGCTTAAGGCTATTGGCCAGAATTTTTATATCTTCTTATCATACAATATACACTCTAAAAAAAAAGGTTCTATATGGCACCAAAAATAGTTATTCGTCGTAATCATAGAGGAACCACTTTTGGTGCTATGTAGCACCATATCTCAACATGTTTTGTATATGGTAGCGGTGCTATATAGCACCATAGTTAGCTGGGTTAAAAATAACCCAAGTTAGGTTGAAAATGGACTAACCCAGCAATTGGATTTGTTTTAAGCAAACATTTTACCCAACCGCTGGGTTAAAACAACCCAATTGTTTGCTGGGTTATTTTTAATATGTATATCTATTTAACTGTAATAAATTACATTATTTACTTTAATGGCATACATTTGATGCCATTAAAAATTATTTAATGCTTTAGAAGTTTAGAACGTTTTAGCATAAGATATGTGTCATTGTCTATCCAAATGTAAAAAAAACTAAAAACGAACTACGAATAGACGGAATAGTAATGAAATCTCATAGGAATATGGCACTGAAAATAAGATTTGCAGGAAGTGCCTCAAACGACATATGTCAAATGAAATTATTAGTTGACACATTTACTAAGATCACCAGAAGCAATGCACCTGTTAGGAATGTGGCCGACTATTACTTAGAATGCTGTATTTACAGTAACTTAGTTTATTTATAACTCTGATTATAATAAAGGGATTTGCTCGTACCCAATGTTACCCAATGTGGTTTAGTTCCTGGAGGAAAATTTTGCAGATGTGGACAAACATAAGGCTTAATGTATGATGCACGACTCTTTATAACGCCACACAAACACTCCGCTACAGTACATGAGAGTGCATTTCAGTCATCTCCACCTTGATTTATTGATGCAGTCTAGCATCATCTAAATTCTATATTTAATCTTTAAATGAGAAAGTCATTATGAAGATGCATTCCTTTCATTTGATTAATGCATCTTGTTTTGTTTTTACCAGTCCTTCTTGGTTTGTCCTGTGAAGGACTTCCTATATCTTTCGTCCTTTGGTACAATCCCCTTGGCGAGTGAAAACGTTGTACCCTCACCTAAGGCTACTGTTGCATTAGCCAGCTGCCTATTTATAGGCGTATGCGTCAAGGTGCAACTCTCCCAAATGATTCTCTCTCCTCTGTGAATGTTACCTCTGTAAGCCAGGACCGCATTACATCAAGCTGCATGTGTGCATGTTTGTGTGAATGAGTGTGAACTGACCAACAGATTTATTATTCATGGCGAATGTTTGAAGAGAACTGATTCAGAAGAAGACGCATGCTGTGGTTTCACTTAGATTACCAGATTCTCTCTCCCTTTCTCTCTCTCCAGTCTATCAGTTTCTCAAAATACACGCTGTAGTGGACTCATGCAACTCTACCTTAGTTTGATCGGACACCCTAAACAATGTGTCAATCATCCCCTTTCCATTTTTAACCTGTGTTCACTGCAAAGGAAGTGTGGTAAATGATTGCTCGGTGTTGTAATGTTTGGACACATTTGTGGAGATTCCTCTGAGGAGATGTAATGAGATCTCTGCATGTGTGCAAGCAGTGTCGCAGTGGTGGGAGGGGGATTCGAGCATGTAATGTTCCTTTACTGACCAGGGAAAGAACGCATCATTTCCTAATAGACCTTAAAGTCACCATGAAATCAAAATAATTCACAATATATATATATATATATATATACAGAATGTTGCAGTGTTTATTATAAATGATTTATCCATGCACATCCTTTTTAAAATTCATATGCCCTTGTAATCTTTAATCAAACAAACAAACTTTAACATCTGTTCTCTTCATGACGAATGTCTCAGCAGAGGGCGGGACTAAATGTCCTTCACAACTCTCCGAAATCACCCCCCTATACCCTTAAATAGTGTATGGTTATGTCCGAAAACATAGTGGAGGTTATTTAGTGCACTCATTCAATCCCAAAATGCAGCGCAATAACGAGTGCACAACTGGTGTACCCTCAATGGCTAGAGAATACCCATAATGCACTGTGAGAGCGAATGAATTCCCGCATCTCACCAGAAGATGGCGTTCGCAGATGAATCGTCCATCCATCCATTTTTCAAACCTCTGGTCCAATGTGGGTGCAGTGTAATATCATACAGGTATAAATTCCTTTTAAATTGATTATTAAATTGTTTAATTAAAGGGTTAGTTCACCCAAAAATGAAAATTCTGTCATTGATTACTTACCCTCATGTCGTTCGACACCCATAAGACCTTTGTTCATCTTCGGAACACAAATTAAGATATTTTAGTTGAAATCCGATGTCTCAGAAAGGCCTCCATTGGCACAATGGCACTTTACACTCTCAAGACCCATAAAAGGTACTAAAGACGTCGTTACAAAGTTCATCTCACTACAGTGGTTCTAAAATATCTTTATGAAGCGACGAGAATAGTTTTTGTGTGCAAAAAAATACTAAATAACTACTTATATAGTGATGACCGATTTCAAAACACTGCATCATGAAGCTTCGAAGCGTTATGAATCAGTGAGTCGATTCAGCGGTTTGGATCACCGAAGTCACGTGATTTCAGCAGTTTGGTGGTTTGACACGCGATCCGAATCATGATTCGACTCGCTGATTCATAACGCTTCGAAGCTTCATGATGCGGTGTTTTGAAATAGGTCATCACTATATAAGTCGTTATTTAGGGTTTTTTTCCGCACAAAAACGAATTCTCATAACTTCATAAAGTTATTGTAGAACCACTGTAGTGAGATGGACTTTGTAACGACGTCTTTAGTACCTTTTATGGGTCTTGAGAGTGTAAAGTGCATTGTGCCAATGGAGGCCTTTCTGAGCCATCGGATTTCAATTAAAATATCTTCATTTGTGTTCCGAAGATGAACGGAGGTCTTACGGGTGTCGAACAACAAGTAATTAATGAGAGAATTTTTTTTTGGGGGTGAACTAACCCTTTAAGGTTTATACATAGTTTCTATGGCAGTGTTCAAGATAAATCTTTTCATCACTACCGGAGCTGCCAGTTTGCTACATTTCAAATGATTATTAAACAGGCAAGCACAAACTATGCAAAAGCAGCAGCCCTTCCGTTGCACTCAGTGTCCAAATTCACTTACTCTTACACTTACACTTACACAATTCACTTTTCATTCACTCCTTCAAGTGGACTATATTAGTAAAGTAATGTAGGGAATAGTGAGTGAGGGTATAGGGGGCGATTTCGAACACAGCATGGCATTCAGATCTAAGTCCATTTAGTTAGCCATGCCCAACTACCTACTGTCCAATCAATTCCTGCGGAGGAAAACAAGTTGCGCCCTCATTTTTTTTCTCATTCCGGAAACTAGAGGTCTGCATTCCTGCGGCTGTCCCGCGGGACCCGACCAGATATTTTGCGCAGCGGGATTGAATTTCCGACTAAACACGGTAGCGGTCGGTAACTCTGGTGTAATTTGAACGGAAGCAGTCGGTCATTCAATATCACGTTCCCGACGTCCTTTCAGAACCGCATATCTTCGCTTTACTTAATCTTAATCTTATCGACCACCCGGTATACAGCCTGCAGTTATTCAGCCTTTGCGGTCGGATTTTAGAGGAAAGACGTTCAGTATTGAAACCGTCATCAGTCAGTGACATTCTTTTCTTGCATTGATATTTAAAATAGTTTGGAAAAAGCTGATTTTGCCAAGTAAGTAAACGGTTTTCGTTCATTTCATATATTGCCTACAATTTTGAGATGTTAATTTATTATTAGTTATTGTTGAATTTATATATTTTCTTTTGAAGAAGAGACATTGAAATCGACGTCGGGACATTCTTCTCAGGGATGTTAAATTGTTCGGTTAAAAGGTGATTTCATTTCGCGATGGAAGCCTACATATTTTGCTTGTAATGAATGACATGTTGTATTTTTTTTCTTTCTCTTTTTTTTTCTGTGTTGGCAGCAAAATGTACAATTTTGTATCTTGACAAGGCGAATAAAAGAATAAATACAATTTTTGTGCAGACTACATTTTTATTTTCTCCGTGGAAATTTAAATGTGAAATTCTGGAAACGAAATCTAAATTTAGCGGGATGGTCGGGTCGGGAAGAAAATTATTCTAAGCAGACAGCAGGTGAACAAAGAGTGTATATATATCGAGAACGGGTGGGTGCGGAATATAACCCCAGCGGGAACGGGCAGGAGCGGGACTTAAAAAACAGTCCCGCGCACACCTCTACCGGAAGCCATTTCACTTGATTTACATCACAACAGGGAAGAAAAGAGTTTTGCAACTTCTGTTCCACGCAGACTTTGTTGAACTGTCTATCAATCCTCTCTAGAATAAGAAGTAATTTGGTCTGACAAAATAAGCCAGTTAACCCCCCCTCCCCCCTTGGGAGGGGCTATTTGTTCAATCAGTTTGGAGGAAGGACTCTCTGTTTGTCTAACCCAGGGGTCTCCAAACTCAGTCCTGGAGGGCCACTGTCCTGCAGAGTTTAGCTCCAACCCCAAATAAACACCTGAACTAGCCAATCAGTGTTTTACAAGGCCCTTGTTAGAGACTGATTGGTTAGTTCAGGTGTGTTTAATTGGGGTTGGAGCTAAACTCTGCAGGACAGTGGCCCTCCAGGACAGAGTTTGGAGACCCCTGGTCTAAACAATGGTAGACAGAGAAATGTTCTGGAAATTTGTCCTGTCAACATTTTTTTCTATTCATTAAAGAGTTATAAGCCATGAACCAAAGCAACCACGTACTATTTGAATCACATTAGAAATTTTGAATTTTGAAGCAAAAAAAGTATTTGAAAATCAGACAAAAAGACAAAGTGCTTAACAGCTTTAATGAAGGTTAGAACTTGAAGCATTGCAAGTGACAACTGAATTAAAAATGAAGGAGAAATGTACAACTAATGATTTAAAGTTGTCCTTTATGTATATAGAAACCTGGGGGGGGGGGGGACTAAGGATAAAGTACATTTTCATGACATAAAAATGTTTAGTTAATTAATTTGAGTTTGACACATGGTAAATTATGAAACTAATATATAATAAAACTAAAGTACATTGAGACATAATATATTACAAAACTAAACAAACAAAAAATAAATAAATCAATTACAATTTGACACATTCATTCTGTTTTGTGACACAAAAACGACACGCTTCAGCTTCAAATTGGTGTCTCTGCATCATGCACACGGTTTAATATGAGGGATTTCCTGTGAATATAAAGAGGCTTCCCTCATTCAAACTGCATGAAGCTCTAAGGCAAAGATATATGAGCAAGCTGTTGTTCGTACATTTAGGAACACACATGCGCACTCTATTCACTTCAAGCATGTAATTTCCTCTCTTTGTGCCTTTGCATGCTGTTTAGAAAGCCTTAACAGAGCACTGACAAACACAAATGACTCTCCCTCACTTGCTTGTGAGGTAAAATCAAGGCAGTACCACAGTGTTCCCAGACCACAGTGAGTGTCTGAGCTCTTATAATCCACACCCAGTGTAGGAAACAGCCAATGCCTCATCTATATTACCACAATCTTCCTGCTCTTTCCATCATGAGCCTGTATCATAAATTAAGTGGGTGGAGGCAGGCTGAAATTGAATCAGCCATGATTCCCATATAGGTGGAGAAAATGTCCAACAAAACGGATGACACTGCATTTGTGGTAAAAACAACACGCACTGCAGGACGTCCAAAACGGTTATATTAACAACTGTGTTTTTTCATTATGTGTACTTTTGTCATACTTTAAGGGGATGTTTTTATGATACGCTATCTCGGATGTGAAATATAATCCTTCTCTGCGCAGCGCTCTATGCTGGATACTCCTCGTAAATGATCAGTGATTGAATTTCATCAGCGTTCCCCCCAGCCAATGGATGACTTAGAGCACAATGTACGCCCTTAGATACAGGCACACATTAGAAGCTACACAGGACATGCAACCATTCGTTCTCCCTGCATTGTGAGCAAGTACAATGAAAGTTCAAATGAATGTAATCGGATAGATGTAGCATTGTGTGAGATGAACCATTTCAAAAGGTAATGGCCTTTATGATATATTCGAACAATAGTGTGACATTCAAACATTCGGCAAACACTGAATACCATCTGAAAATTATGCGAGATATATTCATAAGTTTTAATGTGACATATATGGTCACTCTGACTCAACAAGCAGATCTGCTCTTGCACACATTACACCCAACAGATAACAGCCAACCGGGGCCAACTGTCTGTGATCAGTAACAGCAAAACAAGCCTTTCCACCACAGACGAGAACCTTTGCAGCATCAAAAATCATCACATTTTTGCATCCGCTCAAATTGTGCTTTATTCATTACGCTTTGTATTCTGGTCAAAAAAGATGTTCTTTCCTTCCTATTGAAAATAGCATTGCACTCAATTTGCCAAACACGTTTGCGCAGCATTTTTTCCAGTAGGCATAAATATAATCAATTAAAAAGTCTGTTACCCCAGGAACAATATAATATCCAGAAACAAATGCTCTGTTCCAAAACCTAATGAGACTATTTTAAAACACAGTTGGTGCATAGTTTTAGCAAAATTCATATATATACTGTATTTATAATGTATTTCTTTTTTTAAAGTTACTCTATGTAACTTTTGGTCATTAAAGGGGTTAGGAAATAAGCAGAAGAACATTGTTTTGGTTGAGCTTTGGCTCTGCTTCTTTTTATGGAAGAATGCACAGTAGGTCATTGTACGTATGGATTCTGAAATTATTATTTTTTTACAATCAAAGATTTCCCGGTTGCACAATATTTGTTAGCATTATGTTTCCATGCTTATTAAGGTGCAGTCACATTAGCGCAATTTTACAGATAAAAAGGTCCATTGTAAATAGTGTAGCGATGCATAAAGCACAGTTCACACAGAAGTAACTGTCAAACCAAACAGCTTTCTGTTGGTCAATGAAGTGAATTTACATGAACACATTGGAAATTATTATTTTGCCTTCACATGAAATTCCCAATCGCGTTGATTCCTATTGCATGACTGCAACTGACTTTTCGCCTGTGGAAATTCACTGAACAGCGGTAAATGTGACTGCACCTTTATTGTGCTTTAGCTTAGCAACATGCTAACGTCAACGATTAGCACGTCAAAATAAGCTGTTTTGTTTCGAGCTGCGTCCTCTGGAGGTCGCATTTGTCGGCCCCATATCTTGTCAATAGGCTGTCAAAGTCATCAAAAAACTTTGCTTCACATGGAATAACGGTCCAAATTATAATTTTTACTTTTCTGAAAAGAAACAATCTTTGATGATGTATGCAAATGACAAATGTGACCTCTGAAGGACGCTGCCTTTGAAATGAGACACAGCTACTGTCTCCAGTGCAGAGCTGCCCATGAAGAGTGTTCCAAATCGGTCCCTTATGAGATCCTTAGGAGGCAGCTGTCTTAGTAGTGAAAGAAGTACTAAACTTTGGAACAGAACAAAACAGAAGGCAGTATTTATGCTTATTAGAGTACGCCTATTGTTCTGTTAGCTTAGCAACACTAACATCAAACTCTTGAAAACTCAAAAGTTGAGTTTCCCACGCAGTAAAGCCAATGTAGATTGTTCCAAAGCAGTCATTTATGAGGTTTCACAGATTAGAATACTGTATAAAATGCGAGGAACCGGTAGCTCACTCGGTTCTGGAACAGAGCTACTCTGAATCAACCAAATGTACTGACAAAACAGAGCACACACTGAAGTTGAACTGCACTTCATCATTAATAAGAAGGGCTTGTGATGTTGCATGAAAATGGTTATCGGGGACTTGTCAGACACCCCAGGAGGCCCAGACTGTACCGCAAGGTGTACCGCAACACCTTACCTTAGCAGCAACTGAGGAACTTGGCTTCTCCAAAAGGTCCCAAAGTTTCTTCCTCTTGTCTGAGCAGCAGGTGTTATCAAATTCCCCCTCTCCCTCCCTATCTCTCAGAGTCTCTGCCTCTCTCCTCAGCTCCTCGTTCATCTGCTCTTTCTTCTGATGGTAGCGAGCCTGGCAGCACGACTCCAGGTAGATCTCATCAATGCCCCAGTAATCGAGCTCTTGCCCGAAAGACAGAGCACACATTTCCTCCATCATGTGAAGCTTTCCAGTTCTGTAAAAGTTTAAGATGGACGTGAACGCACCAGGGTGTCTGTCGAAGAAGTATTCGTTCTCATTCAGGCAGTAGTCGTCGCAGACTTCCATTAGTGACTCGTGGGTGTTACAGTCTCTGAGCTTGCCTAATCTGGTTCTGGGAAGCCGGTCCAAGGTCCGCCATAAGACCTCGTGGTTGAGGCCCCCGACGTTGATGCGGACCCTCCTGGAGCGGGCCTTGGTCCGGATGATCTCGATAGGCTCAGGTGGAAGCGAAGTCGCAGATCTGCCTCCAGGTTTCGGAACCCCCAGTCCAGTCTTCTCTGCCATTGTGCTCAGGGAGACGGGCGACTCTTGCCAGGAAGAGGTGTAAAGATGAAAATCAACCAGAAGACAACTGGAAAAAGACAATTATGTTGGGTCCTCCTTAGACGAGTCCCTCCATGGCTGCGAAGACAGACACAAGAGAAAGGATGCTGGAATATCTGAAGTAAATGTTCTGATCATGCACAGAATGCACCTGTTGTTTCCACCTTGCACGTTGTGTGAAATTACATTTTTTTGTTCATGCAGTGCACAATTGTTTAGGAAATGCCCTTCCTCTGAGATCCATTAAGAATAATTTTCGATTGTACTGTATGCGTTTTGCAAAGTACATTTGGAAGCATTAGATACCATTTACATATCACCAACCAAGCCTGCCCTGTATGTAAAGAAGCTTAAGCTCTGGTATACGCTTCACCAAAGCCTAAGTTAAGAGAATCGTGGCACATCTTGTTTAAAGAGAATTCATAATTAACACACACATTATCTTGTTGCCACATTCAATATTCATCATTGGCCTTCTATCATTTCAAGGTTAGGTTCAGGAGTCTAATGTAAGCCGATATGTTAGGGGATATAAAGGATGTCATTATACAGAACATGCAGTTCTCCTTTTTCTTTCTAAATCAAATAATAAAACATACAAAAACTGCAAAAATTATTGTTTTATTGTACACTATACACTACTGCTCTATCTTTGTTTTTTGCTGCACACATTGAACTAATTTAATTGCATTTAATGGCATTAACAGCACAAAAAAGCTATATTTTATGTTATTTCTGATCTCTTAAATATGATATTCATTAGTATAATATTGTAGTCAAGTTAATTCTGTCATATTAAACACTATTTTTGACTAAAGAAACTAGATCATTTAGAAATATTTTAGGGTTATAGGGTTCACAGGGTTACAAATCATACATACAAACTGCAAACCCAAACAGTGTATATATAAAAGCAGAATATCTACGTTTATAACTTGTGCGTCCATCTGTACCACAGTGTATATTAAACCCGTTCTATGTTTTTGCAATGCATTTAACTTTGCAGCCTTGCTATTTTAAAAAAGCAAATCTCCTTTGACTTCATCTCAGCTGTTCCACTCAAACAAGTGACGTCCAGGCATCACGACTTGCCATAACAATGTTTCTGCCAATGCAACAAACAAACTATATTTCTTACCTTCCTGAAGTGAACCACCGTTTGCATATACAAACCGCTGTGTGCGCAAACGGGAGAAAAGGCGTCTGCGGGTTTCCTTTAAGATTCCCAGCTCTCAAACGAGGCTTCAGTTAGGACCGGACATGTGTTCCACATTTTGTTCAGATCTCACAGTACACCGGGACATTTCTGTCACTGAAAGAGCTCCCCTTGCCTCACTAAGAGCGCTGCCTCCATCGATGGCTTGATACGGTGAGTCGGGATGTCTGCAGATGTCGTACGCGTAAAAGCAGAGGGCGCGCGCACTGTGTGTGGAGCTGCAGAGTGACACTGAGCGCGCGTGTGTGTCTGTGTGTGTGGACGAAATGGATCGTCTGAAGCACGAACTGCATCACAGCCTAGAGGTGAAACCTAATTGGATTGGTCTGTACATCAGCAAGGGCAGCAGCAGATCAACTTCAGCAGGAACTCTCTCTCTATCAAGTTTATGTTCCGTACATTTATGAGTAGCCATATAGACAATAAATATATTGACCACATGTCAAATGTATAACCCTAACAGGGAACTTAGTCTAATGTAATTATATGCCATACGTAATGCCAAATGAAATACAACATTAAAATCCATACTTTTATTCCTAAAATATTTTACAGTAAAATTGTGTTTTAATAAAATTTTTGTGCTGTATAATGTGACTTACAGTAAACCATTTAACCATTTTTATTATTGTACTGTATTTTACTGTATTCTTTTCCCATTAAAATCCATTTTTTTTAATAAATCATAATAATAATAAATAATACATCATAAATGTGACCATGGACCACAAAACCACAAAAAAGGTCAATTTTTGGAAATTTAGATTTTTACATCACATAAAAGCTGAATAAATAAGCTTTCCATTGATGCGTGGTTTGTTAGGATAGGACAATATTTCGCAGATATACAATTATTTGAATATCTGGAATCTGAGAGTGAAAAAATCTAAATATTGAGAAAATCGCCTTTTTGTCCAAATGAAGTCCTTAGCAATGCATATGACTACTACTAATATATATATATATATATATATATATATATATATATATATATATATATATATATATATATATATATATATATATATATATATATATATATATGTATATATATATATATATATATATATGTATGTATATATATATATATATATATATATATATGTATATATATATATATATATATATATATATATATATGTATATATATATATATATATATATATATATATATATATATATATATATATATATATATATATATATATATATATATATATATATATATACGTATATATATGTATATATATATATATATACGGTAGAAGATTTACAAAATATCTTCATGGAACATGATCTTAATATCCTAATGAATTTTGGCATAAAAGATTATTTTTGACCCATACAATGTATTGTTGGCTATTGCCACAAATAAACCCGTGTGACTTATGACTGGTTTTGTGGTTCAGGGTCACAAATGTAAAACCCTTGCGGTCTCAACACAATAAAGAATGCTACAGTCTTAAGTTTACAGTATGTAACACATTTTTATATGCAAGACTAAAACAGATCATAATGAATATATCTATACTGGTAATCAGTAGGTGTGACTTGAATCCTCAATGTTGTAAATAAGGCACCAACAGTGTCAGCTGCACTTGAGCCAGTGTCAACAAGGTCCTCTGTATATTGACTTTTTTATGACTGGCAGCAGTCAATACATTATACAGTAAATGTGACTTGGCACTAAGCCTTATATGTACTACATTACTTGCAAATATTTTACAGGGTATAAGAAACCATAAAATTGCTTAGCACTTTGCCATGCAGTGTTAGCAGTGGGTCCTTGTTTTTATTACATTGGCCTGGGGAGCCATGTATGAAGTGTGATTTAAAATGTGTAACACTACGTGAAGATATGTAGTCACAGCAATTATTAGATATGAAGCAGCTGTATTGAGTTTCAGTCGGTGTTGAATGACCTGCCTGGGTCTATGCTGTTAAAATCCCCTCCATAACAGTAATTAAGCTTCTAAAAATGTGTCTGCTTTGTCTTTCAAACAGGGGCCAAGTGAAAAAGATGAAAGGAAGCTAAAGTTTGGAAACCTTCCATCTATACGCATGAGTTGTCACAGGACTACAGGAGACACAGTGGTTGAAGAACAAATGGTGCGTGCTATAAATATATTCTATGCGTATCAGAGGGGCCGTAGTTTGATTTAATTAGACATTATACTGTGGCTCAGTGGCATTGATCCGTGAATGATACTTGAAAAGGAAAAGGGTGACATTTACATATACACTCAACACTTTAACCCAAATTTGGGTAAAATATGGACAAACCCAGCTGTTGGGTTATATTTTTTTCATTACATTTTTAACCCAACGGTTAGGTTTGTCCATATTTGACCCATATTTGGGTTAAAACAACCCAGCTTTTTTATGATGTGTACGTTAAAGTGTTAGTTATGTCATTTATTACTCACCCTCATGCCGTTCCACACCTGTAAGACCTCCGTTCATCTTCGGAACACATTTTGTTGAAATCTGATGACTCAGTGAGGCCTGCATAGCCAGCAATGACATTTCCTCTCTCAAGATCCATTAATGTACTAAAAACATATTTAAAACCCCTTAACTGTCACCCCCCTTTTTGAGAATACACATGAAAATGCACTATCCAAACTTAAGAGGGTGTAATTCAAGAATGCTTTGGAATAAAGACCTAAGTTTGGTCTTGCAGACACTTGGTCTTGCAGACACTCGAAAGCAATTCAAAATATGAAAGTATGAAAAAATTATGGAAGTTTAAAAATACTGTAAATCAAAAATACTGAACTAAATATTTTTTATTTTATATAAAATATATATTTTACAAAAATGTTTTAATCTAAAAATACTATAAAATCAAAGCCATACGTCTAACCAAGTTGTGTTCCAAAGTTGAAGTTGATATCACAAAAATTGAAGTTCCCACGAGATTTTGTTTAGGCGCTATACCAAAAATAACCACTGGGTGTCATTGAAATTCCATTGATTGTTTTTTTAATGCATTTTCCTGTACATTTCTGTCCAAATGTGACTTCCATCACAAAACGGTCACCAAATATGGAACCTTGAGACTCAGACCTTTCCGATTATATGTGTTTTGTCAAGATTAGAAAAGATTTTGATTATAAAGTAGTTTATGATAAACAAATAAATGTTGTAATATGAAACATGACACCGCCCACTAGGGGACGAGCCCGCTAGAAGAATTTAAAGTACCATTTCCATGGTAACGCAACGTCCAATTTCAAAACGTTTTTCACGGGATGAATTTTGAGTTCGTAAGCTTTCGAATGATACCTAATTTATGATAATTACTAAAATATATGATACGAAAAAAGGCGATCAAAAAAAGAGTGCCAGGTGTCCCGCCAGCGGGACGGTGACGGTTAATTAAATCAGTTGATGTGAGTTCAGTGGTTCAATATTAATATTAATACTCACAACGAGAACATTTTTGGTGTGCCAAAAAAACCGAAATAACGACTTATATAGTGATGGCCGATTTCAAAACACAGCTTCATGAAGATTCGAACCATTATGAATCAGTGAGTCGAATCAGCGGTTCGGAGCGCCAAAGACACGTGATTTCAGCAGTTTGGTGGTTTGACACGTGATCCAAATCATGATTCGACTTGCTGATTGATAACAGTTTGAAGCTTCCTTTAGCAGTGTTTTGAAATTGGTTATCACTATATAAGTCATTATTTCGGGGGTTTTGGCGCACCAAAAATATTCTCGCCGCTTTAGAATATTAATATTGAACCACTGTGTCCTCACATGAACTGATTTAAATATGTTTTTAGTACATTAATGGATCTTGAGAGAGAAATGTCATTGCTGGCTATGCAGGCCTCACTGAGCCATCAGATTTCAACTAAAATATCTTAATTTGTGTTCCGAAGATGAACGGAGGTCTTACAGATGTGGAACGGCATGAGGGTGAGTAATACATTACATTATTTTCATTTTTGGGTGAACTAACCCTTTAATTTCTAGATGACTAGTACAGCTAATAACACGGTTTCAGTATTTTAGAAAAATGCCTTTCACCCAAATGCTTTCTGTCACTTGAAATTTTCCTCTGACCATGGCATTTTTGTGAAGCCATACTGCGCGGCGTGTGTGATTGATGTTCTAGCCTCAAATGATGGGTGATCAATACATCTCCATTGATTTTTCTGACACATGTGCATAGTCTACTATGAGCCACAATGTGAGGGTGAAGGACAAGTTGGACAAAATAGATGAAATCGTGACAAAGGAATAGACACAATTTAAGTCGTAATCTACTGCCACTGCAGTTCAATAGAAATATGCTAGTTGGCTGCCTACGTCAGTACACCCTAACAAGTAAACATCTTGCTGCTATGCCAGTCCAGCTTAGGCACAGAATAGGACCATTCACACAGGTTACTGTCTATAGTTTGAATTTCTCATCAATCCAATAATTCCTAGCTTCTGTAAAAGTTATATATATACAATACTGTATATAAATGCCATTAATAATGATTTAAAATATATAATGATTTAGCATATTTCATGATGAATTGTGAATATTTTTAGTCAACATCTTACTGTTGTGCGTATGTATGTATGTTGAGGTGAATAACACTGATTATCTCTTCATCATGGCGCCTGTTAGTGAGTGGGATATATTAGGCAGCAATTGAACATTTTGTCCTCGAAGTTGATGTGTTAGAAGCAGTAAAAATGGGCAAGCGTAAGGATTTGAGCGAGTTTGACAGGGGCAAAATTGTGATGTCTAGACGATTTGGTCAGAGTATCTCCCAAATTGCAGCTCTTGTGGGCTGTTCCTGGTCTGCAGTGGTCAGTATCTATCAAAAGTTGTTCAAGGAAGGAACAGTGGTGAACCGGCGACAGGGTCAAGGCTCATTGATGCACGTGGTGAGTGAAGGCCGTGTGGTCCGATCAAACAGACGAGCAACTGTAGCTCAAATTGCTCAAAAAGTTAATGCTGGTTCTGATAGAAAGGTGTCAGAATACACAGTACATCACAGTTTGTTTTGCGTATGGGGCTGTATAGCCGCAGACCAGTCAGGGTCCCATGCTGACCCCTGTCCACCGCTGAAAGCTCCAACAGTGGGCATGTGAGCATCAAAACTGGACCATGGAGCAAGTTTGCTGGGAAAGCGTGGCTTCTTTCAGCAGGGTAATGCGCCCGAACTTGAGGTGTTGACTTGGCGTCTAAATTCCCCAGATCTCAATCCATTCGAGCATCTGTGGGATGTGCTGAGCAAACAAGTCTGATCCATGGAGGTCCCACCTTGCAACTTACAGGACTTAAAGGATCTGCTGCTAACATCTTGGTGCCAGATACCACAGCACACATTCAGGGGTCTAGTGGATAAAAAATATACACACAACAGTTACTTCTGGTCCTCAAATCTGAAAGGTCTTTTCAGCCATGAGATATTCTACCAGTATCACCACGGGAACCGTTTCACCATTTGGATCACTTCACTTGCTGGATACTATTGTTTCTCATAGTGAGTGTCATGGCAGATTTACAAATACTACTGCTATTGTGTCACAGAATGTAGTTTTAAGAGTTTTTTTTTTTACAAAGGTGTAGATATTTAGACCTCATATATGCGATTCATAAATAGACATAGCGCCATTTTAAAAATAAGTTTAGACGTTTTCAGAGATTTGACCTCCTGGACGTCAGCCGCCATTCGGCGCCATTCACGTACCTGCCGAGAATAGCTTTATCTTGGCCAGTCCTTCGGGAATTTGCTACTGGCTTTTATGTAGATAATGGTTAAACATTATTTTATTTAACTTAAATCATGTACTAATTATATCATGGTTTGTCTGAATACTCGATTCCGATTGGCTAGAAGGTGTGCAATAAAACAGGTATTTCCAAGTCAGTTTAATTTTCATTAAAGGGGTGGAAAAACCACGATTTCACTATTCTAACTTTAGCTAGCGTGTAATGTTGCTGCTTGAGCATAAACAACATCTGCAAAGTTACAACGTTCAAAGTTTAAAGCAAAGGGAGATATTTGCTTTTAAAGAAATCAGTTTCTAAGGACTACAGCAAACGGCCGGTAAGCGACTACAGACATTCCTCCAGGGTTGGGGACATCAGCAGC
The DNA here is from genome assembly GCF_949357685.1 of Gobio gobio. NCBI lineage: Eukaryota > Metazoa > Chordata > Actinopteri > Cypriniformes > Gobionidae > Gobio > Gobio gobio. The sequence goes on from NC_137119.1 coordinate 20,685,324, forward strand.
CTCAATATTTACATAAACCCTTCCTCCGAGAATATTAAATAAGGGGGGGGTGAGGCCATTTTGTATTGCTGTTGTTGTGGTATTGTTAAACAATAAATACCGTTTTGTGGCTCTTTAATGTGTCGTGATTAGTGTTGTGCAAGTTACTTCCAAACTGTAATACATTATAGATTACTTGTTATTTCAAAGTAATTCTTTACCTTACAATATTACTTTCTTAGAATTGTAATGCGTTACATTACTCCTGTATTACTCTTGAGTTACTTTCACCAAAATAACTACAGAAGTAGAACTTAACATTCTATGACAAAGTACTACAGAGCATTTTACATCCAGTAGAAGGCGATATGATGTAGCATAATGACTGTGGGCTATCCAGGCTACTAATAATATAGCATATAATTGGCAAAGTGAAGGCTCAAGACAATTCAAGAAATGAAGACAGACTGAATCACAAACGATCCAGGCCTGTTAAAAGTATGGTAGAGGTAAAGTGATTATCTGGCAAAATCTGGGATTAGCTTGGGTCTATTCATATTAGACACAACAGAACTGTATGTAAACTCTAATGCCATGACAAGATGCACGCTTGTTCTTTTCTTATTGTTATTATTTTATTCTCTTTAAATTCAAAAGGTTCACAACACAAAACCGTCATGCACAAAGTGCAAGAGATGTTTTTTTTTTTTTAATTGCTAGTGCTATTTCGCGACGTTGATAGTTCTTTCTGTTTTAGACAAAGGTTGTCTGCATTTGCATTTGACTATTACGTTCTTCTTGTCCTTGTCTCTGACAAACTCTAAGTATTGCGCATACGTCCATCTCGCAAATGTACAGTCTTCTTCTGCCATCTGCATTCATTAAGCCTTGTTTATACTTTAGTTTGGCTCCGCAGCGCGAACCTTCGCTGACTGCCCGTACGCCTCGTCCATTTGCGGAGTTGTTTATACTCTACCCGCTTGCCGTTGTGCTATTCTTTGAAACGACAGAGCCTTAAGCCTTAATTAGGCGCTTTTCTAGAGGCCAGCGCAAGCTGTCATTTAGTCTTTATTTACAAACTTGGACACCACACATTCATGTTTATTTCGTGCTTCTCAATGAACTACAAGGAAGAGATAATTGGTTCACAAGCAGCTTTAACTGAGGCGTTTTTTTTTTTTTGTTGGAACAATTACATTTTGGGCTAAAAGTGTGTTGTAACGCAAGCGTTATTGAACATGTAGCAGGTAAAATATTACTGAAAATGTATTAGTAATGCCTTACACTACTGCGTTACAGCAAAAAGTTATATGTTACTGTTATGCATTACTTTTGTAACGCGTTACTCCTAACACTGGTCGTGATCGCTGTAACGCCTCAGTTAAAGCTGCTCGTGAAACAAGTATCTCTTCCTTGTAGTTCATTGATAAGCACGAAATAAACATGAATGAACACTAAAAGAAATGTTGTTTCAACTGCGGAAAGACGTCAGAACACATCGTTTTTTCAAGTTCAAGTCCACCAACGTTAACCTATTAACTCTCCTGACTGCTTTGTCAGACAGAACGGCAGATTCTGCGATGTGATTGGTCAGATCGCCTGTCAATCAAACTTGCAGCGAAGGGTGAATTGCTACATTATATTTCTTATCAACGAGGGGGTAACATTGCTGGTTTTGAAGAGGCACTGTGCAGATGCAGGTAATTCACACACGCGTCTCTCATCTCTCTCTCTCTCTCTCTCTCTCTCTCTCTCTCTCTCTCTCTCTCTCTCTCTCTCTCTCTCTCGATAATTAATTAAAATAAACGCACTACTTTATCTCTGTGTCTGAATCAAAGCAGGCAGACTGCTATATCTAATGAACCGTAACTGACGAAAATTACCGTCATTTTTATCCTTCCATTCAAATATTGGGCTGCAAACATGAATAACAGCTTTGCACCGGATGGTTCTTAGCCTCCACGTTGTGCATTAAAATTATTTAATTTCTCCTCTAGGACGACTGCCGCACACATAAACAAAACATAATGTGAATGTCCCAGGTCTGGTCCTCTCTCACTCTTTACTGTAATTACTCCTCCTTTTATCAATCGGGAGCTCCTCCTGCTCATTAGCAATCGCGACAAGGGCCTCGCTCTGTTCTCACAGCTCTCGGCCCCGTCCTGCTTGCCAAATACCCCCATTGCCCCTCGAAGGCCGCAGGGTACCCACAAGACTGTGTTCTGCTCTCCCACCCACCCCAGCTCCGCAGCACCTGGGGGTGAGGACAGACGAGGCGAGAGAAAAGGAGACGGAAGGATGAGGAAAGACAGAGATGAGAGAGGGTAGAGAGGAAAAAAAATGATCTTGGTCCAGCTCTCAAAACGCACTGCCATCCGGTCCTTCACCAGCTGGGTGAATTCCTCTGCAATGGTGAACGGTGGACGGCTCCGGGTTCGGGCCGCTGGAAGGAGTCCCAGGTTTCCTGCTCCTCTACATCATGGCAGACGGCAGCAGGCTCCGGCCTCAGCAAATGGTGGCTCCCTTTCGGACAACAGCCACCCCTCCAGAACCCAGGCCGCCCGCAGTGAGTTAATCCGTCCCCTCTGCAACTCACTCCTGCCCACTACCTCGAGCATCAATGGTGGCAGACTCTACTCAGCCATGCTTGATGGCACCACAGATTCCCCACAGCGGTGAGGGCTCTATGACAGAACGTTTCTCCTTCTTCCCAGGTTTCGGCACCAATGTAACAAGGTTAGTTCATAAGGGAAGAAGGAGGCGGGAACCGGCGAACGTAATGTCCTCTCTCGTCCTTCACTGTCCTCGCTCCTCCTTTTATTAATCCGGAGCTCCTCCATGAGACATTCGTGACTAGTGTGGCGTGCAGGTGACGCTCATTAGCACCATTCTCACAGCTCCCAGCCCCGTCCTGCTCTCCACAGTGACGTTTTAGAATGATTAATGGAGGCTTGGGTTCAACTGTTAAACTGTCAACTTTAGATTTGTATCCGAGGCGGAAGTATTTTTTACACAAAATAGGATTTTGAAGACGCTCTATTGTTGTTGCTTTTGTTGTCGTGCAATATGGCTCTATATCAGCATGTCTGTGATTGCCTTCAGCCTGCGGCCTCGTGTGTAACACGTGCTGCTCTGAGACGTGACTAGGAGATCCAAACGCAAGCTTTATTGAGAGTAATCCATAATCATAATCCATATAACAAGCATCAGGTCAAAACCACAGGGTAATCAATACAGGTAATAAAAAAAGGGTCCAAGCCACAGGCAAACAGGGTAATCCAGAGAGACAAGTAGAAGAACAAGACCAGGGGCCGGTTTCACAAAACATTCTTAAGAATGAAATTATCCTTAAAGGTCCCATGGCATGGCATTTTTCTATTATTTTATAATGTTTCCTGAGCTGTACTTATATTGTTAGTATGACTTTTACATCATAAAATGTCAATTTAGAAATAAAAGGCATTTTTTCTCTACTGCTGTTTGCCCTGTGGCTTGAATGCCCTGCTTCAAGAGGCGTGTCTGCTGTGAGACTTCAGTAAAAACACCCACTGTTGTGATTGGCTGACATCTTTGCATTTTATATGAGCGGAGGGGGCGTGGTTTAACGAGGCACGAGCAGGCACGAGTCTGCCAGGGAGACGGATGGACCTGAGTTCACTTCACATCAGTTCTCAGCATGTCTGAACTGTTTTAGTTACAGCATATACTTTAGGTTATTAGTCTATTTCTAGTCGGAGGGACTGTCACTCATGTCAGAAAGTTAGTAACTTTAGTAAATTATGGATCAGCGCTGACTGGAGACGTGAACCGTTTAGAACGATTCAGTCCAATTTGGTGAACTGATTCGGTTCACTAAAAAGAACTGGTTCAAAAGAAAGATCGTTCGCGAACCGGACATCACTAATGTATCAGAGACTGAGCTCAGCGATTGCTAACAAAGTTATTTATAGTAACTACTGAGTTATGAGAGCACTGTCAGTCAGCGCGAGTTTATTGTGTTTGAATCTGAGAGTTCTGAATAAACAGTCACACCGAGTCCGTCTCTTCATCATTATTCTACCAACTTTGTAACACACGCAAAGTACCATTACAGCTGTCGAGATGAACGAGTTAAAAGTAAGTGTTGATAATAGCATTATTTTTTTAAATAAAATAAAAGCGTCAGTGACGCGCGTTGAGTACACAGCGCAAACAAAGACACAACAGCAGTAATCGGATGTAATCCAGTTTATTGTGGGGCTAGGCTGGCTAGCCCGGATATGCTCACCCTTACCCCCCTTCTGCTTAATCTCACGCCGCGTTTGGTGCCTCCGCTGTGGGCCAGATGCAGTACTGTGGGTCGGGGATGTTGAAGGCCGAGCTTCGGCGTGTGTGAGGTTTATCTCTGCTGATGTTGAGCAGAAACTCATGACTGTATGCACATTTTAGAACCGATAGACGCGACGAGGACGTACAAAAACACTGACTCACAAGATATAAAACACAAAAAACACCGTTCTGTCTGGAGAGAGAGAAGCCGCATTGTGTGCACGAATAATAAATAATTAGCTACACATCAGAAATCACTGATCACAGATCAGAAGGAACTGAAAAAAGACTTCTGTTTTCATTTGTACATCCAAACACTGAGAAACTGCCAGCGTTCACTCGTTCACAAGCAATGATGCAATGATCTCTCGACGAGCGTTTGCATGGGCGTGCCAGATTCTCTGGGTGGAGGAAAGGGAGGAAACCGCTCCTGCTTGGACGTCAAACCAGGAGGCTTCAGGATTGGCTAGTCTGGCCTGTCATTTTCTCAAAGGCAGAGAAAGACAGCCAGAACTCGGTTTTACACCGATCAACATTTCTATCCACTTGGGGACAATATTCAGGCTAGGGGAACTCATATTAATGTTGAAAAACCTCATAAAATGAAAATTTCATGCCATGGGACCTTTAACTGCCAATTTCTTCTTATTTTCTAACTTACAAATGTTCTTATATTTTTTCTTATGATTGTTCTTACGATAAAATTTAAGAAGTATTCATATTCACAAAAAGTTAATTAAAAACTTCTTAAAGTTAGGATAACCTCCAACCTATCTTAAAAATCCAAATGTAAGATGTTTAACGAATTTATTGGGTTGTTTCAAATAGTAAGCATTACAACATAACAGTAGCTGGCTAAATATAATATTTATAACTAATAATAGTACCATATGGATGAGTATAAAACCAGCAACCAGCTCGCACCACCCAGCAAGCATCAATAGCGGACGAGAAACCCTGCGTAATTTAAAAATACTACTATTAATGTTTCACAAATTGTAGTTTTAAGACTTTTTCAGGTGAGAATGTACTTGTTTAAAGTAGGGGTGCACCGATCCGATATTAGGATCGGATATCGGCCGCGATACTGACAAAATAGCTGGATCGGGGATCGGAAAAATTAACAGATCCACAAGCCGATCCAGGTGTTTTTTTCCGTCGCAGCAGAACCTACGTCATTCGTCAGCTTCACGTGTGTCGCAGGCTAGAAGGGAGCGAGCCAGAGAGTCGGCTGTGTGGAGGAGATATTTCACGCTTGCCACGCCAACTAGTTCGTCGCTGTTTCGAGGGTATTACTGCAAAGTCAGGGTCTTTCCTGCATTGACATTTTTTTGACGGCCAAAGCCTAATTTGATGAGTTATTGTGATTTACGAGTGATGTAGAACAGATGCTGCGCTTGTGACTGAGTGACAGAGAGACCGATCTGAGAGCTCCTCCCCCGCGCGCGCTCTCTGGGTCTTCAAAATAATCAGTGTTCGCTCTCATATTTCACATATTAATCCAAATCAAAAGCTCGGAAGACCGAAACCATGTTGCACGTGACACATTCGGACAATTTTGTCCTTGAATTATCACTGGGTGTGAATTGCGCTCAAAAAACATTGACTCTTCTCTGACCAGCTGACATAAAGCATACTTTCAATAAGCGGGAGACAAATTATATCCAGTTATGAAGTGTTTTCTGTGTGTTGACATCTTTCGCGATGTTCTAACAGACGGGATTCGCACACAACGCGTCTGCTAATGTCCGATTCGTGACCTAATGACTCCTTTGAACCGAATCATTTTAACGACTGGCCAGAACAACTGATCTGTCCAACACTGAACTCATGAACTCAGTTTATTAATTTACTCAGAACGCAACTGAAATGAGAACACAAGTGCTTACCCAATTAAGCAAGAGTGGGTAGTAAGAATTATTTTTAATTATCAACAGTATTTCATCTTATTTCTGTTGACAATGTGTAGTAAAATAAATAGGCCTAGCCTACAATCATTTAATCTGGAGTGAGGTGAAACCAGAACAAAGTTGTTATTAGCTAGCTGAACATTTTTATTAAATTGCATATGGTAGAAAATTAGACTATTTGTTAATTTGTAATGCTACTTTTTAATATTGATATGATTATATACCAAAACAATTATCTGTAGTGTAAAAAATGTTTGGTAACTGTCAGATTACTATTGTATGTTTGACCAATACACTGTTTTTTGTTTCCACTGCTACATTTTATTTATTTAAAGAAGTTAGATTACATTCTATTTTAGATTTGAATGCACAATTGTTTTTTAAACACCTTACATACATCTGTTATTTTGTCTTAGTTATGTTTAGTTAGTAAAGTCTGGTGCCTTTAGTCTCTTCAAGGAAGGTATAAGGTGGAAGATATACAGTTTATTATTAATTCAACAATATATCGGATCGGTATCGGGTATCGACAGATACACAAAGCCCAGGCATCGGTATCGGTATCGGGACTGAAAAAGTCGGATCGGTGCACCCCTAGTTTAAAGATTAAATCTGTGGTTTATTTATAAAGTTGTAGATCTAACGGCTGATCTTGTACCCGAGCAGCTTACTTGATAAACAGACACGGCACATTAAAAACACGACATTGAGTGATTAAATGTCACAACGAAAATAGTCTGCACACTTATATTGATATCTACGGTAATCTGCAGGAAGCGCAAAAAGACAGGCTTTGAGGTGTTTTCCATTCAGCGAGTCTTCAGTAATACCTTTACTGAACACCATATAACACCTTTTATTTTCTTCTTAAGTAAAAAATTAAGATGTTCTTAAGAAAATATTTGAGAACTTCTTAAGAATTTCTCAAGAATTGCACTTAGGAAAATTCTTGCGAACTTCTTAGAATTTATCTTAAGATTTTTCTTAACTTCTTTCTTAAGAAGATTTTCGTGAATCCGGCCCCAGGACAAGGAAACCAGAGGTAGCGTCCCGAAATGCAGTGTAACACGAACATGTAGCAAGACTTCACAAAGAATGACAAAACAAACAGGGCTTAAATAGTCAACCGTAAACAAGGTGATCAAACGTAGGTGTCAGAAATCAGAACATAATGAGTCCAGGCAATGAATCATGGGAAATGCAGTTCATGATACGATTAAGGAGACAGGAGGAGTGCCCTCTTGTGGCCTAATCACTGCCGTTCTGATATAGAGCCATATCACACTCCTACTCTTGTGGTATTAAGTAATTTATAATTTATTTATAAAATAAATACAGAATGTAATTATAATTATTTAAGATAATAGTCCATTTAAAAAGGCATACAGTTCAGTGTGTATATAGTGATGTATGTCGACATCGGTATTACCAGTGTAAATAGGGCTGGATTTCTGCTGTCTAGAGGCACTCTGGGCCCCATGTGAATGATGATTAAATGATACTGAGCTTCTGCATCTTTAATTTGAAACTTTTTGCCAACATTGTGTCAAAGCACTCCGTGTTACCAAGACTACAAAACATTTTGGGAATGAAATGCATGTTTAATACTCAGTATCATGTGGGCATGTGTGTGTAGGCAGTTGCCATAGAAACGCCAATCCTAGCATCATGCACAAGTAACATTTTGGCACAGCAAAAGGGTTATGCCTCAGAGCTAGAATTGCATGGTGCTATCAATATATCTGATTGATTTGGTACATAAATCAAACACGAGGGCCTATGTGTATGTGCTCGCAAGGGAAAATATGCAAGTGTATGCAGCACATGCATGTGTCATATGTGCATGTCAGTGTTGATATGTGCTTGCTTGTGTGTTCGTGGGTGGGTGTTTATAGTGGGAATGTTTATGGTGGGATTTAAGAAATGGTTTTAGCTTAACCATCTAACAGGTAGTTGCCCACACCGGTACCCTGTTGTTCCGTTTTGTTGTAAAGTCCCCTGACCCCTCCAAATATACAGAGTGCCAGAGGCTCCGCTTCTATGAAAGCAAAATAAACAGCATAACATATACACAGAAAGGCTCATGGTTCCATATAGACATGGTTGAAGTATTTCAGTGCTCCTTGTGAGCTTGCAAGACAATTGATGCTAGTGAGCGGCTCTGTTTATTTAATCTGTGTATGTGCATGGCATTAAGTTATCAGAGAGCTGAAAAGGGAGGTAAATGGGGGGGTCGTGGGGGGAGGTGGATGGCTATAATTTAAGTGAACGTCTGCAGGAAGGCGAGGCGGGAGGGACCGCTCAGTTAAATTATAATAATAAGCTCCCAATCGATGCAGGAACCCTTGCTAAAAATAGAAGCAGCTGGAATGGATTTTGCTGTGTGTGTGTGTGTGTTTGTGTGTCCATAAAAGAAGTGGGCTAAAATAGGGTCAATGATGTACACACAATGGAATCTGTGTAAACACTCATGTATTCTTAGGATGTCACACAAGTGATGATAAAAATAAGAAAAAAAATGACGCCCTTTTGGAAACTACACAGATTGGCTGAGGTAGGAAATTCTGTCAGTTTTTTTTTTTTGTGTCAACCAAACAGCCATCTGTCAGACGACATTACAAATTAAGTGAGAGACCTGGAGTGATGTACTTTTCAATTCTAATGATTAATGGATTTCTGAATCGCAAGGCGAAGAAAATGCATTAATAAAGCAGCCGTTGGACTAGCAGCCATGGTCAGGCCAGGATGAGGGGGAGATGGTTGATGTCAACAGGAAAAAAGCAACCCATCCATTTGTTTGCTGGGGTATTTTTAGGCTCTGAAGCAACACTCAAGAAAGCCACTGCGGCGAAAGGACATTATCTTACAGAGAAATTTCAGTTCTGGATAACAGAATTGAAACACCTTCCTGTTTGAACATGTCTTCAGATGGTTTTTCCATTGCATGTTTGCGGAGCAATGTTATAGCTAGTCCCTCCATTAAGTATCTCTTCTCAGATTGAGAGCCTTTTTTATATTTAATATTTTGCTGCACTAAGACCAAATAACTTCTAAACTAAAAATCATATACTGTACATTCTGGATTTCATCATCTATGGGCAGTTTTGGCCCTGTGGATGATTTGAAAAAGTCTTGTAGAACACAATTTTCAGTTTTTTTGACTAAACTGTGTACACTCTAAAAAATGCGGGGTTAAAAATAACCCAAGTTGGGTTGAAAATGTACTAACCCAGCAATTGGGTTGTTTTAACCCAGTAATTGGGTGTTTTAAGCAAACATTTAACCCAACCGCTGGGTTAAAACAACCCAATTTCTGGGTTAGTCCATTTTCAACCCAACTTGGGTTATTTTTAACCCAGCATTTTTTAGAGGGTACTAAACTGTGTTTAGTAGCAGTCTGTGATGGTGACGTTATGGTAATGACAATTAAAAAAATATATTAAATAAAATGGCCAATTGGCCACTTCAAAATAGTAGCCACAATATAATTCATGCATGAACACAACACAAATCTTTTGTCTCACGAAAGGCTAATTTCATATTATATATCCTAAACACACATTACCTTGATTCCTTTGTTTTCTTCACACATCACATGTCTCATATTCCTTCTTAAGCATATAGTCTCCACTAATTTTACTAAACTTTGTTATGGGCAAAATTGCTTGGTGTGGCAGAAATGAAGTCAACTGTGGGAGAGTTGTAATTTTCATACAATATATTTTTAATGGTTTATGTTTATTTCACTATTTCTTTAGCTGATTAGTTAATTTTCAAAGTTTATGTCTGAGGACAATGCATCGCGAAAGCCAGGACTGAAACTAGAACCGTTTTATAAATTGTGATTTAAACCACACGCTATGTTTAATAAAACATAAATAAATACAATTTAAAAAAGTTACTGGTCAATTGGGAAGTAACTTGTTTCATTTACTTCATTGGCACTTGGTGGGTGTTAATTTTCAACCCTGTTTATGTGTATCTGCACAGACGTTGATAGCAACTGAAATCAATGACAATATGGGCCTGCTTCACATTATAATTACTGTAGCAACAAACTTATAGAGGTGATTTGTCAAACGCTGAATAAGACAGGTGCGCTCAACCAGCATATTCACAAACGTTACACATTTGTAGTAATAAGGCCACATGTAGCTCCATCACTCACTCTCTTTCTCAACTAACTAGTCCTCAACAATCACGCACACACACACACACACACACACACACACACACACACACACACACACACACACACACACACACACACACACACACACACACACACACACACACACACACACACACACACACACACACACACACACACACACACACACACACACACACACACACACACACACACACACACACACACACACACACACACACACACACACACACACACACACACACACACACACATACAAAGAGAGGCCCACACACATACAGACTCTCACATGGATGTGCCCACCCAAACTTTCTGTGAATACTAACATCGCTTCTGAAATATATGATCCACTGCGTTTTACCTCATGTTGAACTGTTATCTTCAGTCGCACATTAATTAAAGACTTTAATTATTGTATTAACAGAAAGCACTTTTTAAAAAATAAAATTAGCATATTTATTTATATTATAAATAAATTAGACTCCCCTAATTAGAGTTAGAATTAAGATTGTGTAATGATGTCTCTTAAAATGGAATTATTTCTGAAACTGTACATGAAAAAGGGTGAAGGCTAAATATAAAAGAAAATGGAAATTCACTGTAGCCCAAACATGAATTTTAATTATATAGTTAGTATCTGGACTTCAATGTGAAGTGCAATGTGAAGTGAAATCCCTGATGGACAAAATTAAAGCGATAGTTCACCCAAAAATGAAAATCAGCCCATAATTTACTCACCCTCAAGTCATCCGAGGTGTATATGACATTCTTCTTTCAGACGAATAAAATCTGAGTTATACAAAAGTCCAGGCTAATCCAAACATTAGAATTTGATTCATAGTTGCTCTGTTTTTGAAGTCCATAAAAAGTGCATCTGCCCATCAAATAAGTGCTCCACGCGGCTCCGGGGTGTTAATAAAGGCCTTCTGAAGCGAATTGATGCGTTTGTGTAAGAAAAATATCCATATTTAAAACTTTATCAAGTAAACTCTCGGCCGACCGCCTTCCCTGTTCAATTTATGGAAAAATTGCTGAAAGTTCCCCTGCCGATCGAAAGACTAACGCGACCAGGTACGCTTGTCATGACGTCACGTACGCATCTTGAGTTTCACTTTCAACATTCAACACTTTTCCACAGAAGGCGGTGTGCCGAAAGTTTACTTGATAAAGTTTTACATATGAATATTTTTCTTACACAAACTCGTCGATTCGCTTCAGAATGGCTTTATTAACACCCCGGTGCTGCGTTTGATGGACAGATGCACTTTTTATGGACTTCAAAAACAGCAACTATGAATCAAATTCTAATGCTTGGATTAGCCTGGACTTTTGTATAACTCAGATTTTATTCGTCTGAAAGAAGAATGTCATATACACCTAGGATGACTTGAGGGTGAGTAAATTATGGGCTAATTTTCATTTTTGGGTGAACTATCCCTTTAAGTCCCATCCTACTTTTTTTTTTCAAGAAGCCGATTCACTCGGATATACACTCACCTAAAGGATTATTAGGAACACCATACTAATACTGTGTTTGACCCCCTTTCGCCTTCAGAACTGCCTTAATTCTATGTGGCGTTGATTCAACAAGGTGCTGAAAGCATTCTTTAGAAATGTTGGCCCATATTGATAGGATAGCATCTTGCAGTTGATGGAGATTTGTGGGATGCACATCCAAGGCACGAAGCTCCCGTTCAACCACATCCCAAAGATGCTCTATTGGGTTGAGATCTGGTGACTGTGGGGGCCATTTTAGTACAGTGAACTCATTGTCATGTTCAAGAAACCAATTTGAAATGATTCGAGCTTTGTGACATGGTGCATTATCCTGCTGGAAGTAGCCATCAGAGGATGGGTACATGGTGGTCATAAAGGGATGGACATGGTCAGAAACAATGCTCAGGTAGGCCGTGGCATTTAAACGATGCCCAATTGGCACTAAGGGGCCTAAAGTGTGCCAAGAAAACATCCCCCACACCATTACACCACCACCACCACCCTGCACAGTGGTAACAAGGCATAATGGATCCATGTTCTCATTCTGTTTACGGCAAATTCATCTGAATGTCTCAACAGAAACCGAGACTCATCATGCCAGGCAACATTTTTCCAGTCTTCAACTGTCCAATTTTGGTGAGCTAGTGCAAATTGGAGCCTCTTTTTCCTATTTGTAGTGGAGATGAGTGGTACCCGGTGGGGTCTTCTGCTGTTGTAGCCCATCCACCTCAAGGTTGTGCGTGTTTTGGCTTCACAAATGCTTTGCTGCATACCTCGGTTGTAACGAGTGGTTATTTCAGTCAAAGTTGCTCTTCCCATATGGAAATGTAATATATGTACATATATGAAATATACATATATTAAATATATCCACATAGAAAGTGTAACATATATGTACATATATATCTGCCCATATATAAAACCTATTAGAAAATGGAACAATTTCATATATTGACATATAAAACTAGCCCATATATTTTATGTATGTATAATACAGTATTTTATATATATGTCACATATATAATTATCAATATACATGACATATTTCTTTGTATATATGTTCAATATACAAACTACACATATTTGCATAGCATATTGCTTGCATACATGTTACATATATGTCCCTAGTATATGTTTTTATATAGTCTTATTATATATTTTACATTTAAAATGAAATATATAAAATATATTTTTGATAAATGTATATGGAATATATAAATGACATTATATATATATATATATATATATATATATATATATATATATATATATATATATATATATATATATATATATATATATATATATATATATATATATATATATATATATAAAAACAGTGTGCACATATATTTTAAATATATGTTATGTTCTTATATTATGTATATCAATTGCTAAATATTTTGAATTAATTGTGTAAACTAAACAAATGTAAAAAAAAACATGCTTTCATTAATTTCGTACATATTTTTTAAATATAGGTTATGGATGTGTACTTACACACTTGCAATGCAATACATATGACATGCCTAAGCCTTAAATGTTAAACGGTGCAGTTAGCAAAAAAATAAGTAATACAGTAAAACATTTAAAACATTTAAACTTTATTAAAGCAGTTTTAATATAAAAAGAAAAATTAAGCTGCGCAAAATTAGAAAACTACTGAACACACAACTTTATTATATATAAATACAACATTACAACAAAACAAGTAACAAATAAAACAGCACAGAACATGAAAATCCACCAACAGGTATATGATACAGCCTGTAATTTTTTTTAAGTTTGAGTCTTTTTGGATGTCCTCAGCTCAGTGATCTTTTGATTTATAGCTACCCCTAGTTGGCCCCTGGTGGTTCCAGGAAATTTCTGGATCACTGATCACGTTTGTTCAGCTTATAGGCCTGCGCCCTTGTCCTTTACGCACTGAAATTCCTCCAGATTCCTTGAATCTTTTAATTATGTTATGCACTGTTGAATGTGGAATATCCAAATCTCTTCCTATCTTTCTTTGAGGAACATTGTTTTTAAACATTTCAATAATTTTCTCACGTATTTGTTGGCAAACTGGCGATCCTCGGCCCATCTTTGCTCCTAAAGGATTAGACCTTTCTTGGATGCTGCTTTTGTACCAAATCATAATTACAATCACCTGTTGACATCACCTGTTTAAAATCACCATTTTACCTCATTACTTGCCCTAAATTGCTCCTTTCCCAACTTTTTTTTAAATGTGTTGCAGGTCTGAATGACATGAAGTTGACCAGACAAAACATGAAATATTTTGTGTTCATATTGTCTGCAATGAAATACAAGTCAAAGTAAATTTAGAAATCACTTCTTTTTTTTTATTTGCGTTTTCCATACTGTCCCAACTTTTTCTGATTTGGGGTTGTATATATGTATATAAAAAAACTTTTTTAATGAAATGTGGATTGTGTAGACTTGTTAAAAGTTCAAGCTGTTCAAAGAAGGAAAAGAAGGAATGAATTAATAAGGAAACCATAGGCATATAAAATGTATGTATGTTTTTTAAATAAATGGGCATATATAAATTAAACATATCGGTGACATATATGGTCATAACATACAATATTATGTAAACAATAGTCAAATATATTGTATTAATATATGTCAATATACTAATTTAATATGGAAAATGTATATATGTTATAAACTTATATCAACATATATCTAGAGATATGTATATATGTGATAGCAATATATTGTCTTATATTTAGCATATATGACGGCGTCATTTGCGATATAGGGACATATATGTCATATATTACATTTCCGTATGGGTTCTATCAGCTTGAATCAGTCGGCCCATTCTCCTCTGACCTCTAGCATCAACAAGGCATTTTCGCCCACAGGACTGCCGCATACTGGATGTTTTTCCCTTTTCACACCATTCTTTGTAAACCCTAGAAATTTCATGATGACTTTAACATCTCAAGTGTCCATTCAAAAGTTCATGAGAGGAAGAGAAAAAGAGATGTTTATGTCGATCCTATCAGTTTTCAGATGATTATTTAACTGCAGGTCATTATCACATGTTAATCTGAAAGCACAGTTATAGATGTTAGCTTTATTCCCTTGGGTCCCTGTTCAATAAATTATGGCATTTCGCTTGTTTGGATGTTTGGATGAACTCAAGTTTATGTATTCATGTATTCAGTTTTTGCTGTGCTTCAGAAATTTCTCTGCACTCATCAAAAGCTTAGACCACAAAAATGTTAACTTCCACTTGACTGAAAACACAGATAATCAGGGTCCAGTTTCTTTGAAACTCACCTATCTGCTGGGCAACAAAACATCAGCAGTCTGTTTTCTGATGAATGATGGCTCGTTATTTACGGTTCGCCAGCCGATCAGTGTCATATCGCAGAGATGGAGAACTTCCTGACATTCTGCCATCCCTCTGTGCTGCTTTGCTGGCAGTCTTCATTTGTACAGACAGCAGGCTGTGCTCCATGGTATCTGGAAAAAGGTCAGACAGAGAGTCTTATTTGTGCCATTACTGTGGTTGACAAAAGCTTTTTAGGCTACAAATGGATGGGAGAATAAGTGCATCTAATCTTATCTAATTTGGTAAAGTCTTCAAGTTTGATATAATTGTTTATTGATAAAATCATTTTGACTGAATCTGATGGTGATGAGGAGTGAAAATGGCTTGTGTAGATCAGACAGTTCATCCTAAAGTGGTAGCTATAGTACAATCAGTTTCTGGTTTCTAGCTCAAACTTAGCATTGCATCATACCTAAGGCTTTTAATTGCTTTAAGTAAGAGGATATGTAAGGGATAATGTACAGGGATAATTACCCCTGTCTTGTATCACTCACACTGAAGTGTTCATTTTGTTATAATGACTGACTGATTGTACTGATATCCTGCTTAATACACAGCTAGTCACTAAATAAATACGTTTACATGAGGATGTAGCTAGGAGGTCTAGCTAACCTGGTGATAGTAGTTTATCTCGCCTAGTTACAGTTTTTTGTTACTTTTTCCATATCCTTATTTTTGGAATTTTCTTGTTTTGATTTTGTTTCTCTCTCTCTAGTTTCCTGCAAAGTTACAGTTTTGTTTTTGTTTTTATTTTGTTTCTAATTCCAGTTATTTATTTCTAGTATTTAGTACTTTTTCTTTCTTTTGAAAAATCTCTCTTCTGTTTTCTTTTCTGATTCATTTATCCCTATTCATAGTTTTTATTTTTTGCTCGTGTTTGTTTATCTCTTGTTGTCTCGTCTTGAGTCTTGTCTTGTAGGGTTTCCCTGTCCTGCATCCTGTTCCACCCTGGACTCTCCTGGCATGGTAACCAGTCTGGTTCTACAGCAAGTCACATCACCTACTGTCAAGCCTGGTTCCCTGAGCCGCTGCCTTGTCTCCATCATTGGTCATCACATCCTTGCTGTCTGTACCCAAACCAGCCATTTCTCCCATTGTGTCCTGCCCCTATTGTTTGGACTTTGTTCCTGTCTCACCATTCTTGTCCTGTGTCTAATATTGTTAATAAATTTCACCCCCTGCTCATTCTGCATCTGGGTCCTCACTCTCAGTACCTTGACAGCCAGAGAATTCCATATCCAATCTTTTTTCCCCCTCATCACAATAAATATCTGCGTACACACGAAACCACTAAAACCGACTCAAAAACATGTAGTATACATGCCAGACCAGTATGTGGTGCTGTAATTCTGCCACATGAATACATTAAAAACAGAGAAGAAGAGTTGTGGCTAGAAGGGGTACAGCAATGGTCGGAAGGTAGGTAAAATCTATGATAAAATAACAATAAATAAGTTGGCTACTTACCAGATTGTGTTTTATTAACACCTACACCTACCCCAACCCTAAACCTACTCTTACAATAATGCAAATACAGTGATTAAATGATGCAATATTGATGTGCGCATGCCCAGTAGCCGTAGCTGTATCCCTTCTAGTCTTTACTGTGGGACGTGGTGTAATGACATCACCGTTTCACAAAATATACAGATTAACTGTACACGCAAACACTGAAAACGCAAGGGCGTAATTTTCTGATTTATCCATACTGGGACCTAGTTTCAGGCTCCTAAAACGACGGATCCGTCTGAACGAAACGCTGATAAGATACAACCTTTTTAAGTATGCAGCTAAACACTTCTCTGTATGGACGGGGCCTAAAAGTCCATGAAACCAAACACAGAGCTTAAATAGAGGGTAAGCACGTGACATCACCGTCAGCTGGAGTGACTGCGGTTATGCCCACTGAGTGGCAAAAAGACTGAGAGGCATCATTGGTTTTCAGCGTGAATGCAGTGAAAAACACACAAAACCAGGCCTGGCGCCAGAGCGGGGGTGCTTGGCCATAGGCCCCATGGACATCCCTGTACCCCCCCTTTTCTCACTCAAACCACTGCCGTCTGCTGCTTCTGCTACTGATTGCTTTTAGAGAGAAAAGCTGCCCATAACTGATAATAATAATAATAATAGCATATTATTCACGAAAAAGAGAAGTCAAAAGATCCAGTGCGTATCTGTATTTGCGCTCATCACATGATTTAATTTCCAATGTGTTTTCGCTTCAGGTGAGTAAAGTAGCCAATCACAGACATGTTTGATGATTTCTAGAACGCAATGGCCAATCACATATGTTTAAGTTAGAATCCACTCACCGCTCGAGTTCTGCACAAGCGCTAATGCTCTAGTGTAGACATTACGTATATAAGAGATTCATTGTGTCGTCAGCTTCACTGATTAATATAACAGAACATGGTGAGATCGCGTTCACTGAATGAGTGACAGCTTTTAGTGATTATAAAGGGAGTGCTCTGTACGCACTGTCTAGGCGATATAAAAAAATATTTATAGGCCTATAACATATTCAGAATTTGAATAAAACTTTTGTTTTCCAGTCATGACAAGCGGCCCCATACATGCTTCAGTACATAGTCCATCTGCATAAATGTGGGATTCACTCTCGAAATTGTGACTGACAGTGATAAATATTTATGTATCGAAATAAGGCTCATACAAATGTCAGGAAACATGATTCCTGGCTGTATGTCAATATCCATAGATCCATAGAAACTTGGTCTAAGGGCACTCCGGCCCGTAGAAAAGAGAGGTTCAAGTGGTTCGTACATGGCGACAGAGTCGATGTCCATACCGAGAAAAGAGATCCTCTGCACGGGGGAGAGTTTGCTCTTTTCCCAGTTGCACGAAGGCCCAGATGGGCAAGGTGCTGGAGTACCAGGTTCCTGTGTTCGCAAAACTGCTTTCGAGAGTGAGCTAGTATCAGCCAGTCATCAAAATAGTTCAGGATGTGAAACCTGTGTTGCCTGAGTGACACAAGGGCTGCCTCGACGACTTTCCTGAAGACGTGAGGAGACAGGGCTAACCCGAATGGCAGTACCGTATACTGGTATGCCTGCCCCTCGAAAGCAAACAGTAGAAACGCTCTGTGTCGAGGAAGAATGGAGACATGAAAGTACAGGTCCTTCAGGTCGATCGCTGCAAACCATTCGAAAATGTGTTTGGCTGTCAACATCTTGAATGGAAGCATGTAAAGTGTTCGGTTTAAGATGCGCAGGTCCAGGATTGGTCGTAACCCACCGCTCTTCAGGGGCATTGCCACCCACCATGGTATATGGGATTCCCCGAAAGTGGGGAGGACGCTGTGCGAATCGTATCGCATGGTCAAGCCTGATCATTCGAGTGAGCCAGCGGGATAGATTGGGAAGCTCTAGCCAGGCTCCCAAAAACTGAACCAGCGGGGTCATGCAAACCACAGGCGTACCCACAATGGGGCAGGGAAGCGGAATGACCGGCCCAGACATGGGAGGCGGAGGGTCCCGAAGTGGAGGTGCGGTCATGTGGTGAAGGATTCCAGTCCAGCCCAATGTTCACAGCTGCCCGGGAAAGCATGGCTGTCAGCTCTGGATCAGACTCGGGTAACGCTGGCGCTCCAGAAGGAGGCAGCGCAGCCAAACCCTCATCTCCAGAGGACTCAGGCCCGCCTTGTGATGGGGCGATCGACATCATCCACCGGAGCCCAGAATGAAACGCTGGGTCCCTGGTGTGAGGGACCAGCCATCTAAATCGGAAGCTCCACAGCTTGTGATGTGGAGGGGGGTGTGGCCCCAGGAATACATGTCGGTGTGTCCCACACCATAACCCTCAGATCACTCAGGCCATCAGCTAAAGAAGGTCCTCGCGAAGAGGAACTAGATTGGGGAATGACAGAGGGGACTCTACCCCTTCTTAGGTCACTGAGTCTCAATCTAAGCATCGCGATGGTAATGTTTGAACAGTGAGAACATGACTAATTCACGAGCGCTGCCTCAGCTGATTAAAGCCCAAACACGCAAGACCGCGCTCGTGGCTGTCAGATGGATGAATGACGCGACCACACCCAGAAACACATGGGCGAGACATCTTGAAAAATACGTGCCCGTATAGCTCTTTTAGAAGAGGAAAAACTCTGCAGCAGCGCTGAAGCACCCAGGGAAAACACACACACTCTGTGGCAGATCACTGCAGCTGGAACGTGCCGTAATCCCGACACCACTGAAGAGTCGCTCGTCTTACTTGTAGAGAAAAGCTCAGAAGACAAGTGATGCACTCGGCTCTGAAGCAGAAACATAATGCAAGATTGCATTCGTGGCTCCTTATATACCCACGCTGGTGGGTGGGGTTTGCTATGCAAATTCCGCAGACCCATGGCACTGTTTTGTAGAACTCGAAGGTGATGGGCTTCTAAGCGAAACCTCCATTCCGTCAGTAACTGACGTAACTCGTAGAGATTACAAGAGAAACACACTTTACCTTTAACAATCAAGTCTTTTCAGTTAACTTTGTTTGCAACAAGCATCATTAAACTTTAATGATACCTTGTAGCCAAGTGAATTGCAAGAATTAGTAAAGCCATTTAAAATATATCAGCAGAATACTTATCTCATTAATACATTTAAAATGAATCGGCAGAATGTTTACCTCATTTATATTGATTATGTACACAAGCAGGCTGCTCATGCTTACAGACATGTATCAATGGCCTTGACAGCACATGTAATGATACCTGTTTCTGGCCTGTTTGATCTTATCCTTCAGTTGCAATGGGTGCCAGAAGACCCAACGGTCACATGCAAGTCCTGGTTCTAGTGCTTTATACTTTCCCCACTTCTTTAAGTAGGATTGAGGAGGAAAAAATCCAGTGTGCGCTAGAACTAGGAGCTCAATTTGAACACAATGATAGGTCAATACTGACAAAAACCATACAAAGACAGTTTGTTTAGTTCTCATTGTGAAATAACCTTCATATCAGCCAGCAAATGATGGACAAGGGGGTTTGAAAGGGGGACATTATTAGAAACTGCCTGCAGCGAGTGTCTCTTTGAGGACGTCCTGCGACTGGAGGAAGTTTCTGGAAAATGTTCCCCACAAGGTCGGTTTCAGGGGATTATAGTCTTTACGACTCACCTCTATGTGTGCTTGCCATAATTGTAAGAGTACACCTAATTGTGTAACCCACACCTGAAGGGATGTCAAGCTCTGTCTACCTAATTAGACTGTCGAGGGAGAGGTAATTAACCTAATACAGTTTAATTACACAGAGTGCGTGTCCCTGAATGTTTAATCAAATGTTTATTTTGGTGTTCAATTCTGCGTGCAATAGACTGGCATCATTAAATTTCGAAGGCATGGAAACAGTAAGTACTCAGTGAAGAAATAGTGGTTATATTTTAACAATTGATAGACAGTTTTTTTGCGGTCTATAAATAATAAACAACAGTATGTATTGTATTCAATGAAGAAACTTGACCGTGGCTATTTTTTAAGTGTAAGTGATACCAAGAAAGTTAGCACCTTTTGTTTTGAGAGGTTCTCAACCAGGGGGCCTCAGCAAACTTCCTGCAGAATGACTGCAGAAAGTTTTTAAATTTAAAATAATAAAATAATCTTACTCTAAATTAAAATGCTAAAAATAAATGCATAAAACCAAGATGTTGTCACGTCTGTTGTGGTAAGCAAGACACTTTATTAAGTCTTTAGTAAAGAAATCATGCAGGAGAAATATCTACATCAACCACAGCAAATCAATGAGAATCTGTTTTGGGAGCGACCTAGGCTCTTCCGTCCTGATGGCCTTCACCCCAGCAGAATCGGAGCGGCTCTTCTGTCGGACAACATCTCCAGAGCGCTGCACACCATCATATGACTAGTAAGTCAAAGTCCAAATCACAGTATTTGCTGTCCTAACTTAATTGACATAAGTACCAATGTAGAACATTATATAGAAACTGTGTCTATTCCTCGTTTAGTGAGGTCAAACATTAAATCTACTGTAGGATCTAGGAAAAATCTAATTGTGATTAAACCAGAAAATCTCAATATTAGTGAACAAAACCAATTTTGTCCTAACTTAATTGACATAAGTACCAATGTAGAACATTATATAGAAACTGTGTCTATTCCTCGTTTAGTGAGGTCAAACATTAAATCTACTGTAGGATCTAGGAAAAATCTAATTGTGATTAAACCAGAAAATCGCAATATTAGTGAACAAAAACAATTTCTAAAACTAGGTCTTCTAAACATTAGATCGCTCACACCTAAGGCGGTTATTGTAAATGAAATGGTCACAGATAATAGTTTCGATGTACTTTGCCTTACTGAAACCTGGCTTAAACCAAATGATTATTTCGGTCTTAATGAGTCTACTCCACCAGGATACTGTTATAAGCATGAGCCCCGTCTGATTGGTCGTGGCGGGGGTGTTGCAACAATCTATAGAGATATTCTAAATGTTACCCAGAAAACAGGTCACAGGTTTAATTCGTTTGAAGTACTAGTGCTAAATGTTACGCTCTTAGATGTAAGAAAGAAATCCGTATTATCTCTAGCCCTGGCTACTGTATATAGACCTCCAGGGCCCTATGCTGATTTCCTTAAAGAGTTTGCAGACTTTCTCTCAGATCTATTGGTCAACGTCGATAAAGCATTAATTGTTGGAGATTTTAACATACACGTAGATAACACAAATGACGCGTTAGGGGCTGCGTTTACAGATCTATTAAATTCCTTTGGGGTCAAGCAAAACGTCACTGGTCCCACTCATCGTCTTAATCACACACTAGATTTAATTATATCACATGGAACGAACCCAACCGATATAGATATTATACCGCAAAGTGATGATGTCACTGACCATTACATGGTAACTTGCATACTGCGTACTGCTGAAATCTGTCATGTTGCGCCACGTTATCGACCAGGCAGAACAATCCTTCCAACCACTATAGATAGATTCTCAAATAGCTTACCTGATCTGTCTCAGCTGCTAAGTGAACCCAAACAAACAGATGAACTAGAGGAAATGACTAGCAGTATGAGCACCATTTTCTCTAGTACATTAGAAATTGTAGCACCAATTAGATTAAAAAAGGTTAGAGAGAAAACTAAAGCACCATGGTACAACAGTGCTACACATGTTATCAAGAGAGAAACTCGTAACTTAGAGCGTAAATGGAAACAAACTAATTTAGAGGTCTTTAGAATCGCGTGGAAAGATAGTATGTCACGTTATAAAAAGGCCCTAAAAGCAGCCAGGGCTGAGCATCTCCGCAAACTAATAGAAAATAACCAAAATAATCCAAGGTTTTTATTTAACACTGTGGCTAGACTAACAAATAAACAAGCATCGCCTGAACAAAATATTCCGTTACTGTTCAGTAGTAATGATTTTATGAACTTCTTCGCTGACAAAATAGAAAGCATCCGAAACAAAATTGTTAATGTACAATCATTAATGATGTCTTATGATTCAACCGCAATTATCGCCCCTCAAGAACTACTACACCGCTTTACAACTATAGGACAGGAAGAGCTAAATAAACTTATCATTGCATCTAAACCAACAACATGTTTATTAGATCCAATACCGACTAAACTACTGAAAGAGTTGTTACCTTTAGTGGAATAGCCTCTTCTCAATATTATTAACTCGTCTTTATCTTTAGGTCATGTTCCAAGAATATTCAAGTTGGCAGTCATAAAACCTCTCATTAAGAAGCCACAATTAGATCATAATAACCTAGCAAATTACAGACCAATTTCAAATCTTCCATTCATGTCTAAAATACTAGAAAAAGTTGTGTCCACTCAATTGTGCTCTTTCTTGCAAGAAAATGATATCTATGAAAAATTTCAATCAGGATTCAGGCCGCATCACAGCACAGAAACCGCGCTCGTTAAAATCACAAATGATTTACTTCTAGCTTCTGACCAAGGCTGTATCTCAATACTAGTTCTACTCGATCTTAGTGCTGCGTTCGATACTATAGATCATAAAATACTATTAAATCGACTTCAAAATTACACTGGTGTTCAGGGACAGGCATTAAACTGGTTTAGATCGTATTTATCAGACCGCTACCATTTTGTCTGTCTAAATGGGGAAAAATCAAAGATAACATCAGTAGACTATGGGGTGCCGCAAGGATCCGTGCTAGACCCTCTGCTATTCTCTATATATATGCTGCCACTTGGTAATATTATAAGAAAACATGGAATTAATTTCCACTGTTATGCTGATGACACTCAATTATATATTTCATCACGACCAGATGAAAACGCAAAATTATCTAAACTGACAGCGTGTGTTGATGATATTAAACACTGGATGACGTGTAATTTTCTGCTATTGAATTCAGATAAAACGGAGGTATTACTTATTGGTCCAAAAAACTGCCCTCAAAACCTCTCACAATACAACTTTAACTTGGAAGGATATCCTGTCACTTTATCCACTACAGTAAAAGACCTGGGTGTTATATTAGACCGCAACTTGTCTTTCGAAAATCATATTTCATATGTTACAAGAACGGCATTTTTCCACCTTAGAAACATTGCTAAGCTACGTAACATGCTATCTATCTCTGATGCAGAAAAGTTAGTTCATGCATTCATGACCTCGAGACTAGATTACTGTAATGCTTTATTAGCTGGTTGTCCTGCATCATCAATAAACAAGCTACAGTTAGTCCAAAACGCAGCTGCTAGAGTTCTTACTAGGTCAAGGAAATATGATCATATAACACCAATTTTATCATCTCTACACTGGTTACCTATTAAGTTCCGTATCAATTACAAAGTATTGCTACTGACCTATAAAGCCCTAAATGGTTTAGCTCCAGTGTATTTAACGGATCTTTTATCGCCCTACAATCCATCGCGCTCTTTAAGATCACTAAACTCGAGGCTTCTGGTCATTCCTAGGATATCTAAGTCCACTAAAGGAGGGAGGGCATTTTCACATTTAGCTCCTAAACTCTGGAATAGTCTTCCTGATATTGTTCGAGGTTCAGACTCACTGTCCCAGTTTAAAACTAGATTAAAGACGCATCTCTTTAGCCAAGCATTCACATTATAAATACGTTTTATACTACAGTTAAATCGCACCAACAGCATTAATATTCTGAACAGCAGCTATGCTAATTATTTCCCATCTGCTTTTCTGTTGTTATCTCGGGACACTAGTCACGAGGTAACTAGTTCGTCAGCTCCAGTTTGTATCCAGACTCTCATGGAGACTTCAGATGCCCCTGTGATGAGACGACTCGACGCCTGTGAAGAGACGACTCAACGCCAGCGTTGTTATGGCCTAAAATAATACATGATTGATTAACTTATCCTAACATTTTTCTTTAACATTCTCTTTCTAACATTTTTCAATGTACATTTATGAAATGCACTTTCTGTGAAGCTGCTTTGAAACAATGTGTATTGTGAAAAGCGCTATACAAATAAATTTGAATTGAATTGAATTGAATTGAATAACTGACAAATAACAGAACAAAAAAGGAAGTATAAATACACACTGCATGAAAACACTGAAATCCGGCACTATCCGGGCATGGTATACTCCTGTGTAATTTGATGTTTACCGGATGTATGTGGGAAAAAGCGGATCAGAGTAACACGGAACAGTATATTTCCAGAAAAACCCGGAAACCTCACGTATGCGGACGTATACAGGAATCCGTGAAATTTCACGGACATATACAGCTGAAACACTGCTGGGTGTGCTAGGACTGAAGACTGTTAGGTGTGAAGAAGACCTTTCATATGTTAATGACTGACACTTGTGCTGGCTGTTCTCAGAAGTAGGGGGGCAGGGGAGGACTTCAGGATTGAGAATTATCTCTGGTCTACTGTAGGCTACAGCAAACAAGCTTTTTACACAGAAAAAATAATTCTTAAGGCCCTGAAACACTAAACTGAACTAGCAATGACTAAAGCCGACTGTGGGGTTGGTTCACGTTGCCTGGGTCTGAGCCAAACCATCAGAATGGTGTGTCAGGGCCTTAAAACCACTGCATGAAAAGAGTCTCTAAATCAAATATTTTTTATAAAAACAGTACAAAATAAAAACCCTGTCTGAACATATACGTTCACAAAAAAATCTGAATATGTAATGAAATAAACAAAGAAATGTAATGGAATTAACAAAGGATAATTAACCAAACATTTTAGACTATCCCCAAACAATTTTTGCAAAGTTTTACAAATTGTAGGCAATAATAGAATTAAATAAAAAGGAGATGAAATGTGGAAAATGAAAAAGTTTGTTTTAAAAACACCAAAAACTGATATGCTCAAAATAAAAATATGGAATAAAAAAGAGCAGGGATTCACTTGCTCAAGAAACACAGAAACACAAGCAGATCTTTCAGCTCTGCAACTGTTAACAAAAAGTGTCACTCCAAGATTCTTAACTTTAACACGCTGCAAAAGGGGGGCATTTTGAGGTTTGAAATCCACCACTCACAATAGATGTAGGTGCAACCAATAAGGTTACCAATAAAAATAAGGCAACCAATAAAAATAATCCTAATTTTACAGAAAAAAACGTCAGTTTTTTTACAGTATTTTCTTGTAATTTTGAATTATGTTTAAAACAATGTAAAATTACAAACAATATCTAAATAAACAACTTGACTGTTATTTTAAGGATTATATAATTAATGACAAATTACAGTAATTCTCATTTTTTTATACAGGAACATCACTGTATTATTTTTCTGTTTTCATAAATAACAAATTCATGCAAAATTACAAACAATATCTGTAAATTAACAACTGTAATACAATATTTAGCTCATTATATAAAAGGTTTATGTTTATGTCCATACTAACAATTTAACATTATTCTTTGTCTTTTTAAAGTAAATCTTATTAGTTTTATATTTACACTGTAAGAATAAAAACCTTAAAAAAAACAGCAGCTACAGCTGCAAAACAAAAACCGTAAAATAAGTCAAATATCTTAAGTCAAATAAAGTTAAAAAACTTCACAGAAATTTACATTAAACGTTTTAGAGAAAACACTATTAGTTTACAGATTTTTCCTTATTTAAATTAAGATATTTTACTTTAATTTTCTGTTTTACAGTGAAGGTGTATTTTTACATTCAAACTGGTTTTACATTCAATTCTGGATACAAATATAACAAAATATATAGCAAACTAAATATCAAATAATAATTGTTTTTAAAGAGTACAAATCTGCACTGCTCTCCAGGTTGAAACTTTCAAGCCTCTGCCCACACCACAAAACACCATTTGACCAATTAATTAAATATAACAGCAAATAAAAATAAATATACACATTTTCTAACTGTTGTTTAAAACAGGTTTTTTTCTATATTTGCCAGGCTATTTGCTGTCTTTCCGTGTTCTTTTGAGCGTGATTGGTCAATCTGAACGTCATCCAGAAATCTGGCCAATGACAGTGCGCGCCTTCCGTTTGAATTATACACCCGTTGTCGTTGCTCGTGGCTCGCGGGGACGCGACGCGATCGCGGCGTCTAATCTTCAACAGGACGGCTTCTTCTGTCCATTAATGGCATTGCATGGATCATTTTAAACCTGTTAAAATCTTATTTTGGACGAATTTTGATTGTGGGATGTCGACTGAGAACGAAAAAACATGAATACGAACAGACTAAGGTTTCAATGGCGGACAGCAGACGGCAGAAGGTAACGTAAACCCCTTTATATTTTTTCTACTGCTTATCAAGATATAACGTTAGTGCATTAAAGTCATATGCTAATCGTGATTAACTTACATATTCTGTTTCTGTGTTTTGTTGTAATACTGTTAAGCTAGGGCTGGGTGTTATGGCGATCTGATGATACTGACTAATTATTGTTAGTGATTTTGCTGTAAACGTTAACATTACCGTTTTATATTGCGGAATGGGAATATAGCGTATATAACGCAGCACTGACTGTACTAAAACTTTTTGACATTTTGACAAGGAAACATGCATGAATGTAGAATAATGAACGGGACATGCATGTGTTAAAATAAGCCTCTCTCAGACAGCAGGCGATCCCGAAATCAATTATCTTTCTGTAAAATGCACACAATTATCTCAGAAACCTTGTCATGTGAGTATTCACTTGATTTAAACAGTCAGTTATGTCTTAAGTAAGTTAAACAGTTCAAGTTAACGTGGGGAAACCCGGATGCGTGTCATTCTGTGCATCCGTTCTTAAAGGGGCTGCAGCTTTGTCATAATTTTAATAAAACAAAAGAATAGAGAAGACCTTCTGCTTCTTTTAGAATCAAGTGATATTAATTAATTGAATATCATACAGTGAAGACTTTTAAAGCAGTATTATTCTGTAGCATTTTAATAAAATATCCATCAAAATATATATATATGGTGATATCGTTATTGTAAAATAAAATTTCTCATGTATGTATAATTATATGGTCATAATGCCCATCCCTACTGTCAGCTAGTTTTAAGATCAAGCTTGTCATAAAATGTAACAGAGCTTTGGAATGAATAATCTGAGATCATGTACACTTGTTCAACAGAGAGGACAGGAAACCACCATCCTTGGACTCTGAAGAATTATAGGCAAACCAGGATTTTGGATCTACTGTGAAGTTTTTGTATGGGCCTGGTGAGTATGTTTTGCAAGTCCATGTCCGTAAGTTGATAATTAATATTAATGTTTTATCAAACAAATTAATATTCATTTGTGTGTGTGCATGTTTCTTCCCCCCTCATGATCCAGAAGTTTTGGATCCATGATCCTGAAGAACTTTTACAGATGTTGACCCTGAATGTGTAAAAGGTAATGTAGACGCATGCGTTTTCTGTGAAGTTGCTTTGAAACACTATCAGGGTTTTTTCTACATTGAAAATGTTTTGCCGGCCGCCAAAACAAATTTTTGTCCCGCCAAAGCCTTATTTGTTGAGTTATTGTGATTTGTGATTGATGTAGAACAGATGACTGCTGCGCTTGCGTTAACTGAGTGACAGAGAGAACGACCAGTGAGCTCATCCCTCGCTCGCACTCTCTCTGTCTTCAAAATAAGCATTCTTAGCTTTCTAATGTTTCACATTTTACGTTAATCAAAATCAAAAGGTCGGAAGACCGAATCCATGTTGCACGTGGCGCTATCAGACGATGTCTTCCTTTAATTACCGCTGGGTGTGAAATGCGCTCAAAAAACATTGACTGATTCTCTGACCAGCTGACATAAAGCATACTTTCAATAAACAGGAAACAAATCCTATCCGGTTATGAAGTGTTTTCTGTGTGTTGACAAATCTTTCGCAATGTTCTAACAGACGGGATTCACACACAACGCGTCTGCTAATGTCCGATTCGCCACATTATGACTCCTTTGAACCGAATCATTTTAACGACTGGTTGGAACTGATCTGTCCAACACTGAACTCACAAATCAGTTTAATAATTTACTCAGAACAACACCTGAAATGAGAACACAAGTGTGCTTACCCACTTTAGCAAGAGTGGATAGTAAGAATTATTTTTAATTATCAACAGTCTTTCAGCTTATTTATGTGGACAATGTGTAGTAAAATAAATAGCCTAAAATCATTTAGTTTAGACTGGAGTGAGGTGAACCCAGAACAAATTTGTTGTTAGCTAGCTGATTGTATATGGCAGAAAATTGTATATGGCAGAAAATTAGGCTATTTGTTCATTTTTTTAATACTATTTTTTTAATATTGATATGATTATATACCAAAACAATTATCAGTAAATAGTGTAAAAATGAGGAACAAAAACAAACATCAAGGTATCAAAATAAGCAAAAGTTACAAACTTTTTTTGAATTTATTTCAAATTTATTGTCAGTATTGCGCTTGCAGATCAAGTGGGTAGGGTATTTTTTTTTAACATGCGTATGTGTGTGTATGGATGACCATGTCTGTCAGCCACCACCGAAGACCATTTTTGACCCAGGAAAAACCCTGAATATGTATTGTGAAAAGCGCTATACAAATACATTTTAATTGAATTGTTTTACTTACTTTTATTGGCATTAACTATATATTATTAATGTATTATTTGGCAGGTCGCAAGATGTATTTTATTTTGTGAGACTTTGCTGAGGAAGTATTCTTTGGCTCAGTCTGAAAAGGCCCAGAAAAGAAACACTATGAAGAACATCACACAGAACCGTCAGAGAAAGAGACGGGTAAGTTAAGAAACCGGTTAAGCTTTTCCCCCCCAGAATGTTACTATACTCCTCTCTGAGTTTTAGTGGTTAATTCACTGTCATGTTTTGCAGTTGCTGGAGACCAGGTCCAGGGTTGCACAAACCAACACAGAACCTGTGGAAGACAGCAACTATAGACAAGATGTCTGAAGATGCTGCTGTTGTTGATGGAAGGCCAGTGTGGATGGTTAGGCTAGCTACTACAAACCAGACTAGACTGACCCACGCTACGCATCACATCACCAGCCCATCACGGCAGTTTGAAAAAATGTTCAAAACTCAAACAACATTGTGTTAGAGTTGGTCACAATTCTTTTATAATTATAATTTTAATATTCAATTGTTCCATTTTATATTTTCTTTATTCCTATGTTTATATACTTATACTTTTATTGGTTCCCATATATAGAGTATTTACATATATTTTATATACACTTTTTAATTTATAGATTTCTTTGTCTCGTTTTATATTGTATACTTTTTATGTTTGTTCCTTTTTAGATGTCCATGTTGCTTTTGATCTCCACGTTTTGTATTGTTGTTCCTCTTACGCCGCCTTCCTTTAGAAACATTTTGTTCACTTATCTTTTCCCCCATTAATTTTAATGTATGTTTATAATGCTCTTTGTTCTTTTTATTTGGTTATATTGTTTACTTGGAATATTTATATGTATTTTAATATATTTTATATACACTTTTTTTGTCTTATAAATTTATTGTTCTCATTTTATATTGTTTAAGTTGTATATTTATTCTTTTCCTTTTTATGTTCACTGTGTATTTTATTCCTTTACATCTGTCTTTTAAATGCATTTTGTTCATTTTTTTTCCCTTTTTGTTTCTTTACCAATTCATTTTAACGTATATTTATGTTCTTTGGACTGTTTATATTTTTACATTTGTTCCTTTACATTTTCATCCCTTTTAAATACATTTAGTTCACTTGTTTTTGTTTCACCATTGTTTTAATGTTCATTTATAATGCTGTTAAGAATTTTTTTTTTTTTTTTATACCTTTTTAATAAATATTTCAGACTTTCTCAAATTGTTTTGTGTGTATTTTTCTTTTGGGAGGGAGAGGGGATTATTTTTTATATATATATATATATATTATATATTAATGAGCAAAATCTGCATAGCTGGCCTATAACCAATCAAGTCCCTATGCTACAAAACCTAGCCCACCCTTAGCCTTAGAAGTAACCAATAAAGTCACTTGACTGGGTTTTCAATGAGCCCTGTCCTCCAATAGCAGTCTGGGTTTTGGGAGTGGTTTAAAAAAAAACAACCAATCCAGTTTGAGATGAAGGACCAATAGGGGGTGGAAGGCAAAGCTGTTTAGAGGTGTGAAAATGTCTCCTGGGAAAAACTTGATGGGATTATTTGCCATGGCAACAAATGGCTGTAGCATGGGAGTATACGGCCACAACATACATCCGATTTGGTACCATTTCGGATGAATACGGACATATACGGATCCATGGAATTTGACCTATCCGGCCAGTATACTCCTGGATTCTTCCGAATTTCAGCAGTGTATACAGGAGTATCCTGGTCCGGATACACCTTTTTTCATGCAGTGACACATATTCAATCATTGTTTGTTAAAGTCGACAAGTCGACTAATCAACCCCGACTGAGCATGTGTAAACACACACCAATCTATTGGCAGACTACAGTCACCCAAAGGGGAGCAATGTCCCCCCTGAATAGATCTATAAAGGGAGGGAGACAAACGAAAGAAATGGGGCATATCACTATTTTTTTTCAACCTGCCCTGAAACTCTCATTTGCCAGGTTCTATACCCCAAGGGAATGAAAGGGGAGCTTAAGCCCTACTTAAAACCCCAATAAGTAGTTGGGGAGGGCGGGATAAGAATGGGACACTAATGACTTGTTTCCACCGAGCGGGACGGTTCAGTACAGTACTGTACGATTCGGGACCCTTAACCCTGATCCGGCTTGTGTTTCCACCGCCAACCAATCAACGTTCTCCAGTGAGTCTAGCTCCACCCTTTAATAGCGGACTATTGTACTAGGTACCCCAACAAAATGGTGCCAAAAAAGTGGTACGGTACGGTTCGGAATTAGGGTACAATTCACAACTTCTGACAATGGAAACGGCAAAAAAAATTGTACTGTACTGAACCGTACCGCTCTGTGGAAACGAGCCATAAGTCCATTCCTATTTATCCGGCTCTTACCCTAACTATAGAAAAGGTACTCTCCAGCGACCTCCAGTACTGAACCTAAGTGTCAACAAATAAGAGGGACACCATATCCTAAGCAATCTACCTCTACTGTCATCCCTACTATACACGGATCATACTAGAAGAGACTTCTAGGGGGAAGCATTAATATAACAAAAGTTTTCCCCTTGATTTCCAACAGATTAGGCCACAGGTGCCTCTCCGTGACCACCGTACGAACGACTGATGGCTGCGGCCGTCTGCCTGAATAGCCAAGTCTGTGGTCTGGCACAGTTTAGCAACTGCCTCAGGTGACAATCCCTGCCCCTGGTCCAAGTCCAAGTAGGTTGGCTAGGTATGTAATTTCACTATCATGCCCTACTCCCTCAATATCTAGTTCCGAAAATACTGCAGAGCGGGCATCTGAATCCAGCAGATCTCCTTAACTGGCAAGAGGAGATTGGGAAATGGACACCCCCTTCCCAAACTTCTCCATTAGCTCAAGCTACGGCCACTGTGCTGCCTCGGCAGCAGCAGGGCCCGAACCGCAGAACCGTGGAGACACTCGTTCCTCTTCCCTCGAGAAAAGGGACAATCATGAGCGGAGCTTTTTCACAGAAAACTTTTCACAGTGAGCACATTCACCCCCCTCAAGAACTGAATGTCCGTGCTATGCTCCAAGGCAGATAACACAAAGCTTGTGCGTGTCCTCTGTGGTCAAACAGCGCTACAGCGTTCTTTATTGACACACGCTACAAACAATCGGCTCCTAAACACAAAAAAGCTGATGAGTAACTTTTATATGCACAGGCACTTTGCATGTGATGAGGGTGAGTGTCTGCCAATAGATTGGCGTGTGTTTACACGCGCTAAGACATCGCTCACTCCGAGGGCATTCCCCATAGCGTAAACACAAGACACAGCGTCAAAGTTCCACTTCGAAAGGGAACTAAAAACTGAGTAGTTCGAACTAAACCACAGTGAAACTCAAGAAACAAAAACACAGGAACAGAAAGACAACTAAACTAATCAACCCTGAGAAAAGTAAACTGAAGTCATATTTCTTTCAATTTTCCCCTAGTAACTACTGTTTTTATTGATGAATTTATTGATGATTACTTATGGAAGTTTTTATATTATTATTTTATTTAATGTACAGAGCGTCTTTATTGTGTTTTAAAGCCATGCTCTGTTTAACCATGCCATCAATAACTGAGTTGATTGAAATTGTGAAAAAGTTATAGAAGATTCATAGCGTGTCATTTATCTGACATTGCCAGCTGGACACGCAGATAAGGGCCATTTTAATGGCTCCGGGAGGCACAGCAGTTTAAATAATTAGATCTAAAGGTGACTTTTGATTTTACAATGGAGGTAGGCATGAGTATGTGCTAAAGGGGAGAGGCAGTTTTCACTTAATCTAAACTGGAGAAAAAGTCACTGAAAACAAATAGATTAGATTGCAAATTAAGATCACAATCTGAGTGCTCTCAAGCAAAGAAGGAGAAAGAATCAATAGGTCTCACACTGGGTCAAAGAACAATTCAAAGGGAGCCTATTAAAACTGCAGAAAATGAGGGGAAAAGCACATTTCCATTGCATCAGCGTGTGAAAAACCAGTACGATAAGCAATGAATAAATTATTCCATGCTTTACTGCAAGGTCAGGGTGGCATGTCTTCTCCCATGGCGCTGCATCCCACGCTAGGAAGAACATACCCACACACAGGTCAAAGTCTTCAACCTTCCTAGTACAGTACAAATACACATACAGTCAAACTGATTCTTCTTAAACTTTTTATTTCATAAGGCTTTTTCGTCCAGGGTTGGATAATGATTATATGCTAGGACGTTGTGCTTAACCTCTGCCTGGGCTCTGCATGTGGGAAGCTGCTCGCTATGAGACAAGTACCATCCTTAACAACTCTAAAATTAATCGGATCTAGTATAGAAACATGTTGTGTATAAGGCCTGGCCAATCAATCTAATCTCTTGTCAAGTTTTCTCCTTCCATACTTGTGATTATTTATGTGATATAAGGGGTAATAACCTGATGCCCCCATCACTGGACAGCCCAACTTATGAGAGGCTGTAAATATCTCTGAACTATAAACACGTTCATTATTTATAACGTGCTGAGGAGGCATGTTTTGGGCATTATTTATATGCAAGCTCCTACAAACACTTTTTGGATCTGTGTCAGCATCTTGCCTCTAACTTGATCTTTTAAAATACGAAGGTTGTGATGTTATGTTGGCTCTTTTTCTGCTTTTTATCCATATTTGCAGCCATTTACCTTCAGAAATTTTGTTTCTGTTTTTTATTTTGCCATGTGCCATAGTGAAATGTGTCAGACATTTTTGTTCATTTGGATAGATGCTGAAACGGACAATATGGACGTATTGACAACATTTAAATGTAAACATTATTACGCATTTACAGCTAAAGAAACATTATTATTATTTTTTATAATAAAACTTTTATATCATAAAGATATTTGTATAATTGCCCCATGTAGATTATAGATCCCTTAACCAAACCCCTAAACACAAAAATTTTATAGAAAATATAAAAAGAAAATATAAAATGTAATGGACAGAAATGTGTAGAACAATGACACTTTTAGTAACAATATACCATCAAAAATTTTGAGCCGCTATTCTCACTACTACCTCTAAACCTAACCATTTCGTAAAAATATGTAGAGTTAATAAAGAAAAATATGGACAGACAAGTGGAATCGCTAAAATGTATTTATTGCAAAAATGTCAAAAGCTGTACCAAAAGTAGTTCATATAACGTTCATATAACGTGCAGTCGCAGTCCTCTCTGGCAATATATAATAGTTTTGTGTGAGGTAAAGAGCAGAATTTAAAGGGATAGTTCACCCAAAAATGAAGATGACCCCATGATTTACTCACCCTCAAGCCATCCTAGGTGTATATGACATTTTTCTTTCAGACGAATACAATCAGAGCTATATTTAAAAAAAAGTGTCCTGTCTCTTCCCAACTTTATAATGGTAGTGAATGGGGGTTGAGATTTTGAAGCCCAAAAAGTGTATCCATCCATCATAAAAGTACTCCACGTGGCTCCGGGGGATTAATAAAAGCTATGATGCGTTTGTGCAAGAAAAATATCCGGTAATACTAGTGTCTTTGTTACATCACCTAAAGGATTATTAGGAACACCTGTTCAATTTCTCATTAATGCAATTATCTAATCAACCAATCACAAGGCAGTTGCTTCAATGCATTTAGGGGTGTGGTCCTGGTCAAGACAATCTCCTGAACTCCAAACTGAATGTCAGAATGGGAAAGAAAGGTGATTTAAGCAATTTTGAGCGTGGCATGTTTGTTGGTGCCAGACGGGCCGGTCTGAGTATTTCACAATCTGCTCAGTTACTGGGATTTTCACGCACAACCATTTCTAGGGTTAAAAAGAATGGTGTGAAAAGGGATAAACATCCAGTGTGCGGCAGTCCTGTGGGCGAAAATGCCTTGTTGATGCTAGAGGTCAGAGGAGAATGGGCCGACTGATTCAAGCTGATAGAAGAGCAACTTTGACTGAAATAACCACTCGTTACAACCGAGGTATGCAGCAAAGCATTTGTGAAGCCACAACACGCACAACCTTGATTGGATGCGGAGCGGATGGGCTACAACAGGGTTACCACTCATCACCGGGTACCACTCATCTCCACTACAAATAGGAAAAAGAAGCTACAATTTTCATGAGCTCACCAAAATTGGACAGTTGAAGACTGGAAAAATGTTGCCTGGTCTGATGAGTCTCGATTTCTGTTGAGACATTCAAATGGTAGAGTCAGAATTTGGCGTAAACAGAATGAGAACATGGATCCATCAAGCCTTGTTACCACTGTGCAGGCTGGTGGTGGTGGAGGTGGTGAAATGGTGTGGGGGATGTTTTCTTGGCACACTTTAGGCCCCTTAGTGCCAATTGGGCATCGTTTAAATGCCACGGCCTACCTGAGCATTGTTTCTGACCATGTCCATCCCTTTATGACCACCATGTACCCGTCTTCTGATGGCTACTTTCAGCAGGATAATGCACCATATCACAAAGCTTGAATCATTTCAAATTGGTTTCTTGAACATGACAATGAGTTCACTGTACTAAAATGGCCCCCACAGTCACCAGATCTCAACCCAATAGAGCATCTTTGGGATGTGGTGGAACGGGAGCTTCGTACCCTGGATGTGCATCCCACAAATCTCCATCAACTGCAAGATGCTTTCCTATCAATATGGGCCAACATTTCTAAAGAATGCTTTCAGCACCTTGTTGAATCAATGCCACGTAGAATTAAGGCAGTTCTGAAGGCGAAAGGGGGTCAAACACAGTATTAGTGTTCCTAATAATCCTTTAGCTGAGTGTATATTACCATACTTAAATGTATAATTATAGTGTAACAATGACACCTTAAAATCACCTACAGCTCAACCTGGCAAAGACTGAGTTCCTCATCTTTCCCGCCAGTCCCACTATGCAACATGACTTCACCATCCAGCTAGGTACATCCCTGATCTCCCCTTCAAAATCAGTCAGAAATCTTGGAGTTACATTTGATGACCAGTTGTCCTTCAAAGAACACATTGCTAAGACAGCTCGCTCATGCAGGTTTGTGCTCTACAACATCAGGAAGATCAGACCG
Organism: Gobio gobio; assembly: GCF_949357685.1. Taxonomy (NCBI): domain Eukaryota; kingdom Metazoa; phylum Chordata; class Actinopteri; order Cypriniformes; family Gobionidae; genus Gobio; species Gobio gobio. The sequence goes on from NC_137119.1 coordinate 20,721,595, forward strand.
TTCCTAACAGAACACGCAACACAGCTTCTTGTCCAGGCCCTGTTTATTTCTAGACTTGACTACTGCAATGCGCTTCTGGCTGGAATCCCCTCTTGTGCGATCCAAACACTTTGAATGATCCAGAATGCAGCGGCACGCCTGGTCTTCAATGAGCCCAAAAGGACCCACGTCACACCACTCTTCATCTCTCTGCACTGGCTACCACTCGCTGCTCACATCAAGTTTAAGGCGCTGACGCTTGCCTACAGATCCACCACGCGCTCAGCTCCTGCATACTTTGACTCGATTCTACAAATCCACACCCCCACCAGAAGCCTTCGTTCAGATAAGGAGCGAAGGCTTGTGGTACCATCACAGAGAGGCAAAAAATCCCTTTCCAGAACATTTTCATTCAACGTTCCTAGCTGGTGGAACGATATGCCCACCGCCATCCGAAATGCTGATTCGTTGACAACATTCAAAAGTCAACTAAAAACTCATCTCTTCCATGAGCACTTAACCTCTTAAAAAAAAAAAAAAAAAAAAAAAAAAAAATTTCTTTCCTTTCCTCTTTCTCCTCCTCTTTCCCTCCCTACTCTAGCCTGTGCTACACTGAGAAATGTACACGGACTAAGTATTTCAGGCACTTGTTGCGCTCACTCGACTCTTCACGACCATTCGCTTATTGTACCCCCAAGTTGTAAGTCGCTATGGATAAAAGCGTCTGCTAAATGCATAAATGTAAATGTAATGTAAATGTAAAATAAAGTGTAACAAAATATCCATATTTAAAACTTTATAAACTAAAATAACTTGCTTCCGACAGACGGCAGTACGCATTGATTTATGGCAAAAGAGTAACCCCTGACTTGAAGCATGACGTATCGACGAATGCGGAAGCGCAGAGTATAGAGCAAAACAAAACATTGGTCACGAATTAGAGTCTAAAACGACAATTGTCAGAGATTTCGATATAAGAAAAGAGGAGCTTGAGTTTGTTGCTCAGCCTTATTTGTTTGAAACGCAAGAGGCGTCAAACCTTACGCTACTCCTACATATGTCATACATTGCGTCAGGGGTTACTCTTTTGGTATAATTTGACTTGTGTAGGCCATCTGTCGGAAGCTAGTTATTTTATTTTATATATTTTTCTTACACAAACACATCGCTTAGTTGTGCAAACACATCAGAAGGCCTTTATTAAGTCCCGGAGCCGTGGGGACTACATTTATGATAGATGGATGGACTTTTTTGGGCTTCGAAATCTTGACCTCCATTCACTGCCATTATAAAGCTTGGAAGAGCCAAGGCATTTTTTTTTTATATAACTCCGATTGTATTCGTCTGAAAGAAGATTGTCATATACACTTAGGATGGCTTGAGGATGAGTAAATCAAGGGGTAATTTTCATTCCTGGGTGAACTATCTCTTTAAGTTACTAATCACTGAAAATGTTATCCCGATTCAATGTCGCAAAACATGGCATGTTGCAATCTGTGATGAAGCAGGTGCAAACCAATGAGCGTATGATATCACTGTCGTAAAATGTGTTGTAAAGTTTCCACGGTTTTCCTGTTGATTTGGGCTACTTTTACAGTGCTTCCGTTGGGTTTTTTAGTCCAACATGACAATTAAATATAATATGATCATAATATTAATGCCATGATTTTAAAATTGATAAATGATTCATACACATTTGTACGTCTAAAAGTTGTTCATACTGTATGTAAATGATTTAGTGCTGTCAATATTGAAGTATTGACAATACGTGCTGTCAATACTTCAATATTGTAAGTTTCAGTGTATGAAAACTTAAGTAAATGTATGTAAAATAAGCTACACACAAATACTCTTGAGATCACTTCTCAGCTGATGATAAGGAGCCAACCAGTGTGTTTATGAGCTTGTGCAGTAAATTCAAAGAGTGCACAGATGGAACAAATTTACAGTGTCCACACTGAGTCAGCACCGAGAAACTGTACTTATTTTTGATCTAGGGTATATTTGAAATGCAAATAGGGCTTTTTATGCAGAGAAAATCTTCATGGGACCCACATAAATGGATTATTCTAAATGTCAAATATTCTTTATTTCAAACCTCAAACTCTTCCACGGTCACTAAATCTTGCCTGTCAAAATATGTCCACAAGGTGGAGATGTGCTCATTAGATATTAGCTGAACGTCAGCCATCTACAAACAAAAACATTAAAAACATAAAAAAACATTAAAAATTCCTACCAATGTGGGGTTTTGGTGCAAACAAATGTAAATAGTTAGTATAAATCAGGTACAACAATATGGAAAACTAAGATCTTTGCAGAACAAATGCATTTTTATTTCAATTTCAACCAATTTAACTGTAGAACTGCTCATTTCTGTTGTAGATATAAACACTTTTGCATCATATTTCACTCCTTTTTTGCTACGTTAAGGTTCTATACAACTTTCTATATCGCCCATAGAAAGGTCTGTCCTTGTTTAACACAATTTAATTCCCATTCCTGCATGATTAAAATTCATATTGGCTCCTTGTAGAACACTAACCACACATAGATAATTCCACAGCGGTATATTTTTCCTGTAGGAAGAGACATAAAAATAGTCAGCTTCAATCAGAGGCGTGTACGGAAGCCTGTGGACTGTTTTTTCTATCCAATTGCAATCCACTGTCGTGAAACTCTACACCACACTCCTTATTATGAAGCCTGAAAGGAATCATATGCTTGAGTGCACTTGTGACCTCTGGTATTGACCTTCATGACTGGCTTGGTACGGAAGGAAGATGCCTTTCATTATTCGACGCACTTGACAGCGAGGCATCTCGAGCTGATACATTCATACCCTTTCTGCCAAGCATCAAATGCGCAGAGGTTCTTTGGCCTCTACCGGTGCTAGAAGTCACTCTGTCTGTTGCTTTTTCTCAGTAAGTGGCCTGGGATAGAGAAATTGAGACATATGGTGGCGTGCCTGAAAATAAGATTAAAGCCGGTGGAGGAGTTAGGGAACAAATGCTATCAATGAGAGACCTAACCTATGCTTGAATTGATTCTGCTTGATTGGATTCAACTCATTGGGAAAATATGCATCAGTGTATTAAAATGATCATTCATGCATGCATTTGTAATGCACTTCACCTGTAGTACTCCGGTAGCGTTTCTCAATTGTGTTTTTGCAGCTAAATCAGTAAGTACAGATTTGCGGATAAGTAAGAGGACTTAGAGCTCAAAGGTGCCAGACGACATAATGGAATATCCTGCTTAAACTGCTAACTGTCATGCACAGAGAGCTTAAAGATCCCCTGTGGTGAAAACTCTAGTTTTTATATGTCTATGTGGTGTTTGTAATATGCTTTACCACAAACCATGTGCAAATTCATTAGTTCATTAGAGTATTTTCACATTTTCTCATAAGTCCAGTGAACTAAAGACTTTTAAACACAAAACTACCATGTAACCAATCATGTCAATGTGTGGGCAGGCTTTACAATATCATTACTATGCTGCAAAGCTGGGGAGTCTCAAGAGAAGCCAGGTTATCCCAGTATATTTTTCTGTTGATATGAAAAATATTGGGTATATTTAGCAATATAGCAGGTGATTATGTATATGATTGATGTTATGATGTTATGATGAACTATATGCCTTTCTCCGCTGATGTTCTATGATGTTCAAAGCGTTTCTAAGGATGCTGATTTTTAGTGGGCAGACTGAGATGGCGAACGGGAAAATGGTTTGTGTAACATTAGCAACACATTATCAGCCGTTTGATAATTTAGTTAAGCAACAGGCTAATCAAATAAATCACTGTTATTTGTCCACCATTGTAAAGAATGATACCTTTGTGCAGCATAACTTGAGTAAAGTTGAGCGAGTGGGTCCCTGAGCTTGTGTGAGTGAATGGAGGCAGTGCTAATTTGTACTACGGGTTCATGGCCTGGATCCATCTCTGGAGGCTGGTCGGGTGCTGGAGACCTCTCGGGGCGCTGGTCAGGGGCTGGGGTCATCTCGGGGCGCTGGTCAGGGGCTGGAGCCATCTCGGGGCGCTGGTCAGGGGCTGGAGCCATCTCGGGGCGCTGGTCAGGGGCTGGAGCCATCTCGGGGCGCTGGTCAGGGGCTGGAGCCATCTTGGGGCGCTGGTCAGGGGCTGGAGCCATCTCGGGGCGCTGGTCAGGGGCTGGAGCCATCTCGGGGCGCTGGTCAGGGGCTGGAGCCATCTCGGGGCGCTGGTCAGGGGCTGGAGCCATCTCGGGGCGCTGGTCAGGGGCTGGAGCCATCTCAGGGCGCTGGTCAGGGGCTGGAGCCATCTCGGGGCGCTGGTCAGGGGCTGGAGCTATCTCAGGGCACTGGTCAGGGGCTGGACTATGGACATGGAGAGGACTCTGGGCATGGACAGGAGACGTTGCTGGACTCTGGACGTGGACAGGATAGGTGGTCGCTGGACGTGAACAGGTGGCGTTACTGCGCTCTCTGGTGTGGTGGGTACTGTGGGATTGTGGTGGTCCTCGTCCACAAAACCCACAGTAAAAGATGAACCACATAACAGCAAGGCATGATCGATATAGTGTTCAAGTGTCCAGTGGGAGGTATCGTCAGGCATGATGTTACTAAGAAAGTAATTTAGTTCATTACGGAAAATGTCCTTTAAAGCCATATCATTGAACTCCATCTGCCAGCACAGTCCAGAAAATTCCTCCACATTTTCCTCGATAGTCAGTTGTCCTTGACAGAGACGAAGCAAGGCAACTGCAGGGTTCATGGTTGGCGGGTCTAGTATTCTGTAACATACAAGTCCAATCTCCAGTGCAGAAAACAAGTGCAGTTTATTTAACTCAAAACAACACCGTAAATGATCAAACCATAAACTTGGCCCAGACAAAGACTCACCACCCACAGGTTACAACATCAATACTAGACAAAGACACTTGGCAAATATGAGGGCTTAAATACACAAGGACTAATGACTAGACAAGGGACACCTGTGAACAATGATTACACAATGAACCAATGACAACATGAGACAAGAACACATGAGGGCATGGGAATTACATGACAACCAGGAAACCTGACAGAGAACATGACAGTGAACGTGATAAACTAAGAACATGAAACAACCAAAACACACTGTGATAGATAGATAGATAGATAGATAGATAGATAGATAGATAGATAGATAGATAGATAGATAGATAGATAGATAGATAGATAGATAGATAGATAGATAGATAGATAGATAGATAGATAGATAGATAGATAGATAGATAGATAGATAGATAGATAACTTTAGACCAGAGCCGTTGGTGTGTGTATTGGTGTATGGTGTGTGTGCTGCCGCGGTGCGTGTGAAACTAACGTGAAACCAGACTTCATTCGCCTCAACTGAAAGCATTACATGTCTGAATCGTTTCCTATCACATGTATAGTACGATTCTGCGTCTATTTATAATGTAGTGGGCGGGACGCTTCAGATTCTAGAGAGCATTGTACAGAAGATGTGATGAGAAGATGAAGTCTGCGATGATGTCATCAGAATCTATTATTCATTTTAACGTAAGTGAAAGACTGTAAGTTTTGAATGCTTACAGTATATCTCCTAAATGCGAATTTTGTCATTGTTTTGGAACACACCAGCTTATTCCTAACCTTAAGCCTAACATAGTCATACTAAAAGCTAAAAAACTTCCATTTTGATTTCAGGGGGCCTTTAACATTATTATTTCCAGTTGCCAATCAATGGATGATGATGTTTAATTATTTGTGAAAATCCTATAAAATATTATTTAAAATAGAATGCTGTGAGGACCACTCTGGGATAGATGGTAAATGGAATTTTGAGAGAAGGTAACTGCAACTGAACCAAAGACGGAGTAACTCAAGTAGTAGGCTACTGTTCATGGAAAGGGTCGCTCAATTAACTACAATAATAGATGGGACTACTGCATTGGATTACCGTTTAAGAATAAAGATGTGGAAATGCCTAACAACTTCATCCTGGCTGAGCAGCGTGCGTTAAACCTGAGAGAAAAAAATCCTCAACAATCCATTATTTCATCATGACTATGTTGATGTTATCCCATCAAACATAAAATTTGTGTTGTATTTGACTGTGGGGCTTCGTTCCAGGAAACTGTCCTAAATGAGCAACTTCATCAAGGACCAGACCTGACCAGTACTTTAACTGGAGTTCTCATGAGATTTCGCCAGGAACCTGACAATTATTGCAAATGTGAAAGCGATGTCCCACCAGATAAAAGTTCCCTCTGAAGATGCTGACCTGCTCAGATTCTCGTGGTGGCCTGATGCTGACCTTAGCCAAGCTTTAGAGGAGTACACATGTCAGAACATCTGTTTGGCTCCACATCACAACCAAGCTGTGCTAACTATGCCCTGACACATTGTGCTAATGACAATGGTCACCAATTCGTAGTAAGTACCATACTACGCAACTTTTATGTTGATGATTGCCTGAAATCTGTCAGTTCTGTTGATCAAGCCATTTCTCTGTAACATGATCTAACAGGGGCCAGTTGCATAAACTAAGCCATTATCTTAAGACAGTGTCTTAAGATCTAGAATGAGCCACTAACAGTTAGGCAAGTGGCAGTCAGTCTCACTTTTCGTATCAAATTAGGCCAGTCTATGTTTTTATGTAACTGATTAAAAAAAATTAGGAAAAGTCTTAAAGAAAAAAAAGTATGTCTAACTTGTAAGACTAGTCTTAACGGTTTATGCAACCGGCCCCAGATCATGTCAAGCAGGGGGTTTCAAATTAACAAAATGGATTAGCAACAGTACTTCAACATTGGCACAAATTCCTGAAGAAGAAATATTATAAATATTATTTGTCTTCTTTTTATAATAATAATAATAATTATTATTATTATAGCTCAAGCAGACTAGAGACAAGCACATAGTTACAGAACATTGGTGCATTTAGAGATATCTGACCATTTGAATTAGATTTTGAATACTCAAATGAGATCTGTCATTACATGTACATCATCTGCATGATCACTGGCCATGTAATATAATATGACCTAAAATATTACATAGTAAAATAAGCACCAGCATGCTATTCAGAAGTTTATACTAGCCAGAGAAGCCCATACTGTAACACATAAGTACACATAAGGAGAAAAAAATTGCTTTGGTAAACATGCTTTGGTAAATCGTAATTATAACATATCCCCTGGTTTCGCAGAGAAAGCTTAAGCCTAGTCCCAGACTATAATTATGACTTTGTACAGTATGTCATGACTTAGAAATAATTGCTTAGTACAGTATGTCATCATTTTGACTTTTCATCTCATAAATATTACTTTAGTCCCCCAATTTCAGACTGCTTAAGCTTAGTCCCAGACTAAAATGCTTGAGCTGGTTTAACCATAAGTATCTTAAAGTGACATTGTTTTGTCTAAGGCACGTTTATAAAAGCTACTTAAACCTCCTAATTGAACTAAGGCCTTAACCTGGCTTAATCTAAGGCATTTCTATAAAAGCAGGCCAGTATGTCATAATTATGATTTACCAAAGCTTTTTCTTTTCTTATGTGGTAGAAATTAACTTCCATACTTTTGTGTGATGCACCTGATGTGAAGTATCTTATTTAAGTATGAGTAAGCACAGCTAACATTGCTGACTTTCAATTGTTTGTCTTTTTTTGTCTATATTAGGCCAATATTTCCTTGGTATGAACATATTTAACCGGCTTGTAACATTATTATCTCCTTTTATTATCCATCAATTTTATTATTCTTGTAGGATGTTTCAGATAAAATGTTCTGCTAAATGAATTTTTTTGAATATAAATCAAGTTTTTTTCCTCTCTCTCACACATTCCTGTCCTTTACAATCTGACTCATATTATTAAGTTATGTGGCAGTCTGGCTAAATATGCAATTCCTAAATTCCTAAATTAGATACAGTTTCCTCAGCAATTTTGAGAGAGAGAGAGAGAGAGAGAGAGAGAGAGAGAGAGATTTGAAAAGTCTGATTCATTCACATTTTGTCCTGAATGGTTCCCTGATTTTGGAATTTAATAATCAATTCATAGTAAATCAACAGCTTATAAAATAAAGCAATAAGGTTTTGCACAGATGTGATGTGTTTTGCACAGAAGCACAGATGTGTTTATATAGTGTTTTACAACCACTTTAAACATGACTCAGCCAATCATTGTCATGGCGGTTCAGGCAAAAACGTAAACACTAACTGTAGTTCATTTCAGACTACACTCTTAGAAGAAAAGGTTCTATATGGAACTTTACATTTATTTATCTTTTATAATGCATTTAAATGATGTTTTAGTAACAAAGTTCGGGAGAAGCACGTTCAGATAATTGACACAGGTGGAGAGAACTCAGCTAATCAACAATAGAGGTATATATACAAGCAGCAGTCCTACCTCCGTTTGTTGAGAGTTATCAGCAAAGATGTCTCAACGACCAAGCTCCTCATCCAACGATGAAGCAGACCTCCCTAGGGATCCACCGTTGCAATCTGTCGGCTCCAGTAACATCTGTCCGACGCCGGCCATCACAGCCGAGCCCCAGGCTTCTTCACGCGGCCGCACGCCCGCTCGAACAAGCTCACGCACGCCGAGACGCCGGGCCAGTCTTCACCACCACCCACAAGACTTCCGTCTTCTTCCCCGGCCTCCTCCTACCGCTCGGCCGCCCGACGATCCCACCTATAGGGAAGTGGACCGTAGCGGGGTTGAGGCAAGTGCTGGGGAACGCAAACATCCAGGCTTCACGTAAAATGAACAAACAAGAGTTGTACAATCTTTACGTGTCTGTTCAGTCAACTAACCTCTCTCCTAAGCTCTCATCAGCTCCCAAGGCGGCCCACAGGCAGAGCAGAGCCCCCAGAGCTCAAAGCTCGCCTAGCCAGACACCATCATCATCCTCCAGCACAAAATCCGGCAGGCTTCGCCCATCGAGCTGCTGCCGCAGGCCTTCAGCAAGCCTGAGCCGCGCCCCGGATCCCGCTGGAGCAGGCCCTCTCCAACCTCCTGATGCGGCTCAGCCCTTCACCGCGGCTTCTGCTGCCGCTGTGCCACATGCAGTCGGGCCCAGCGGCCTCCTCACAGCATGCCTCCGCTTGCAGTACAAGCTCTCCCATCACATTATCATCCTTCTTTTTCCTCTTATCCTCCAACAAATTTTCTTTTCCAAGCCACAGAGGGTAATCCAAGCGCTGGGCCGCCGCCACCATCCGCAGCCCAGGCTTGTAATATCCCCAGCTCTCTCATGCAATCAAAATCTCCACACACTCTCTTCTCAGCAGCTTCGATGCCCGTGCCATCAAACACCACAGCCATGGAACCACCACCAGTAGCCCAAAACATCCGCGGTCAGATACTTTCAGGTGCGGATGTAGATCTTTCCTCTCTCCTCTCTCTGCTCCCCGCAGCCGAACCAGATCGCTGGGTAGACTGCAGGAATTTCTCCGTCACCCTAAAAAACACTAACACTCATTCATCCCGTGTTCTTTCATTTTCTGAGTTTTCGATTGCTTTTTCACGTTTTACAGAAGTTATCTGTTCAGCTTTCCCCCACAGGTGACGCAAATTAAATGATTACTTAGCTATCATAGCCGAGCTCGCGTTGTCCTATGGGGGAGGGCACTTCTACACTTACCACAAGCTCTTCTCAGCCAAAAGTGCCGTGCGAGTCGCCCAATGGAACCAGTGCACATACTGGGGTGCACTCGACACGGATCTCCACAGCAGGGAGTTTTTAGGTTGTAGGAACATTTCTTGCGCGGTCTGCAGGTCAGTGGCACACTCTACTTCAACGTGCCCTCAGGCTAATCCTTCTTCTCTATCCTGCCCAGAAACAAGCACCGTGCGATCCACCAGTTACGTGCCACGGGCAGCAACCGCCAGCGCAAACCCCGAAGTCGAAAGGAGAGTCTCCTCTTTTGAAGAGAGCAGGCAGCCTTGCAGACATTTTAATTCCTGGAAATGCAGGAATGGAGACCACGCTGCCAGTTCATGCATATTTGTTCTTTCTGTGGCGGTGCTGACGCCCGTGTTGTATGTCCAGTGTACAAATCTGTAAATAAAAAATAAAAAAATTACTTATCGACTCCAGTTAATATTTCTCGCCTGGACTTCGAACTAACTCATCACCCGGATGCCAGTTTTACTAATTATCTGCTGTCGGGGCTCAAAAATGGCTTTAAACCCGGCGTAGAATGCCCGCTCTCACAAAACACCATTTGCAACAATCTTCAATCCGCTCTCTTAGAACCTGAAGTCGTAGACAACCTGATCAAAAAAGAAGTCGAGTCAGGCTTTATGATCGGGCCGTTCGACAATCCCCCATTTAACATTCTCGTAATAACATTTTCGTATCAGCCCCATTGGAGTGGCCACAAGGAAATTTTTGGGTAAAGAGCGCCTAATAATCGATCTGTCAGCCCCGCACAATTCCCCATTCCCCAGCATAAACAGCTTGATTCCTCTCAACGAATTTTCGCTTAGATACCACGACATAGATCAGGCAATTGACATGATCAAAATCGCAGGACGGGGTGCATGGCTGGCAAAAATCGACGTCACATCTACTTTCAAAGTAATGCCCATCCATCCAGATTCATGGAACCTCTTCGGAGTTCGATGGCTTGGGAAATACTATTTCGCAGTACGCTTAACCTTTGGATGCAAAAGCAGCCCTAAAATTTTCGACATGTTATCAGAAGCCGTTTGCTGGTTCTTGTCAAACAATTATGCCATTCCCCACCTCATTCACCTTCTAGATGATTTTCTAATTATCTCGCCTCCTGATGCCATCCCAGCCGCAGTTATCCTCACAGTGCAAAAAGTTTTTGCTGAGCTCGGAATCCCAATTGCACAGGAGAAATCCATGGGGCCCGCCACATGCATAGAGTTCCTGGGAATTAATTTAGATTCGGCCAAATTCCAGGCATCCCTGCCCAAAGAGAAAATCGACCGAATAATTATAGTCTCATCTAGTCTCCTCGAGGGAACCAAGTGTTCAAAACGTGAACTTCTATCTCTGCTCGTCATTTCAACTTCGCAATACGCATCATTCCGCAAGGCTGCCCCTTCATATCGCATCTCTTCTCACTCGCGTCCTCTGTCTACTCGCTAGAGGACCAAATTTCAATAACTCAAGCATGTCGCGACAAACTCAGGTTATGGGTAATGTTCTTGAATCAATGGAACGGCCCATCCTTTTTCTATAGTAATCTCGTTTCGTCCCCTCAATTGGTTTTGGGGGGTTTTACCAGGGTCGGTGGTTCACTTCTCCATGGCCCCCGCAGCTCCAGGACACAACACAGTCCTCAGGACTATTTGAACTTTACCCTCTCATAGTAGCGGCTTTTTTGTGGGGGAGAGAATGGGCCGCTAGCAGCATTCTAGTGCACTGCGACAACGAAGCAACAGTGTATTGCATAAATAAAGGCCGTTCCCATGCACCTGCCATGATGCCACTTCTAAGGCGTCTCACCTGGATTTCAGCTTGCGACCAATTCATCATAATTGCTAAACACGTCCCTGGATCAGAAAACCAAAGCGCTGACTCCCTGTCTCGTTTTCTGTTTCAGAAATTCAGGACGCTGTCTCCAGAGGCGGATCAGTTCCCAACTCCAGTGCCTCGCTATTCGGAACTGATATTCCCATAACCCTCACATTGAAACCGCTTCTCAACGCATCGCTCGACACCATTCTCCAAGAAGTTTCTCCCAGGACCCTCCAATCCTACATAACCGCTTGGAAAATTTTTTGAGCATTCCACAACTCGTATAACATGCCGTTCTCCGATTTCTCTCTCCTTTCAATCACCTCATTTATTTCCCACCTTAATACTGTTAAGGGCCTTCAAGTCGGGTCTATCAAAGGGTACTTGAGTGGCATTCAGTTTTTTCACAAATTATTACATGGCGCTCCCTCGCCCGAGATAAACAATTCTCAAACCTCTCTACTGATCAAAGGGATTCAAAGATCCCAGCCCACCCGCCCTGACACCAGACAACCAATAACGATAGACATCCTCACTAAATGCATTCACACCCTGCGTACAAGCTACCAGCCCAGCAATACCGCCCGAACACTCGACACCATGTTTATCTTAGCTTTTTTTGTTTTTCTCAGATGCTCGGAACTCGTTATTACTTCCAAATTCGACCAAAAAATCCACCCCACCATCTCAGACTTATCAGTTATGGATGAGGAAACAATCTCATACCTGATTAAACAAAGTAAGACCGACCAAACCAAAAAAGGTCATTTTATCTACATTTTTAACCTTTCATCACCAATCCAACCATACCAGTCCGTTCTGGCATACCTCCAATGGAGAAGTTCTCAGCCAAATCTCCCCTGGAACCCCTGTTCACAGATGAAGCCAACAAACCTGTGACGCACTTTTTTTTTTAGAAATACCTCAAATCCGTTCTCTAACAGCCAGGCATCCCAGCAAAGAACTTCTCAAGCCACGCTTTCCGCATTGGGGCGGCAACATCAGCAGCTCAAAAAGGCCTCTCCCAACAGCAGATCAAAGCTCTCGTGAGATGGTCCTCAGATGCCTTTCAAAGCTACATCAGGGCCGACCGGTTCCACATCAAAAAATCAGTGAGTCAGCGGCAAGTTTCCACACAGTGGGCCAGCGGGAAGTTCCGAGCAACAAGAAAAGTAGATAGTTCCAAGCAGTAAATCAGTGGATAGTTGTCCACGCTGTAAAATAGTGGATAGTTGCCCACGCAGTATGGTGGATAGTTACCCATGCAGCTATATAGTGGATAGTTGCCCACGCAGTAAGATGGTGGGTAGTTTTGTCCACACAGTAAGATGGTGGATAGTTTCGTCCATGCAGTAAGATACTGGATAGTTGTCCACGCAGTAAGATGGTGGATAGTTGTCCACGCAGTAAGATGGCGGATAGTTGCCTACTCCCTAAGATAGTGGATAGTCGTCCATGCAGTAAGATGGTGAATAGTCTCCTCAAGTGAATAAGCTCGACACAGCAAGAAAGTAGTAGATTCCAGCAAGGAAGTGGATCGTTTCACACAGCAAGAAATAGAAGTTGTTAAACACAGCAAGGAAACTGATAATTTTTTTCCCACAACAAGAAGCGGATAAAACCCTCTAGATTGAAAGGTTCCACTAGCGGAAAGTTTCCACTTAGTAAGGAAGTGGATCGATTCATTGCAGCAAGAAAGTGGAAAGTTTCCATGCAGCAAGGAAGGGGTAAGTCTCATAAAATCTCTAAATCAAGATCTCATATTTATTTTTCCCATTTTTTCTTCCAGGCGGTCTCCCACGTACAAGACCACACTCTGCTCCCATCAAGAATCGTGCGATTTGTGAACCAACAGGGGCTGCCCACTGGCAACACAAGCCGCTCACGGGCCCTCCCGTTCAAACAACCAGGCCCCCTCTCTAATGCCAGCCACCAAGCTCTGCACTTCTTGGGGGGTATTTACAAGGCGGCTGTCCTATGCTCTTAACTTTTGGGGGGTACTCTGGGTTCGGGCCTAATTCCGAGCTCGAAGCCCTCCCCCCGGACAGCACGCCAAATACGCATTGAATTACTCTCTATAAATTCTATGTAAGTGCGAACTCGTGAAATTATGTTTTAGTAACAAAGTTTGGGAGAAGCACGTTCAGATAATTGACACCTCCGTTTGTTGACAGTTATCAGCAACCCTTCCACCACCCCTTCGCCACACCTTTTAACTCTAAAACCACTTACATATACGGGGGGTACTCTGGGTTCGGGCCTAATTCCGAGCTCGAAGCCCTCCCCCCGGACAGCACGCCAAATACGCATTGAATTACTCTGTGGCGAGGGGGGCGTGGTTTAGCGAGGTCTGTGACGGGAGAGAGAGTCAGAGGACGGGCGGCACGAAAGTGAATTAAGTGCAAATGATTGACACCTGTTTCTTGTTGCAGTAATTGGCTTGGGGAGACAGGTTAAAAGCCACGCAGGAAATGAGGACTGGAGAGAGAGGCTGGAGACGCACGCATACACACACACGCTGGGAGCTCGGACAGAGAGGACGTGCAGAGAGGAACTGCCAAAGTGAAACCGTTGATACATGAGAATAAGAAGTTTGTTTGAGTTGTGCGATGTGCACCGTGTTTTGCGACCTGAGTTAAAAAGAATAAACCTGTTCCGAGTTTCCAGCCAGCCGACCCCTTGTCTTCTTCCTTCTCATTCTACAGACTTTGTTACATACTCTTTATAAATTATATGTAAGTGCGAACTCGTGAATTTGTCTTCATAACTGGAAAATTACTAGTTCCCAGTTGGAAATTTTAACTGGAACGCCCTCTCAAGTCAAAGTTGCAATTGTAAAAACTAGGGGGAAGCGCAACAACCTAGACCTAGAAAAATATTGATTATTAGCACTTCTGTTTTTCTGTGTTTCAATAAACTCAATCGTCCACATATGGAACTTATATTTGTGGGCACGATACTTCTGCATTAATATCTGTGCAAAATACTGTATTCCGAAAACACTAGCACAACGTGTGAGGTCAATCCCAGCTAGTCTTATTGCAATGCTCCTCTCACCACAAATAATGTTTTGCTTATTTTATTTAAAAAGTTATTAATTACAGACCAAGGTTGCTTTAAATACAATACTTAAAAATTCACACAATATAAACAAATATTGACAAACCCAACGATTTGGTTGTTTTGACCCAGTGGCTGGGTTAAATGTTTGACCCAACCTGCTGGGTAGTTTTATTTAACTGAACTATTGCTTAAAAAGTACTATATTGCCTGTTTAAATCAACCAAAAAGGTTGGAAATTAAAACCAGACACATAATAACAGGAGGCAACAGTAATAATCAAAAGGTGAACATTTATTAATAAGCAATTTAATAAATGTTTATTATTTAATTATTATTAATTGAAACTTAATAAATGTTAATTTATTAAATATAGTAAAACTATTTTGGGCATTTTAAGCAAGCAATATAGTAATTTTTATACAATATAGGCCTAGTTGAATTAAATAATATGTGTTGTTGTGGTTGTTTATAACCAGTATTTTTTTGTGTAATGGTGGATTCAATGGACAGAGCTATGTCAGTTTCTGCAGACCAATAATGCTTTAAAATCGGTTGTATTAAGAACATTACACTCCAAAAAATGCTGGGTTGTTTTAACCCAATTTTGGGTCAAAAATTGACAAGCCCAACTTTTGGGTTAAAAAGTTAATACAAATTTTTAACCCAACAGCTGCCTAAAACGTGGAGAGATGTCGAAATCAACACGATTATAAATCGGATTATTATTACGTTGTCAGAGTGGATATTGCCTTCAGTGGAGTAGCGCAGCTAGGCTAAAATATCTAATTTGCTAGCGGCTGGGTAGTTAATATTAACTGGTTTTAAAGCTGTCATTTGCTGTGATAGGAGTTAATATTTTGCCATCTTCCTTACCTGTCTTTTGGATATTTGCGTTTTAATGAGAGTTCAACCATAATTTTCAATGCCGCGGGATTGTGCCATGGTAGGCTAGCTGGTTGGTTTGTTGGTTCTGTGTAACTGTTATGATTCGGGGCAAACAGTATTACAATCCCCTTTGGGATAAGAGTACCAAGGCAGACCGGAGTATCTGCGGTGTCAAAGCCGGGAAAACAAAGCTAGAACGCAGAAACTTCACTTACTGCGGTTTGCCTTGGTATTAGCTTGGAAATTGTAGTTAGTTACTACAATAAGGCAAAACGCAGTAACATCACTTACTGCGGTTTGCCTTGGTATTAGCTTGGATTTTGTAGTTACTGCAATTTTGACACTCTTGTTTCTCTGAAACAGGACAAAATTGAACCAGGAGACTTGTCAAATGTCACAAAGTCCATTTCAAGCTTTAACTCAATTTCGCTTTGCCTTTGGACAGCAGAGTAGAATATCTGTGGCACATTCCTGGCATCCTTGAACGAACCTTCGAATGTCACATGCCATTCCTGGCCACCAGAAGTGATCTTTTAGCAATGAGAGAGTTTGAGAGGCCCCTGGGTGGCCAGTGCCCATGGAGGAGTGAATTGAGAGAATCAACGGAGTATGGTGAGTTCTGGAGATGCAAGTACAGTTTGGAAGGACACCCCGGCAGAGTATTTTCGCTGGCATTGGCTTCGGCGAGCTGGGGCTGATGACGAGGCTAGGGAGAACAATGTGCTCTGGAGACTCAATGAGATCATCGGGAGTGAACAGACGGGGCCTTGGTGTTTTTTGAAGGTCTGTAAGAGATGGTAAAGTTAAACCTGGTGAAGAAGAGTGCCCAGCGAGCTTGGTGGGGTAAGTTTCTTGGAATAGAAGGCATAGAAGGGGAGATGGAATAGAAGGGATGGAGCTTAGGAGGATTCCCCTGCTGCTGAGATAGCACCACTCCTACTCCTGTGGTGGAAGCGTCGACTTCCACAATGAATGCCTTCTCTGGATCAGGGTGAACAAGGAGTAGTGCGCTGGTAAAGGCTTTCTTCAGCTGCTGCATGGCTTTGGTGGCTGCTGGAGTCCCTTACAGAGACTTAGGCCTGCCTTTCAGGAGAGTTGTAAGTGGTCTGGTT
Source organism: Gobio gobio (assembly GCF_949357685.1). Taxonomy (NCBI): domain Eukaryota; kingdom Metazoa; phylum Chordata; class Actinopteri; order Cypriniformes; family Gobionidae; genus Gobio; species Gobio gobio. The sequence continues at coordinate 20,738,123 of NC_137119.1, forward strand.
ATGGGACTGAAATTGTGCATGAAACAACGGTAGAAATTGGCAAACCCAAGGAAGCGTTGCAACTCTTTTACTTGCATGGGTGTAGGCCAGTCACGGATGGCAGAGACTTTCTCCTCGTCCATCTGGATACCATCTTTATAGGGTTGATTAAACAGGCATTTCTCCGCTTTGAGGAACAGGTTAAACAGGTTGTTGGTGTTCCATACATCCCTACACACGATGAGCGACTCTAATGGAAAGCTGGACGAATTTCTCTAATCCAATGGCATCATTGTATGCAGCAAGATGCAGCTGCAGTTTAGGCTCGAATCCCTGAGCATAAGTTGTGAGGAGCGAGTGCTTGTTCCATCCACGTGCACCAGCTAAAGTACGTAAACGCAAACCATGGACCACGAAAGCATTTAGGGACTGAGTCACAGGGCCATTCTGGTGCCAAATCGTTTCTGCCCATTGGCGCGCTCACCCTGTCAGCAGAGAAATGATGATGGATACCTAGCCTTTTTGGTGGTGAATCAATGAGGCTGCATCTCCAGGGCCATTGAGCACTGTAGAAGAAACCCGTTGCAGTCCTCAGCCGAACAAGAAAAGGGCGCTGGATTGACCATGGGACTGGCGAAATCAGGGGGTTGCCGTTGTAAGCAAATGGCGAAGTACGTCCACAATGTCCTGGAAGGGATCTGGATTTGGATTGCTCATGCTGCTGGAGTTGTTAAGGTCTAATCTTCTGTAACGATACCCAGATCACAGATGAGAGTTAACAGTGTTTATTTTAAATCATTGAAAATAGTAATGCAATGGAGAACAGTGATCTTGAATGAATATAAAACACTCTTTTCTGTTTTGTAGAGCATGTGAAGCGATCAGAATGGATGGAATGGATGATGGATAGCACACACCTCAGTTGCCGGTGACAGGTGAGATCCACAGTGGTATTGGAAGTTCACGTTGACGAGGGAGAGGATGGCTGCAGACAGGAGCTGGAGAGAAGACCATGGAATAGAGAAGCAGGAACTAGAACATTCTTAGTTAAGTAGAGCACAGGTAAGGCTGGGCATGCACTGTACGTTTTTTCCATTTTGAGTCAAATTCTGACTCATGCCAAATTTCAGCTTTGTTGTGCATCATTTGTCGTGCAGTGTTCGTGCAGTGTACGGGGGAAACGAGAGGCGATAAACCTCTGCCGACCAACAATCGGATGGTCAGATGAATTTCTGGCATGTCAGTCTCCCCTTGTGAGGATATCACACAGCTAAAGCAGAGCTACAACCCAATTGCACTCAACTCAGTGTTTTTTCCCTCACTGAACCTGTGCAAAAACAAAAGCAAAATCATCTTTAATGCAGCAAGAAAGAAAATTCTTTAAGATCTTTAAGTTCTGTATCTACCAAACTAGCTGCAATTTAGTAAACTATTGCTTACCTCCCGTTCGTGTTGCAAAATGGATAAAGCATTATCCACATCCTCCAAGCTTCCTGCGCTGCGTGTACATATACAGTGGGGAGAACAAGTATTTGATACACCGCTGATTTTGCAGGTTTTCCTACCTACAAAGCATGTAGAGGTCTGTAATTTTGTCATAGGTACACTTCAACTGAGAGAGAGAGAATCTAAAACAAAAATCCAGAAAACCACATGTATGATTTTTAAATAATTTTATTGCATGACATAAGTACTTGATCACCTACCAACCAGTAAGAATTCTGGCTCGCACAGACCTGTTAGTTTTTCTTTAAGATGATGTCACTCTCCCTCGGTCTGGGGCACCATGCAAGATCTCACCTCGTGGGGCATCAATGATCATGAGGAAGGTGAGGGATCAGCCCAGAACTACACGGCAGAACCTGGTCAATGACCTGAAGAGAGCTGGGACCCCAGTCTCAAAGAAAACCATTAGTAACACACTACACCGTCATGGATTAAAATCCTGCAGCGCACGCAAGGTCCCTCTGTTCAAGCCAGCGCATGTCCAGGCCTGTCTGAAGTTTGCCAATGACCATCTGGATGATCCAGAGGAGGAATTGGAGAAGGTCATATGGTCTGATGAGACAAAAATAGAGCTTTTTGGTCTAAACTCCACTCACCGTGTTTGGAGGAAGAAGAAGGATGAGTACAACCCCAAGAACACCATCCCAAACGTGAAGAATGGAGGTGGAAACATCATTCTTTGGGGATGCTTTTCTGCAAAGGGGACAGGACGACTGCACCGTATTGAGGGGAGGATGGATGGGGCCATGTATCGCAAGATCTTGGCCAACATCCTCCTTCCCTCAGTAAGAGCATTGAAGATGGGTCGTGGCTGGGTCTTCCAGCATGACAACGATCCGAAACACACAGCCAGGGCAACTAAGGAGGAGCTCCGTAAGAAGCATCTCAAGGTCCTGGAGTGGCCTAGCCAGTCTCCAGACCTGAACCCAATAGAAAATCTTTGGAGGGAGCTGAAAGTCTGTATTGCCCAGCGACAGCCCCGAAACCTGAAGAATCTGGAGAAGGTCTGTATAGAGTGTAACACTTTCCCTCATACATTTTGCTGGGGTGCCAGACAGAAATATATTCTGCCAATATTTCCTTATGCTTGCTTAAGGGTCGTTAGTCAAGTCAGAAGGAGAGTGAACACAGGACTCAGTAAATTAATATGAACCCTTAATATGGTAAGAGTAAACCAAAGGAAAAAACATTCTACTACAACTCAAATGCAAATTTTTGTGTATTCACATGATCTCTGTAATTGCAAAATAAGGTTTCTGTACCAAATATTAAGTTCTGCTTTACTGATGTATTAAATACTTATGTCATGCAATAAAATGCAAATTAATTACTTAAAAATCATACAATGGGATTTTCTGGATTTTTGTTTTAGATTCCGTCACTCAGAGTTGAAGAGTTCCTATGATAAAAATTACAGACTTCTACATGCTTTGTAAGTGGGCAAACCTGCAAAATCGGCAGTGTATCAAATACTTGTTCTCCCCACTATAGGTACACTATTTTATTAATTTTATTGATCATTAATTTACCTGTTTCACTTTTCACTTTCACTTTATTTACTCATTTATTTAATATTTACTTAATTTTATTATCACGGGAAATGTGAGCCGTTATCCATCCTTTGACAATTGGTGATAAAGAAAAATGTCTCATCACAATATTGGAATTTTTTCATTTTTAAACCATGAAGGCGAGTCAGTGGATATCACATGTCGGTGGAGATGTCTCAAACCCCAGTCCATTATTCAAGCAGATCGGATCATTAGCCAATCAGGACATGGCGCGTTTACATTTTTTCACATTACTGTAAGTGGCCTCTGTATCTGGATAACCGATCGGATTTCTGTTTACCGCACAATATTTAAATTAGGTCTGTGGTGTGTTTGAAAGGCAGAGATTAAAATGGCTTTGTAGCATAAAACAACTTTCCCTTTAGCCTCTATGGCAGTGCACACAGCACATCATTTGTGATTTATTCAAGAAAAGTACAAAAGTACTTTCACAAATAGAGTACTTAATCTACCAATTTAAGTTTCCCAACATTAATCTTGTATGATAAAAAGATAGTCATTATTCCGATACATTTCATAATTGAAAGGAGCCTGCAAGCATTTATATTGTATGTCTATACTAATAGCTTGTATAGAAAATGGCAGAATCTGAACACCTTTGTATTAAAGAGCCCCTATTATGGATTTTTGAAAATTACCTTTCATGTAGTGTGTAACATAGTTCTAAGTGAATGGAAACATCCTGCAAAGTTTTAAATCTGAAAGGGCAGCGTATATAAAGTTATTGTCACTCAAAAGTAAGAGTCGACTCTGAATCAATTAAACGAATAATTTTTCAAACGAGTCGCAAGCCATTTCATAGTGACGTCATGACAAAACATTATTGCCATCCACTTATTGCGCGCATGCTGCATAGAGACCAGGGAAACCTTGAACACTGCAGCGGATACTGGATAGCATCATGTCGAGAAGACACTGTGCTCTACAATGTCTGTCATTCTTATTACTTTGAGTAAAGATTAAGGATGGAGCAAGATTTGTTTTTCAAACGTTATGTTTACATCAGCTGGGTTATTGATACAGTTCCCACATGTGCACCGCAATACATTAGACACACACACACACACACACACACACACACACACACACACACACACACACACACACGCACACACACACGCACACACACACACATGTTGGGTTTTCATGTTTTATGGGGACTTTCCATAGGCGTAATGGTTTTTATACCGTACATACCGTATATTCTATCCCCCTACACTGCCCCTGCCCCTAAACCTACCCATCACAGGAGACATTCTGTATTTTTACATTTCACGAGTTCACACTTACAAATAAGTCAGATAGAAAGAATGGTATGCGTATTTGGCGTGCTGTCCGAGGAGAGGGCTCCGAGCTCGGTATTTGGCCCGAACCCAGAGTACTCCCCCCGTATGTCTGGTTTAGGAAGTAACCAGGTGAGTGAGGAAGATGGGGTGGTGGAGGGATGCTGCAAAACTTGTCGAGAAACATTGGTGAGTTGACTGGGTATTTATATGATCCTCCACTTGTGCTGATTGGGTAGACATGTTGATTACTGATTGCTGACAGCTGGTTGGAATGACATGATGATTAGATAGATCATTTGAACGTGCTCCTCCCGAACTTTGTTACTGAAACATCATTTCACGAGTTCACACTTACAAATAAGTCAGATAGAAAGAATGGTATGCGTATTTGGCGTGCTGTCCGAGGAGAGGGCTCCGAGCTCGGTATTTGGCCCGAACCCAGAGTACTCCCCCAAAAATTGCAACTAACATGGGACAGCAGCCGGTAAATGATGTTGATACCCCCCAAAAATTGCAGAGCATGAAACTGATGCTGTGCCAATCGAAGGCGAGGGTAAGTCACTGGATCGGGAGGTCTTGTCATCGTCTGAGGTTTTGATGGTCGTGGAATCAGAAAGTGAACCTCGTTGGTAGTCAGCTGGGAATGGAGATAGTACTGCTGCGGCAGTGGCAACGAACTCCTTCCTTTCCAACTTGTTTTCAAACTGTCTAATAAGCTGGTTGTATGGAAAATTTAGCTCCTGCCAGAGCAAAAGAGATGACTCTTCTGTGGCAGAGGAGCGAGTTTGAATGGAGTAACCGAGCTCCTGCGGGAGCGGATTTGACGACACTGCTGCGGCAGTGGAGACAAGTCATTTTTCACTTGCTTTCCAACAATCAAATGAGCCAGTTGTATGGAGAATTGAGCTCCAGCCAGAGCGGAAGAGATGACTCTTCTGTGGCAGTGGAGCGAGTTTGGATGGAATAACGGAGCTCCTGCGGGAGCGGAGGAGTTGACGACACTGCTGCGGCAGTGGAGACGAGCCGTTTCAAAACTTGCTTTCCAACTATCCAGTTGTACGGGGAATCGGGCTCTTGCGGGAGCGGAAAAGATGACACTGCTTTGGCAGTGGAGCGAGTTTGGAATGGAGTAACAGAGCTCCTGCGGGAGCGAAGTTGATGACGCTGCTGCGGCAGTGGAGACGAGCCGTTTCCAACTTGCTTTCCAACTATCCAGTGAGCCAGCTGTACGTGGAATCGGGCTCCTGCGGGAGCGGAAAAGTTGACACTGCTGTGGCAGTGGAGCGAGTTTGGAATGGAGTAACAGAGCTCCTGCGGGAGCGGAGTTGATGACACTGCTGCGGCAGTGGAGCGAATTTGGAATGGAGTAACGGAGCTCCTGCAGGAGCGGAGTTGATGACACTGCTGCGGCAGTGGAGCGAGTTTGGAATGGAGTAACGGAGCTCCTGCGGGAGCGGAGTTGATGACACTGCTGCGGCAGTGGAGACGAGCTGTTTCAAAGTTGCTTTCCAACTATCCAGTGAGCCAGTTGTACGGGGAATCGGGCTCCTGCGGGAGCGGAAAAGATGACACTGCTGTGGCAGTGGAGCGAGTTTGGATGGAGTAACAGAGCTCCTGCGGGAGCGGAGTTGACGACACTGCTGCGGCAGTGGAGACGAGCTGTTTCAAACTTGCTTTCCAACTATCCAGTGAGCCAGTTGTACGGGGAATCGGGCTCCTGCGGGAGCGGAAAAGATGACACTGCTGCGGCAGTAGAGGCAAGTTGAACGGAAATGGAAACGGAACTGTTGCGGCAGTGGAGACCTTTTGGGCAGAGAACTGGGCTTTGTTAGAATGAAAGAGATGACACTGCTTTGGCAGTAAAACCGGTTGGATGGAGAAACTGAGCTTCTGTTGGAGCGAAATTGATAACACTGCTGCGGCAGTGACAGAATGAGGCGGCTCCAGCGGGAGCGACTGGGGAGATGCTGTCCGGGGCAGTGAATGTATGATCGTTTCCCTTATTGGATTGATGATGTTGAAATGAAGCAGATGCGGAGATCCTGTAGGTTTGGGTGTATGGAAACAGATTTAGCTGATTAGAGTCAGTTGGGCTTCTTTGATGTGGAAGCGATTAGAACGAATGTAGCTCTTGAAAGCTTCTGACGACCAGCGACCGAGTGCTTGGATCTGATGCTGGGAGAGGCCTTTTTGAGCGGCTGTGGTTGCTGCACCTATGCAGAACGAATGGCTAGAAAAGTGGTCTGCTGGGATGCCGGATTGAATCAGTATGGACTTGAGGTGTTTTTGGAACCAAAAACGTGTGACAGGGCGGTTGGAATCGTCTGTGAAGAGTGGGTCAGAAGGGAATTTAGTCTGCAAGCTTCTGAAATGTAGGTAAGCTAAAAGGGATTGGTACGGCTGGATTGGTGATGGGATGTTGAAAATGTAAATGAAATGGCCTTTTTTCATTTGATCCGTCTTACTTTGTTTGATGAAATAAGACATGGTTTCGTCATCTAGCGCTGATAGATCTGAAATTGTAGGATGGACCTTTGGGTTGAAGGTGGACGTGATGGTGAGTTCTGAGCTTCTGAGAAAACCGAAGAAGGCCAAAATTAACATTGCATCCAGGGTGCGGGAGGTATTGGTGGAGTGGTAGCCTCGGCGGAGGGTGGAGATACATTTAGTGAGTATATCTAGAGTTATTGGTTGTCTGGCGTCTGGGTGGGTGGGTTGGGTTTTTTGGATGCCTTTGATGAGCATGGATGTTTGTGAATTGGCTATTTCTGAAGAGGGCAGACCAAAAATGAGTTTGTGAAAAAATTGAATTCCGCTTAGATAACCCTTGATGGAGCTGGCTTGGAGGTTCTTAAATACTGTTGAGATGAGATATGAATGAAGTGATGGTAAGCAAAGAAAAATCAGGGAAATTCAGGTTGTATGTGGAGTGGAAAGACTTTAAACACTTCCATGCAGTTAGGTTAGATTGGAGGGTTCTGGGGGAAACGGCTTGAAGAATGGAATTCAGAGAGGCGTCAAGGAGGGGTTTCAATGGGTGGTTTATGGGAACATCAGCTCTGAATAGTGAGGTACTGGGGTTGGGAATGGGTCCGCCTCTGGTGCCAACAGCCTGAATTTCTGGAAAGCAAAACGAGAGAGAGTCAGCTATTTGATTTTTGGAACCAGGAATATGTTTTGCAATTATGATGAATTGGTCACAGGCTGAAATCCAAATGAGGCGTCTCAGGAGAGGCATTAGTGCGGGGGAATGTGAACGTCCTTTGTTAATGCAATGCACGGTTGCTTCGTTGTCACAGTGCACTATAATGCTGTTCGTGGACCATTCTTTACCCCACAGGAAGGCTGCTACGACTAAAGGATACAACTCGAACAGTGCTGAGGATGTTAGTGACTGTGGTGAGTCTGACAGCTGGGTGGGCCATGTGGATACGAACCAACGGCCTTGGTAAAATCCCCCAAAACCAATGGAGGGAGCTGCGTCGGTAAACAGTTGAATATCCACAGGGAGAGAAACCAGATTATTATAGAAAAAAGACAGCCCATTCCATTGTTTAAGGAAAGTTATCCATAAACTGAGCTCGTTGCAGCACAAACTAGTTAGGGAGATTTGGTCCTCTAGCGCGTGAACTGAAGATGCGAGGGAGAGGAGATGTGAGATGAAAGGGCGGCCTTGCGGAATGATGCGCATCCCAAAGTTTAAGTGGCCGATCAGAGATAGTAGCTCACGTTTGGAACAGTTTGGACTGTCTAGGAGGGTGGATGCGACCAGAATTATCCTGTCGATTTTTTCCTTGGGAAGTGAGGCCTGGAAGTTAACTGTATCCAAGTTAATGCCCAAAAATTCGATGGACGTGGCTGGGCCCATGGTTTTGTCTTGGGCGATTGGAATCCCGAGCTCAGCGAAGACCTTTTGGACTGTGAGAAGATGTGCAGCCGGGATGGAGCCTGGTGGTGAGATGATTAGGAAATCATCTAGCAAGTGAATTATGTAGGGAATTGAGTAGTTGTTGGAAAGAATCCAACAGATAGCTTCTGATAGCATGTCAAAAATCTTGGGGCTACTTTTGCAGCCAAAAGTTAAACGTACAGAAAAGTAAAATTTTCCGTGCCAGCGTACGCCGAATAAATGCCATGAATCTGGGTGGATTGGCATCACTTTAAATGCGGAAGTGATGTCAACTTTGGCGAGCCAAGCGCCGCGACCCGCGTCTTGAATCAAGGTTATAGCTTGATCGATGTTGTGGTAATTGAGAGAGAATTCTTCAAGCGAGATTAGGCTGTTTATGCTTGGAAACGGAGAGTTGTGAGGGGCTGAGAGGTCGATAATTAAGCGTTTTTTGCCTGAAAACTTCCTGGTGGCCACTCCGATAGGGCTGATACGGAAACACTCGAAAGGGGGAGTGTTAAAGGGTCCGATCATGAAGCCTGATTTGATTTCTTTATTGATTAGAATATCAACTGTATCAGGCTCAGCGAGAGCGGACTGGAGATTGTCACATATGATACTTTGAGTTGGGAGGCTTTCCACACCGGGTTTGAAACCATGCTCGAGCCCAGACAGTAAATAGTCAGTAAAGTTAGTGTTAGGGTGGTGAGACAATTCAGTAGACAAACAGGAAATATTCACGGGAGTCGACAGGTAATTTTTTTAATCTTTATTTACGGCTCTTTTTACAGGGCATATTGTGCGGGCATGAGCGCCGCCACAATAGCTGCAAATGTGCATGAAACGACAACGTTGTCGTGAGCATCGTCCCGAGTTGAAGTTGTTGCAAACTTGACTGCTGGATGAAAAGGTGTTTCTTCTTTTGGAATCAATGGAAGAGTCGTTGAAATTGATGTTTGCTGGCTGCGGGACATAACTGGTAGATTTTACTTGTGGTGAATCCGTGCTGGGGGAATTTGAAGGGTTAATCAAAGGACAAGCTGTGGTGGAGTGAGAAACAGATCTGCAAACCGCGCAGGAAATGTTACGGCAGCCTAGGAACACTCTGTTGTGTAATTCTGTTTCTAAAGCGCCCCAGTAAGGACACTGGTTCCACTGAGCTACACGGACGGCGCATTTTGCTGAGAACAGCTTATGATAAGTATAAAAATGGGTCCCTCCATACGATAACGCAAGCTCTGCAATTATCGCGAGATAATCGTTTAATTCTCGTCTCCTGTGGGGAAGTGCAGCGCAAATTATTTCGCTGAAACGGCTGAAGGCAATAGCAAATTCAGAGAATGAAAGAATGCGGGATGAATTATGTGCTGGGTTTTTGAGAGTGACTGCAAAATCACCACAGTCGATTTGACGATCTGAAACTGAGGGAGGGAGTAAAGAAAGAAGGGAAGATAAATCGATATCCGCACCTGTGAGGATCTGTGCTCTGATGTTGCTGGCAACAGGGGGAGGTTCCAAGGCTGTAGCATTCGGCGGGATGGGCATTGGTGTCGCAGAAAATAAGGTAAAAGGAGAACGAGTTTGGGGAAAAGTGTTAGGAGGAAGGAAAGCTGGAGCTGAGGCCGCTTGCGGAGGCAACCTCTCGCTTAGGTCGGCCCCCGGCAGAGGAGGAACGGGAAAAGTGGGAAAAGAGCCAAGTTGGGGAGGAAAAAAAGGCAACTGGGCCTGCGCCGCTAGCGGAGGCAGCCTCGCGCTAAATTTTGATGGTGGGGCTGCAGGCCAAGGACAAGGGAAAGGGTTAGAAAAAGTGGCAGAAAAAGGATGTGATGGCGGAGCCTGCGCTGCTGGCGGAAGCATACTCACGCTGAAAGGACAGCCTGGGGAAAAGGAAGCTGGCATTGTGGGCTGTGGTGCAACGCTGGAAAAAGCTGCGGCCTGTAGCTCGGCGGAGCAGAGAGACGAGTTGGGCTGGGTGGCGGCAGCGGTGGCAGTGGCGGCGGGATCTGGGGCGCGGCTCAGGCTAGCTGAAGGCCTGCTGCAGCGGACTGGCGCTCGAGGAAGGACCGGTCCTGCGAGGGACGGAGAGGGTGTTTTATGAGAGCGTGAGTTTGGAGCCTTGTGATTTCTTGACCTGTTGGCGGTTCTGGAAAGTGGAGTGGATTTTGGAGATGGAGAAGCTGCTTGGAGAGACACGTACAGGTTGTATAGTTGAGATTTATTCATTCTTCTAGAAAAATGCACGTCAGCGCTGATTAGCGCTTGCCTTAACCCCAACACGGTCCATTTTTCTATTGCTGGAATCGTAGGTTGTGCTGAAGTGTAGGAGGAAGCTGGAGATGATGGATGTCTTGATGGTGGAGGCGATGGCAAGCCTCGGCGTCTCGGGGTACGGGAGGCGGCGCGGCTGGGCCGACGGCCGCGTTGTGTTGCTGGAGGTTCGGGTGCTGTGTCCTGTTGAGTCGGGGTGCTCCTTGCATCGGTGGGATGCTGTAGAGGATCCTGGGCAACAAGAGAATCGTCATCGGACGGATAAAGTTCTATCTCAGACATTGTAACGGATGGTAAGGACCAAATGCTGCAAAACTTGTCGAGAAACATTGGTGAGTTGACTGGGTATTTATATGATCCTCCACTTGTGCTGATTGGGTAGACATGTTGATTACTGATTGCTGACAGCTGGTTGGAATGACATGATGATTAGATAGATCATTTGAACGTGCTCCTCCCGAACTTTGTTACTGAAACATCATTTTCAAAAAACATCACTTTGTCTGATTTATAAGATGTTTTCGAATATTGCCATCTTTGAGGGACATTTTGTCCCCATAACGTAGGGATTACCAGCCCACACACACAAACACACACACACACACACACACATACACACGTTGATGGAAGCACACTTGCTAATGCTGATGGTAAGGAACAGTTTAAACAAACTCATAATGTACCTCAAACTGAGTAGCATCACTGAGAAACGTCTTGCTCAAGGTTCGGGTTGAACATTTTGTTCTTCCAATGTTTCATCATCAATTCGGACTCACGCTGGTATTTATTTAAAATCAACATCATCATTTCTGTCTTTACAGTGTGTACAATCGCTGAGCTTTAGGAACTGGAAGCCTCTTGAACGGAGCTGTTGTCCAGTTATGGTAATGGACGTTTGTTTCCGAAATACGCGCTGTATGTACACCAATCACAACAGACTGGGCCGTCTGACCAATCAGAGCAGAGTCAGCTCGCAGAAAGGAGGGATTTAGAGAGTGATCCATCCATCGAGTCGTTTGAGAATCATTGAACATTGTGGTTATGTGCAATGTATATTAGAAAATGAAACTGTTTTTTGACATTTGATACATGTAAACCTGTTGTTGGAGACCTCCAAAACAAAATTAGGAAACTTTAAAGGGGTGATGAATTGAGAAATAAACTTTCCTTTGAGCCTTTGGTATACAAAAGTTCAAGTTTCAGAGCTGAAAACGTCCTTGTTAGTCAAAGAAAAGCTTTTATAGATACCAGGCCCAGAAAACTAGAGATCTCAGAATATGTCGACCACTAACGTAATAGGATTCTGAAGCACCGCCTCAAGCCCGCCCACCGACTCTTGGAGCTAAACGATGCCGGTTCCAGCTCACGTGCGTAAGACATTGCGCATTTGTTCGCTTCATTTCACCGCGGAATCGATTGTAAACAAGATAGAGGTCTAGACTGGATTTGCAGACATATTGAGATTAAAACAAAATGCTGTGCCTTCTATATTGGATCCGACAGGAACGGTGCAACACACTTATGTGAGTAAAACATGTTTTTTTAATGTGTTAGTATTGCATTGTTACAGATTGTTTGATATCTATTGACTACATACCTTAGCACGCTGTCACAGGCTGGAGAAGGTGCTATTGGTTCATTTGTGATCAGACTCGGACTTGTAACGTCAGCTCGCAAAGCCCAAAGTCCCGGGGCTATGTGTTTTTCAGACGGGCTATCACTGGCCTGACGATGGGCTATGGTGAAATAGCATTCCTTTCTTGCGCGCGTGCGCATGCGTGTGTGTGTGTGTGTGTTTGTGTGTGTACGGTTCGTGGTTATATTCACTGATGATCGGGCCGACCAAGTAATACAGAAATAACATTCCAGTCAATCACGGGTGGATGAGAGATGAATCATAGTGTTTGTTTGATAAAGATATTTTTTTCGAACCCTGTGAGCGTTTCTCCAGACGCTTTCAAAACACTTTCCACATGTACTGAGGGGAGCTGAAGCTCATTAAATATGCTAATCTTATCCAATCCTAGCCGTGGGCGTTTACTTCCAAGTCTTCAGTGCAGCACGCCCATCAAAACTGACCGTTTCTCAAAGAGCCTCAAAACCAAGGCAGAAAATAGCCTATTACTTATTCATTACTTATTACATTTTTGAATGTAAAAACCACGCAAACGTCATAAGTTGACCTCAGACAACAGTATAAAAAAATAAAAAAGCCAGTTCATGACACCTTTAAAATAGCATAATAGGGGCACTTTAAAGAAATAAAAGATGACACCTCAGTAAAGAGCATTAATTAGAACTAAATAAGGATAGGCTTTTCGAAAACAGATTAAGAGTAAAGATGATACAAATTAAATAATTGCCCATTGTTTTCACTCACTTTAAATTTGTTTAAGCGTGCAGCTCTTCAATAAGGTCTCATGATTGTTATTGTACAGGCGATGGCCTGTGATAATTTTGCACACATAAAATAAAAATAAAAAGTCTGTTGGTGGACCATCAAAATAAAGTGTTAGCAGATATTAAGCAGACAGTCTACTAAGTCAACAGTAAAGTTACTTACTTATAGTTAGTAGAATTTCTAAAGTGGACTATTGTACTCGAGACTCCTTATATAGAACCTTTTTTTTTGGCATAAAGAATTCTTTAAAATTGAGTGAAGATCCCTAGGGTTCTATATAGAAATCTATTGAACCTTTTTTCTAACAGTACTTCCCCAACTCTTCCTGAACTCTTAGAACAAGACTGAACTTGATGTCAACTTTTAACCTCAGTCTGGTTTTATGAAGTCAAGGATTAGACATTGAGTCAGAAGGCAGATTTCTGGAACATCTTGATCTTAAAGTAGAGAGTGTTATATATAGCATACTTTAAATTTAAGGACACACAATTATATTTTTATGAATTCTCCAAGACAAACATGCATAATACATGTGGATGCAATAAATCTGTTGGTTAATCTAATATTACCATGTAGGTCACTGCAGGTATAAAATACTTCATAGCTTTTGATTTCTGTAAGTACAACAGGGGCAGATTATTAATGTACCCATCACCCTCCCATTTGGATTCGCTGTGTCAATGTACTAGCAAAAAGCTTTCCACAGAGTGCTCTCTGCTCTCCTGGGATTCACATTTATCTATATAGAAAGCTGATAGAGTCTTTTAAACAGCAGTTTCAAAGATGTTTTGGGGATGTGGAGGAGTTTGCCCATGGCAATCTACATAAGAGTGAAGATCAGTTTTCATTGTTCTGTGAAAAGCATTACATGCAGTCCAATCTGCCTATTACAATACAAAGGCACTTAGTAATATGCTATGGGTCAGTAAGGACAACTGGATGCATTTATTAGAACATGAGACATATTTAAAACCACAGATGGTTGGGGAAAATTGTAAGTTTAATTGTCATTAGGAAAATTGTTGTCTAAAATGGATTTCTAGGATAGTGGATCTTTATGAAAGGAACATTACACCTCTCTATGGTGTCCTTTGGGATTTTATTTGCTTTGTGGTGAGGATACTAGTATGGAGTAATTAAACTCAGGAAATTACTGAAATATGACCTTGGGGAAGGCAAACATTCATTTATCATTTTGCACATTGCCAGTGACAGGTGTTTCCACAAAACTGAACAGATATTGAATACACACCAGATCAAGTGTAGTCTCTACACCTTAAAATAAAGTTGATTTGATTTTTCTTAACAGATTTCAACAAAATATTATTATTATTATTTTAAATATTTATTATAAAGAGAATTTGCAATCTGTCCTGAAAATATTTTTACCAGGCCATTTTTGCTACTTTTTAAAATATCTTTATAGGTAGGGATTGTATGGTTTTTACCACTTTCCAGACCATTTTATTCTGAAATTATGAACAATTAAAATTTAAAATAAAAAAAATTCTAAATAAGATTTTTTACATTTTCTTTCTTTCTTTATTGTTTTTTATATTATATTATTTATATTATAAACAAAATTATCTTTAAACAAGAGTGAGTTAAATGTAAATAAATTAAATTACACTGTGGTTGTCATGTACAGGGCTTGAACACAATGACGGCGGTATAGTTGGATGAACAATAAACAGGTACGTTTATTAATACAAGCAGCAGAACACAATCCAATTCAGATAAGCAATGATGAGCAGGATAAATAGCAGCAATGGTGACTATGAAAATGGTAACTGGTTTTGTCTTACAGGAGATCTGGACACACACACAGAAGGGAGCAGACGAGACGATGAGACTACTTGTATGACTTATGCTGCCTTCATGTGTTATCAGAAATGTCGTACTCCCCACTTCTGAAGTCGTGATTATGAGCTTGGCACATCCAAGTTCTTTGTTGTCGGAAAGAACAGGAATCATGGTGGACGCGAAACCAGGTTTATTCTTGCATATTTAGATATTAGATATTTAGTGAAAAACGAATACATAATACTAGTCACAGCAGCAATCGTTTTCCCCTCCGCTGTGTTTAAAGTTTATAGCACACCCAACTCGGGTATATCGAAATTATTCACACGCTTCCCAGTGGGAAATATGAATTGAGATGGTGTTCATGTCCAATTTCGTATTTACAAAAATTCCAATAGTATGCGAAGGCAGCATTAGAAATGACTTGAAGGCGGCTTGGAACAGGCATTGCAGACGATCATTGAAGCCTACAGTATATGCTTTTCCTATGTAAGTTTCCAGGTACGAGAGTCTGTGTTCTCAAACGGGGCCAGTCAACTACGTGTGTGTGTACTTTATAGTGCTGGTGATAAGGGGTAACCAGTACTCTGGTGACTGGGAAGGCTGAGTGAGTGAGGGAGAACCTGGAGTGATCATGACAGTGGTGGCATCATTTTCACCACAATTGTGCCTCTAAATGTATCACTATTACGTTAGGTAAGAATTATCACACGTTAGGTAAGAATTATCATGATTAATCGATTTTACAGCACTAATAAATATTATTTAATTAAGTTTATGTCTTTATAGTGCATGTAATCAGGGGTGCACATAAGTAGCATACCCAACCAAAATAAAAAATGCGCTGGGTAAATAAGTTCAGATCACTAATTTGCGTACCGACATGGTTGACAGCTGTTAATGCATGCCCTTATCAAAAAATCCTAAAGGATTCCAATAAGAAACCTGAGAATTTCTATCATATTTTGGAACTGTTTCTATAGGATTCCATTAGAAATAGTCTTATAGGATATTTATGTCTTGTCCTGTAAGATTCTTATCTGATTCCTATTGGATTCTGTGGGAATTGTCTTATAAGACAATTCATAAATATCATGTAGGATAATTTCTTTGGGTCTCTCTCTCTCTCTCTCTCTCTCTCTTTCTCTCTATCTCTCTCTCTCTCTCTCTCTCTCTCTCTCTCTCTCTCTCTCTCTCTCTCTCTCTCTCTCTCTCTCTCACCCTGGTGCTGTTCCAATGCTATATGGCCTTCTTTTATCTTTTTTGGACCTCAAAAGGAGAAATTTTGAAAAACGTCCTGCATGCACTCCTCCATGAGCGTTCCTGTGAGTGCGTGCGAGCCGTCAGCAGTCGCTCACGCAATGTTGTCATGACAACTGATACAAAGCATTCACTTCAGGAGGTTTACCTCATTATAATAATATTATTCTTATTATTAACCTTATAGAAGAGACGAGAGTCACGTTTGTTTCTATTGAGCCTGATTAAGTCTATTTGGCTGCCATGACAACAGTGCGAGTTATAGTAATATGCTGACGGCTCGCACACACTTACAGGAATGCGCACCGTGTAACGGCCGAGCTCAGTATTTTGACTGAATGATAAGGTTTCTTTCTCGCAAAACCTTGAAGTAATGCCTCCTGAACACTTTCCATAAATGGTGTGCAGCTCCCTGTATCCCTGTAAGTTTTAGCCTGGTTTTTACTGCCATTCATTGCCATGGAGGAGCACGCGTGCAGGACGTTTTTTTTTTTGAGATAGAAGGACATATGGCATTGGAACAACAGCAGGGGGAAAAAATATGACTTTATTTTCATTTCAGGGTGACTCTAAAAAGTAATTAATTAATAAATTATGTATTTATTATAATAAGTAATAAAAAATATCACAGGACAAAGTGAAATTCTGTTTAATAAAAACACAATGTCCAATAAGATTCTAAGTAAGATCCTACAAGACAAAGTGAAATTCCATTAAAATAAATCAGAATGTCCAATAGGATTCTAAGAATCCAATAAGATCCCACAGGACAAAGTGAAATTCCATTTAATAAAAACACAATGTCCAATAAGATTCTAAGAATCCAATAAGATCCTATGGGACAAAGTGAAATTCCATTAAAATAAATCAGAATGTCCAATAAGATTCTAAGAATCCAATAAGATCCTACAGGATAAACTGAAATTCCAATAGGATTTTTTTTGACAAGGGACATGTCTGCAGTGCTAATGCTGCCTTCACATGCTATCGGAACTATCATAAACAATAGTTTTCTAGTAAAAAAATTGGACACGCCCTCTCAATTCAACATTTTTATTTGATGAGCTCATAATCATCACTTCCGATAGCACATGAAAGCAACATAAAACCTAGTCTCACGTAGCCAGGCCTTCAGACTGATGGCAGAAGGTCGGGACTCTATCACAGCTTTCATTGGTCAAGAATCGCCCAAGAGGACGTTTGACTGACAGGTAATGTAACCAATCACAGTTTGTTTTGTACCGCATCATGTTTATAGACGTGAAAATATAAAGTCGATGTCCTTGCAATAACAATGGAGCCGCGAACTTCACATACTTTTGAAAATCATGCCTTTAATTGATCATGGTAAGCACTCATTGTCACAATTGTAAACACAACGCCATTCTTGTTCCATGAGGGAGTTTGGCATCATGGCATTTGTTTTTTGGCATCACACTATGTGCAGTGTGAGCACCAAACCGGAACTCCATGTGTGCTTATGTGAATCAGACTGAAAAACATATGTGCACCCCAACATATAATATACTAGCTATGAAAGTAGCATTAGCAAGACAAAATGAGTCAGCAGTTTTATACCAAATACCACAGGATGTTGTGGAAATGACATTTGTTAATTCATCACATTCTCATGTGATGACATTGTTAGCGTCAAATGGAAAAAAAGCAAATGACAAATGAAAAAAAAATATTTGCATGTAGTCGCATGCTGTTTATTTCAACAATAGCAATCCCTCATTTTAAATGATAAAGGAGATACAAACATTTGAATGGACTTGAAGTGGAACGGAAGGATACAAGACAGTCTGTTTGTCCTTATCTGACATGGTAAAAAGATGAGTATGCCTCTGTGTTTAGCTTTCTCTCTTATGTATATAAATAATCATAAAGTAGGAACAGCTGCTCAAAACTCACTTGCCCAAACCTCATAAATATTTCTGCCCACCCCATGGACTATCAATGCAATGAAAGTTGCAGATGAGTTTTACAAACTGCCGAGAGCAAGATCCTCATGTTGATTATCTAGCTCCCTACCCAGAGTTGACATTTGCGACCAACACTTGTGGTGTATTATGCAAAACATTCATGAATTTGGAAATGTATGAGTTCAGCTGTTGAAATCATATGAGGCAAGTAGTAAACAAGCACACCATGTCTACGGTGAGAATACAGTAATTCTTGATATCCCCCATGATACACATAATCCCTAGTTAATGATGTATTTTATCAAATAATCCTTTTCGATAAACAGAATGCCCACTTTTAATTCCACCCTTTCTTTTCCCAAATGAATATTGTATAATCCCTGTGATCAGCAGCCTGGGGAGTCCAGCTGAGTCCAGCTTGATTTGATCTTGTAGCAAAGGACTGCTTTGTGATCAAATATCAAGGGGATTTACCTTAGAGACAGATTGGAGTGTGAGCTTTATTAGATCATGCATGGACATGTTAGGAAGTTCAAGGGACAAAGGGTGGACAGTTGGAAGCCAAGCCTCAAAAATATGATTAATATCTATAGGGCTACTCTTTGAGCTTGATGATTTCAGAATCCTTATTGTAAGCATCTGATAGGGTCAAAGATTAATCCGTCATCTGAATTTAATTCATTTTCAAAGCATTGTTTTGTCGTTAGTAATGATATGTGACAACCAACAAGTTATTAAACACAATTTGTGTTCTTTGTACTGTGGATTACATTTTAAAAAAGAAAAAGAAACATTAGGTCTATTTAAGATGTATGCATTTTAACAACATAAAATGTCAACCCATTTGGATTCCAGTTTTAAACAAACTAATGTGAAGCTTTTTTGTCATTCATAAATAAATTAAACAAATAAGAATGTGATTTAATGTTTTTATTAGTACTATAACAAACTAAATATATGTTTTAAATACACAATAACAGGTTTATATATTTTCATCAATAAATCCATTAAGGAATATGAATAAATAATTTATATATATGAGGAAGTCGTTTCAAGGAGTGAGACCGGACACTGCAGTGATGTGAGGTGAGTGTTTTATGTGCCATCTGATGAGGGTGCAGGTGTTTGTGATTAGTTCTCTGGTGATGGAGTGTGCTGGGATTGGCTGGTGAGTGAGCCTGGCAGATCCGTTACAGTACCCAACCCCAATATATAATTTTTTTAACAAAATTGTGCCATTGTGCAAAGTTCAACTTAAAAAAAAGAAAAGAAAACATAATCAGTGCTTACCAGAGAATACAGCCACTTTGTGTGCCATACAGCCAAGACAATTAGTTGTACTCACATATGCTTATGCTCTAGTAACAGAGCAGACTACCAACCTTCCTTAACCAAAGAAAAACTCTGGTCAAATAGTAAATTTTCCCGCCAAACAACTACGGGTAGAACCATTTTAGTAGGGTAACTTAGGACAACACTGCACATTATATCACTGACATTTAAATCAGCCACTTCCTTTTCTATTCAAATAAAGACACTGAGCACAGGATTAACCAAAATAATCTATCACAAATCACAAACTTTCATTAAACAAGTAAACATCAAATGTTCAACATATGCCACCCCATGTTATGTAAAATGGTATGACCACTGTAATCATAAGCGCGTTCCGGGTTACACACGCTACCGGAATGAACAAGACACAGCGGATACAACAGGTAAGTACAGAACACCACAACAGTAAAACGCTGCATCTTATGTTATTAAATGATCAATAAACACTGTAAAATCTATAAGACTCCTTGTGATCATTGTACTTCAGCAAATAACACCACATAACGGAAAACAGTTAACAATAAAGGAGAAAAAGAAATTAAACTCAGATGATGTCTATGAATACACGTCACGCTAGATTGTTACCATCCATATTTAGGTGTAGACAGCATTTATAGGTGGACAGACACTCGGGGTAATATAATGAAACTTTACCAATAAACCATGAGCTTAAACAATAACACCAGACAGCCTACAAGTAATCTTTAACATGAACTGAAGCGCACTGAAATTAAATGAGGTTCCGGTGGGGACGTCATCGCACAGGTTCGTCATCACAGTTAAACATGAGCTCAGATGTTTCAATAGCCTTTGGAAGACCTCTGAGAGGGAGAAGACGACAGGATTTGGACAATCGATCAACAATTACTAGAATGAATGTGTTACCATCTGACACCGGTTGACCTGTGATGAAATCCACTCCTAGGTGTGACCATGGGTGGCTGGAAACGGGCAGAGGCAGGAGTTTGCCTGATGTGACGAGGACTTTTCGAGATGGCAGAGTCGGTACAACCCTGGGTGAACCTTCTCACATCCATGGCCATGTTAGTCCACCAGAAGCCATCTCTTATCAGCAAGAGAGTGTTATTGGCCCCTGGGTGGCCAGTCCCCAGTGAAGAGTGAGCGGAGTGAATCAGTGCAGTGCGTTGGTGTCTGGTGACGTATTGCAATCCGGGTGGACAGCCCGGTGGAGTGGTGTTGGAGGCATTGAAAGGAGTAGCTGGACTGGGGGACCACTGGATGGGACTTACAATGAGCTTCTTGGGAATGATGAGTACCGGTTCTTAGCTGACCTCTTCTGGAGTATGGATGTGAAAGAGAGAGCGTCAGCTTTCACATTCTTAGGTTCTGGTTGATAGGAAATAGTGAAATTGAAGTGTGTGAAGGATAATGCCCAGGGTGCTTGGCGAGGGTTTAGTCTCTTAGCTTCACTTAGATACTCTAAATTCTTATGGTCTGTGAGAACGATGAAGGGATGCTGAGCGCCTTCCAACCAATGCCTCCATTCTTCCAGAGCCAGCTTGATGTCACAATTTCTCTCCATGGGGCTGAGTTTGTGGGAGAAGAAGGCACATGGATGGAGTCGGGCTGGCGTCCCCTGCTGCTGAGAAAACACCGGTCCTAATTCCACGATGAAGGGCTTGTCTGGGCCTGGATGGATGAGGAGCTGTGCACTGGTTAATGCCTCTTGGAGTCGTTGGAAAGTTTCCGTGGCCGCAGGTGACCAGGACTGAGACTTGGGCTTGCTTTTAACAGACTGTTGAGTGGACAGGTGATTACACTGTAGTTCTGAATGAATCGTCTGTAAAAGTTGGAGAAGCCGAGAAAACTGTTGAGTTCCTTGATGGTTGTGGGAAAGTTCCAGGTCTTTATGACCTCCCCCTTCCCCTCGTCCATCTGGATACCACTGCTGCTGATGTTGTACCCAAGGAACTGCACTGAGGATTGATGGAAGGAGCATTTCTCAGCCTTGAGGAAGAGGTGAAAATCTCTCAGGCGTTTCCGGACCTCCGCCACGTGGTGGCGATGTTCGGCCATGCTCCGGGAGTAAACGAGTATATCATCGATATAATCGAGAACAATCCGGTGGAGGTACTACCAGAGCACTTTGTGCATAAAGTCCTGGAATACGGAGGGGGCATTTACTAACCCATACGGCATCACAAGGGATTCGTATTGTCCTGTAGGAGTCACAAAGGCAGTCTTCCACTTGTCCAGACCACAGAGATGTTCAAGGGGGGATGGAACAAGGGGAAGTGGATAACGAAACTTCACCATTATCTGTTGAGTGCCCGGTAATCAATATAAGACTGCAAGCCTCTGTCCTTCTTAGCCACGAAGAAGAAACTCTAAGCAACTTTTAGAATTTAGATCAAGGTAAATTGTAATAACTTTGTCTTCCAGGAAACATTCAAGTATCTTCTGTTGCTTCCGAAGGGCAGTACTAAATAAAAAAACATTGATATTTAAACAAAACAAGAACATTTTTGATATCCTGTTCAAAGGTTTTCACCCCCTGGCTCATAATGCATCAGTGAATGTTTGAACCTTTTTAATGGGTGTGTTATAGATATATAGTTAGTTAGTTAGTTAGTTAGTTAGTTAGTTAGTTAGTTAGTTAGTTAGTTAGTTAGTTAGGTAGTTAGTTAGTTAGTTAGTTAGTTAGTTAGTTAGTTAGTTAGTTAGTTAGTTAGTTAGTTAGTTAGTTAGTTAGTTAGTTAGTTAGTTAGTTAGTTAGTTCTGTAACCTAATAAGTGTAACATGCAAAAGCTAAAAACTATTGATTTTTTTTTTTTTTTTACTAAGTCATCATCATTTAAATATTATTTGTATAACTTTTCAAGCGTTTCCTTTTAAATAATGCAAAGGTTTAACCAAGGACAAACCAAAGATCAATTTTTAAAGATTTCGGTACTCTGAGGAAGCCACAAGCCACATTTTTTCTTTTTTTCATAAATACTTTTTTTCAGTTCTGGGAAGTAATATTACACGTGAAACCACAGGCCATTGTCAGGACATTCACTTTTAAATTTACCAGCATTTGAAGTACTGAAGTCTCATGTCAAATTAGCATGGGCTTTAATGATAGTGTCAGATGACATTACCAGATGAGTGAGAGCCACTGTAACTGGATCTCCTTCAACCAACACAGTATATAACTCACTTCATACTGAGAGAGAGCAAGACCACAGCACACAACTGCTCAGCAGACACATCATCTAGGTAGGAAAAAATATCTTCTCTTTATGTCTGTCATCTAACAACCATTTAAGTGTGTGATATGTGTATGTGATATAAAATATATGACTATGTATTTTGACTTTATTTTTGATTTATGATTAGTAAGTATTCAATTACAATGACAAATTATGCCTTTATATTCAGTTTGAGTACAATACCAATGCATGATTGGGTGCATGAGTCTTATGCTATATATATTTTTAATAATAATATTTTCATTGACTCTAATGAACTATCAACTCTAATTTCACAAAAAAAATTACGTTCCACAACTGTGAATAAAACGTTTTTATTCATAATTTATTATGTTCTACTGTTGCTGGTATACTTTCTATGACACATTTTTAATAATGAACTTTAAAGAGTCACTGTTAGAGGAGGCATGGCTTGATAAGTTCAATACTACCGGTAATCACATTATAGATAATGGGTAAACTCTGGAGAACAACAATCTGTATTTTCTCGTCTATTATATGTTGCAAATTCTCAGAGTATAAAAATGACTTGATGAAAACAAAAACAAAAGAAAACAATTTGCATCTCAGCACACCTGTGCAACAGGCCGTATTCCATGAGCAGACTGTTGCGTTTACAGCAGCCCGGGTCTGTCTTATTTAGCAGTGTTTGCTCACTGCTTGGCAACCATCTTTAGTGCTTCATCTTGAAAATAAAAAGACTTCCTGCATTCACTGTCTGCTACAAATTACACAGATGAAAATCCATCAATTAGTACATTTATCTGGCAAAGGATATAATGTGTTTTCCTTGATAAATTAGATGTTCTATTGCAAAGTTACTGAATTGGACCGTTTCCCAAGAATAGTCTCACACAAAAGATGCACTCTGCACTGCCTCGATCTGAATTTAAAAGCACGTGGATGTTGTCAGCAAGTGTTTGGATCTTGAGTAATTTGACACCTCAGTCTGGAAGGCTCAGTGTGTGGACATCAGTAAACAGTTGAAATGGAGTAAAGCCTTTTCTGTAGTTCCAATCAGACAGGCGGTTGTTTTGTGCATTTGATGTTCCTGCTTCTGTACACCCATCACTGACTGATTCTCAGCATTGTGGTTATCTGAGGTGAAGCATGACAACAGCTCATTCTTCATGTTAATTGTGATTGCTAACTCACTCAATTTTGTGATTACTCATATAGCGTTGGAAAATCATTTTAGTAAATCAATTTTATTTGAATGCTTTATTTCCATGAAACTGTTTTTAAAAAACAGGGTCCATTAAAACAGCCAAATGCCTATAGTTTACATCACAGCCATGAGCCATGACTTGCAACTTACTATAGCCTACAGAAGTAGGTGGTATTCAGACGAGGGACAAGTAGTGCAGCATGGGTAATCAATAGTTTCTCTCTGTTTTCTGCAAAGAAAAATACTGTACATTTTACATGCATAAATCTGATAAAAATGTATTTTGTCAATGTTTAGCAGTATGCAAGCATACACTGTAAAAAAAATTCAGGTCTCCAATTGAAAATTTTCTACCAACTAAAAAATTTAGATGTGATCAGTCACTAGAAAATGTTCAATTGGAGACCTGATTTTTTTTTAGTGTAAAAGTATCTGTTTAATGTGTTTGTTTTTTGTTAGAGAAATACTACTCCTCTAATAGCAAAAATAAATGATATTGTCTATAGTTATATATTTAAAAAATGTAGCACATTAAATAGCTTTAATGTAGTTCAGTGTAGTAGCTTGTAATGTAGGAACCACAACATTTTCAAATGGGTTGCTTTACTGTTGTTCAACAACTGACATATTCGGTCAAAGGGTTCAGATTATGTTCAGTAGTCTTTCACAATCACAAACAATCAATGTTTGTCTTTGAATCCATTCTAGTCATGCCAGTTTAAAGCTGGCCAATGTGGATATTCACGTTCAATGGAAAAAAAAAGAAAGAACAAAAGCAATAATTAATATCGAATCACACTTTCAAAAAGTAATTCCGCCCTCAATAAAGAAACCAGTTGTCATTATAAGTAGACAGATTCACTGAAGTAGAAGCATAATTGTTCTCAGACTTGCACTAATATCTGTGAGAGGCTCTTTACCATCAATGGCTTTTTTTCTACAATGCTTTGCTCACACCAGTCTGTACATAATTTGCATGGTAGACTGGCATCACTGGTGAGGTTATTGTGTGCAAGTCCAATCACCTGCTCTCAGTTTAACCTTGAGCCTCAGCGCACAAAAGAAAACACAATCAATGCCATTCTGAGGTTATTAATATCACCAATTGAATTGTCTTTTCAGAATATCCTCACTAAGCTCACCAAATGCAGTTTGGAAAGGAGTTTGTGAGGCAAAACAGCTTCTACAAATGTGTGATAAATGAAGGGGAAACAGGCCTGGATTCTCAGGATGTGTTTGAGGTGCGTGTTGTTTCTCCTATAGATGTGTTTTGGAAAGCTGAGGGCGGATGGGAGCACAAATATTTACAAAAGATGATGCCATCAGCATGTGTGTATATGTTTACTTACCTATCCAGTACAATAGCAACCAGAAAAAATACCAGGTAACTGAAACTGACTTGTGTTGTGTTTCAACTTTCTTTGGCATGATGCTTTTAAAATCTGTTCATCTGCCAGTTGGCTTTCAAAGGGAAGGCTTCTGCCATCAATCACCTGATCCAGATAAGTCCAGAAAACCTAAGCTTCAGGGATGAGAACGGAGCTAGCCCACTGCAGTATGCCTCAGCCGGAGGAAACCTGGACATAATTCGGCTCATTGTTTCTACTGTGGGTCCTGAGGGTAAGACTTACTCCTCGACACGGTTTTAAATTACAATGTAATCGAAGTAAGGGCAGGTTTTTACTTCCATATTGTGATGCTCAAAAAAATGTAGGATAGTGACTTAGTTCTGTCTATCAGTTGTTGATTGGATGCAGATCTGAATGTGAGCTTGCAGTCAATTGTAGTTTAACTGAGAGTTTAACCCTTAAAGACCGAGACAGCCGCCTGCGGCTAAATTAACTGTCGTTCTAAAATGTTTGATAACTTTTAAACCGCTGATCCAATCTGTATGCTGTAAAATGCACCGTAAAGAGGAGAATTTCAGCTTTTTTTTTGATTGATCATTCAAAGGCTCTGTAGTAAGCATGGATGCGTCATCAAAATCTGCAGCATTCATTCGTCAAGGAAACGCATGTGGGTTGTTCCCCTGAGCCAAACAGAAATGTGCTGCGTTCCAGCTGGTTTTTATTATGCCCTTCACTTGCTAACTTCCCTCCATCTTGTTCACTCGGATGTGCGTCATTGCTTACGTTGCATGAGTGCCCACTACTGGAGGTACATTTGCGATGGGCTTAACTGGAACATCCTAAGCCAGCCTTTCTCAAAGTGGGTGCCGCGGCACACTGGGGTGCCCCCTGACTGTGTCAGGGGTGCCGCCAAAAAATTACGTAGGCTAAAAAAAAAAAACAAATATGAAATTTCATATATAAAATATATTTGAATTTACATAAATACATTCTTCTTCTTTTTAACCCTTTCGCACGTACTATCACACATTCACACATGTGATTAGAACGGTCAGTGCATCACGTTCATTCAAATGTAAATTCAAATGTGCTTTCGCGTTGGCTTGCACTGAGCCAGAGACAGGCGCGCTCAGACTTGTCATATATCACAACTTTTCAGTGTTTTCAGCCACATAATGTTTATTTTAGGTTTCATACGTATACGTACTAAAAAAACAATACATTTAGAGTTTGTATAATACACAATGATGAAAAATGAAGAGGCAATAATAATCCTTTCCATTATAATTAGTTTTATTCATATCAGATACACATTGTGTAAGTAACTTTAAAGTTTACTCTATTCTTCTCCCAGTTCACCTGCCACTTACTTTTATGTATTTTGGGAGAAGTGGAGGAATTCACGTCTTGTAAATCCAACAGATCCGATTTTCTGAACTGCGCCTGCGGCGGCGATGGCGGCGCCCATCGTGCATACAGCTCAACTAACGCGATCGTTTTAAAGGTGTTTAAACGACAAAACACTTCCACTTGTATATATTTGACAATCGGAATATCAGATATTTCAGGCCATATCTAACAAATTTGTGAATATTTTGAATAAAAAAGGAAAAATGACATAAAAGCAGATCATCATTCATTCAGCTCTGTTGTTGCTGCGGTGTGTCACGTGACAAGCAATGACGCGTCACCATGGAAACCATAAAGTGACACATTAATAACGGTCGCTTTGAAAAACTCACGCTGGAGGGTCAGCCAGAATGTTTTAAATTTACGTGTGAAAGGGTTAAACATATGAGCGGATTAATAAAATTGTAAATTAATTTTAGATAAACATATATATATATATATAATTACTTTGCAAACCTGTGTTTTTAAAGGTGCTATAAAGTTGCTATAAAGTTGTTATTATTATTGTTATTTACAGTTCGTATTATGCTCTGTTCATTACTGTCCTGTCTAAATAAACAGGACATTTGCATTTAAATTTGGGTTATGCAGTGTTTTTAAATTATATTTTAAACTGGGGTGCCTTGAAATTTTATGCACTTTTGAAAGGTGCCCTGACTGAAAAAAGTTTGAGAAAGGCTGTCCTAAGCCCTTGATCACTTGGAATCCACTATGGAGATTTTTTTTCATTACAAAATTGTTTAATGCAGCATTCTATATGTATATAAGTGTGTTTGGGTTGTTTTAGAGCTGGTCCAGTGTACCACGGCCCGGACGAAAACCAGACTGTTCCTCCTGAATCCGAGGTTCTACTATCGGCCGTTTTCTCCTCTCCAGTACCCTGGCATAGACTTTCCCGGGGAGGCTGAGAAGTGTGATCCCCTTGTAGTTGGAACACACCCTCCGGTCCCCCTTCTTAAAAAGAGGGACCACCACCCCGGTCTGCCATCCCAGAGGCACTGTCCCCGACCGCCACGAGATGCTGCAGAGACGTGTCAGCCAAGACAGCCCCACAACATCCAGAGACTTGAGGTACTCAGGGCGGATCTCATCCACCCCCGGTGCCTTGCCAGCGAGGAGTTTCTTGACCACCTCGGTGACTTCAGCTTGGGTGATGGACGAGTACTCCTCTGAGCCCCCAGCCTCTGCTTCCTCAATGGAAGACGTGATGGCGGGATTGAGGAGATCCTCGAAGTATTCCTTCCACCGTCCGACGACATCCCCAGTTGAGGTCAATAGCCGCCCATCGCCACTGTAAACAGCGTTGGTAGGGCACTGCTTCCCCCTCCTGAGGCGCCGGACGGTTTGGCAGAATCTCTTCGAGGCCAGCCGATAGTCCTTTTCCATGGCCTCACCGAACTCCTCCCAGGCTCGAGTTTTTGCCTCCACAACCACCCGGGCTGCAGTCCGCTTAGCCTGCCAGTACCTGTCAGCTGCCTCAGGAGTCCCACAAGCCAACCGGAGACCTTGCGTCCACAGCTCCGAGCGGCTGCTTTGACAAGGGAGGTGGAGAACATGGTCCACTCGGACTCAATAAAAGTTAACTACTCAATAAAAGTTTTATAAATGAGGCCCCTGGTCTCTGTGAATACAGTGAGAGACAATGGTAACTTTAGCCACATTGGCACATTCAGAAAGGCAAGTTGGCAAACTTGCGTATTCTGGATATGAAGTTGGATCACGAAAGGTTGGTATTGATCCATCTTTGAGAAGGACCTAAATAGGACCAAAATATAACATATACTATATGTTATGTAACATATACCTATATTAATTGTCCCCTAAACATTCCCAGAAAGTCCTGAATTTTCCCTGAAGGAAAACGTCTTTTACACCAGCGGGGACCGTTCTGGGAACATCAAATTTCCAAATAAAATATGGTCCCCTAAACGTTCTGAGAACGTCCTGAATGTTCCGGGAATGTCCACCAAATAACATCCCCAAAGAGTTTAAAGAACTCCACAACATCACTGTCTCAGAACATTTTAGGAACGTTACCAGGCGACGTCCTTGACACCAGCGGGGACGTTCTGAGAATTTTCTGGGAACATCAAATTTCCAAATAAAATGTGATCCCCTAAACGTTCCGAGAAAGTCCTGAATGTTCTGTGAAGGTCCGCCAAATTATGTCCACCAACCCTTTAAAGAACTCCTCATCATGACTGTCTCGGAACGTTTTAGGAACGTTACCAGGCAACGTCCTTGACACCAGCGGGGACATTCTGAGAATGTTCTGGGAACATCAAGTTTCCAAATAAAATATGGTCTTCTAAACGTTCCGAGAATGTTCTGTGAAGGTCCACAAAATAATGTCCCCCAACCCTTTAAAGAACTCCACATCATGAATGTCTAAGAACGTTCTAGGAACGTCCTTGACACCAACGGGGACGTTCTGAGAATGTTCTGGGAACATAAAATTTCCAAATAAAATATGGTCCCCTAAACATTCCGAGAACATCCTGAATGTTCCGTGAAAGTCCGCCAAATAACGTCCCTGACACATTTAAAGAACTCCACATCATGACCGTCTTGGAACGTTCTGGGAACATTACTAGGTGATGTCCTTTACACCAGCGGGGATGTTCTGAGAACGTACTGGGAACATACAATTTCTAACGCCACTACACCATTAGCTGCACTGTCAAACAAACAGATAATCCCAGCAAACAGCAAAATCAGTGACATTTCATAATTAATTAAATCTGACAACCCATACATGCAACTAACATTTTGTAGAAGGTCATAAGACTACTTTTAGATCAATCAAGGAAGTAAACAACTTCAAAGTTTAGGATCCAGTTGAATTAAGAAATTGGATATGACTCTTGAGGCAGCAAATACGTGATCTTCATAATCTACATAAAATGACATTTTAACCATCATAACAAACAACATATTTTGAGAAATTACACTTGAGTCTATGCTTTGCACTAATTGCATTGTAAATGTATAGATTTGTTTTGAAGGCCTTGTCCTTAGGCCTTGTTTATTCGCACCAGTCTTTTGCTATTCAGATCACATCAGGTCAATGTGTCATTATGTTCTAATGATTATAAAACTATCACATAATCTCCTCAGGGATCACACACTTACGTCACTGGGCTGCTTATTGTGAACACAGTACTTCAATAAATCATTGACAAAACAGAGCCACCGGTTCACTCACTACCAAATGATATTCAGAGTGCACATTTCTCTTCTTAATTACATCTATTACAGTGCAATATCCTGTAGAAATAAACAACTTTAACCAGCCCAAGGTGGTTAGCTGGTCTCTAGCCCAAGAGATCTGTTCTGGTTTTAGAGGGGTTTTAGACACTTGTTAGCTGGCTATGCGAGATCAGCTGAACAACCAGCTAAATACTAATGATTTTTTTTCTCAAATCAGTCCCAAACTCCCCCCGTAGCAAATTCTAAAGATTGCATTGGTCATTTTAACCACAGTTGCCTAAACAAAGCTGACACAAATAGTAACCCTTAACTAAACCTTAGCCTTAGTATGATGTTAGTTGCTCACCCTGATATAGCGTTTTTGGCATTATTAGATCCATCCCTGACATTTCTGAACTCTGAACTGAATCAATGAAGTCTGAACTTGTCTTGACAGGTTCACAAATATTTATATGATGGTAAAGCTGAATTTTCAGCATCATTACTCCAGTCTTCAGTGTCATATGATCCTTCCTAAATCATTCTAATATGCTGATTTTCTGCTCAAGAAATATTCATTATTATTATTATTATCAATGTTGAAAACAGTTGTGCTGCTTAATATCTCTCTCTTTTTATTTTGTGCAAACCATGATACACTACCATTCAAAGGTTTAGGGTAAGTAATATATAAAAATATAATAATACTTTTCAGCAAGGGTCGATTCAATTGATCGAAAGAGACAGTAAATACATTTATATTTTTACAAAAGATTTCTATTTAAAATAAATGCTGTTCTTCATACCTTTCTATTCATCAAATAATGTATTTGTATCCACAAAAATATTAAGAAAAAATATTTAAAATAATTTCAACATTGATAAAAATAAGAACATTTATTAATAATTGAGCAACAATAATAATTGAGCACACAATCAGCATTTTCTGATTTTTGAAGGATCATTCATGTGACAAGTCAAGATCACTTAATTTAAAGCTGCAGTAACTTTTTGCGCTCTAGCGGTTAATAAACAGAACTGCATGCGTCTCGCTGAAGAACATTGCAGCCGGAGCTACTTCTCTCTGTTTATGTCTATGGCGAGTCATGCAGGGACTGTGCTCCTCAGCAGCGGTTACTACCAATCTGGTCTGAAATAATCCCAAAATAAACACTTATTATAAGTGTACCATAATGATTCAGGGGAAGACAAAAACACGGTTCATGTTGTACATTCTCATTATATAATTTTTGTAAATCTTGAACACAAAAAAGTTACGGACACAGCTTTAAGTAATGATGCTGAAAATTCAGCTTTGACATCACAGAAATAAATTACATTTTAAACTATATTAAAACAGAAGAGCTATTTTAAAGTGTAATAATATTTCACAATATTACTGAAATATTTTACAATAATCCTCTAAAGGAGACGGCTATCCTATTTGAACTTGAAATCAAAACTTCTGCACATTTTTATTCAAAAGTTCACAATTTATTACCTTCAGCCCTTCACAAAATTGCAATTGCGTAGTAATTTTAAATATGTTTTTTTTTTATCTGTAAACAAACATTTTCCTATTATTTGGTAGAATTCATTATTTGCTTTGAAGTCATTATTAGTGCCTTTCCAAATAAGGTTTTGACTCATCGTTATGACACACTGCTTATCTCGGAACGCTTATTGAATGTCCTACTGTCCTGAACGTCAAAACCATGGCATATATTTAGTGTTTTTTTGCTTTGCAGAGCTGAATGTACAAGATGAGCAAGGCAGAACTCCTCTGCACTGGGCTGTGGAGCAGGATCAACAGCAGAGCTGTGAATTACTGCTGGAGCTGGGTGCTGACCCCAACATCCTCAACAGCAGCATGATGGGCCCTCTGCATCTGGCTGTCACTAAAAGATACAATCATCTAGTAGAGGTCAGTCACACATGCTTCTGGTAATCTGTTACTGTCAGGGCAAAGAGCGGTAAAGATATGCGTTCTGAGTTTTGTTATGATGTGCATCAGACAGCATTAAAGATACATTGTCGAAATTATACAAGTCCCTTATGCTTATAATTTATTTGATCAAAAACCACAGTAAAAACATATTCTGAATTTTAGAACTGAATTAAAGAACTGTTTTGTGTCCTTTTTACATATACCATCTGTAGTAATAACATTAAATTATGCATAATTATATGCAACTAAACCCAACCCTAACCCTTATTATATCATAAGTACATGTTATTAATTAATATTAATTAGTATTTAAATGTATAGTTATAACTAAAATAAAGTGTAACCTACTGTTTTCTATTTTAATATATTTTCAAATATAATTTGTACATGGGCGTCGGAAGCAAAATAAATGTGGGTGGGTCCTCTCTCAGAAAATTTTTACTGGAGTAGATGCCATTTACATTAAGTACAAATATTGCCTTGTTTGCTAAATGTCTGCTTGGGAAAGACAAAATTACGGAAATCACCATATTTTTGAGAGTTGCAATAGTGTAGGGGTAAGATGCATGACATCAAGTTTTGACGCAAATCGAACTGAGGTTTGAATCCTCCTTTTGCCGAACTCACTCCACTCCACCTTTTCCCATCACATATCAGATCGGAAAGGCATCTATTTTCAATAAAAAATAAGAAAATATTAGAAAAGTGGAAATAAAGCGTCTATCTGTGTTTATCGGTTAGGGGTAGGTAAATGGACGTGCTGAATTAGAGACGATAAAAGTGTGTGGGTCCAATACCATTGATCATAAAAAGTGGGTGGGTACAAAAACCACATACAATGGTTCCGACGCCCATTAATATATACCTGTAATGGCAAAGACGAATTTTCAGCAGACATTACTTCAGTCTTCATTGTCACATTATCCTTCAGAAATCATACTAATATGCTGATTTGGTGCTCAATTTGTATCAATTATTTTTGTTGCTCAATTATTAATAATCTAGTGTTAATATTCTCATCATAAACAATAATGAAAATTTGGATACTTTCCAATTAAATTTGTTGAAAACTCGGAGAGATTGGCATGGTAATGGATATGGCAATGTTAATGTACTGTATTTGATTATTGCTGCTGCAGAGCAAGTACAGAGACTTGCTACTGCCAATATATTCACAGACATGCTGCCGCTGCTGCACATATAACATACATGAAATATCCCCATAATAGATCTATACAGGTGGAGCTGGGGAAGGTGGGAGATTACTGAAAGCGCGCTGCAGACTGCTAACAGCAAACACTGCCAGTATTTAAATGCTGAGCTCATTGGCCGCTGATGCCACAGCAACCAATCAGCTGTGCTATGTAGATAACGATGTGATGGCTAACAAATAGTTAAAAGTTAAGGACCTATCATTCTGGGCCATATTTCCGAGTTTCATGACAGGACTTTTTATTTCTGTCATTTGAATCATTCACAAAACTGATTTATTCAAAAAACACTACCTGTGTCTGAAATTGCACACTGACTAATATCTACTACTACTCGTTTTGAAACTAACTTTAGGACCATCAAAAAATATGTTCTATAGCAGGGGTGTCCAAACTCGGTCCTAGAGGGCCACTGTCCTGCAGAGTTTATCTCCAGCTTGCCTCAACACACCTGCTGGAAGTTTCTAGTATGCCTAGTAAGACCTTGATTAGCTGGTTCAGCTGTGTTTCATTGGGGTTGGA
Source organism: Gobio gobio (assembly GCF_949357685.1). NCBI lineage: Eukaryota > Metazoa > Chordata > Actinopteri > Cypriniformes > Gobionidae > Gobio > Gobio gobio. Next base: position 20,771,358 of record NC_137119.1, read on the forward strand.
GCAAAACTCTGCAGGACAGTGGCCCTCCAGGAGCACCCCTGTTATACAGTATGAATATGGTAGTATGAATTTCATTCATTCACCATTCACTTCAGAATCCTGCTGGGTGCCTTTTTGTTTTTGGAATGCTATGAACTCATCTGTCTACACTTTTTGGAATGCTATGAATTCAGACATACTAATGTTTTTCACATACTTTCCATTCAAGTAACTGCCTGAATTTGTAGCATTGTATTCTTATTATTTCTGCTGTATAAAGTTGTTTCAGAACTTCAGCATTAGCATTCTATGCTTTTGTGATTTCAGCCAGTGACTTTATGAGTGAATCACTGAATTGTTCATTTAACCGATTCATTCAGCATCGATTCTGTTGTGGCTTTGTTGGAATTATACATCTTTTTTTTTGGTAATTGAATAAAGCTGAAATATAATAACAAAAACTTAGAGAAATGTTAAAAGTAGAAATGTTACCTTACAATATTGTGTATAAAATGTAAGTTACTTAATATCAGTGTTGGGGAAGCTACTCTGAAACAGTAGTTTGACAAGCTACAAGCTACTTATAAATTAAAGTAGTTAAACTACAGTCAAGCTACCCTTATGAAAAAGTAGTTAGATACACTACAAGTTACTACTAAAATATAGCTACACTGTAAAAAATCATTGTGATTTAAACAGTAAAAGACTGTAAAAATGCTACAGTGAAAAATGGTTAATTGGTTAACAGAAAGTTTCAGTACTATATACGGTGACTAACCTTACATTTAATTTACAGTAAAATACCGTTAAATTTACAGTTTTTGGAAGTGAAAAAGAAATATTCATTGTGTAATTTAAAGTGAAAGCCCGTAAATTGACATTCCCAGAATTCCCTGCGTGACACTTCGCATTTGATGTATTTTCATTGAAATAACTGTTTTGTCTTAGTTTGTTCTAATCAATTATGTACATTAGGGTTTTATGTTACATCTAATGTTGTTAAATTAATGTTTATTGCATTTTTTAAATTTCATGTGTGTTACCATGATGGTGTTTAGTGTTTGCGTGAATGACTGTGCACCTTCTACATAGTATTGTCCACTGATTAGCTGCTTGTGATGAGCTTTGATTCATCACGTGATTCTCATCACCACTGTGATTGGTGCTTGTCAGTATCAAAGGTGCATAACAGATATTAGTATTTCAATTGGTCGGTAATTTAACATTATTTCAGTTAATGAAATAGGGTTTTTACCGTGAGTTTTTTATAGTGTACACGTAGTTATTACAATATAAACCTTTAAATTATATGGTTTTGAACTCTAAAATAAAAGTTTTTTTAAACGTTATTATTACATTATAAACCTTTAAATTATATGGTGCTGTCCCGTAAAACCTAAAACGTTACTGCCGTATTTTTTACAGTAAAGTTCTGGCAACCACAGCTGCCGGTTTTTTACCGTAAATTTAATGGGGATTTTTTTTTTTACAGTGTAGCTACATCGAAACTACTTTGAAATTTTTTTTTTCTGTTATTTACAAATAACTGAATAATCGTTAGTGAAGAATGTTTCAAGTTAAATGTTTGGGGTTTAAAACAACACAATGCAATACAATTATGATAAGAGTAAAGTTTTATTTTGTAAACTATCCAAATATAGCTACAATACTCAAATGTAGTCTATATCTCAAACTGACTGTCAAAGTGCAAAATCGTTACAAATGTCATGTCACATCAATGCAAGAACAAAATATAAGCAACTTGGATACACAGGAGTAGACAAAATGCAGGTAAACTCACAGCACGTGCAGTGATGCATCATACGGTGTGTGATCAGAGCCGCTCTGAGACGCGAATCATGCGCTGCTTGCGTGAACAGTGCACTTCATTCTGAAACCCGCGCAACCTATTTAATTTGATCAGAGCCTTTGCCGTGGGATAAGTGCACTACACTATTTTGCAATATTGTTTTCTGTTCAATTGACAGATGCTTTGCCAGTTCAATGACGCAAACACCACATTAGTGATCTTTCAGGTTCTTTAGCAGGATAATCAATTTAAAAAAGCTATTATTCACCTGTATGTGCTTGAAGTCTTCGACACAGTCAGCGTTTTAATCTTTTGTTTGTAGGCTATAAATCAAGTGTAACCTTTACTATTTGATTTGTGTTAAGTTATCAACCCACTCTTGTACGTCCTTTAGATAATCATCAGACGATCTCTTCTCTGTGAACCGTAAAGCCGCAAGATGCGCGATGAAACAATAGATGGCGGTAATGCGTGATTTTAGAATGTGATCAAATAAGAAGAAAACACTGTGCTGCTTCAATGCATTGCAGGATCGTCAAAACACAAAATGTAATGTAGCTTTTGGTCGCCCTACACCTCTTCTTGCTTGAAAAAGTAGTTAGCTACTGGAAAAGCTACATTGTTTTAAAAGCAACTGAGCTACTGACAAGCTACTGAAAAATGTAGTTAAGTTACTAGCGTCGCTACTTGTAGTTAACTACTCCCCAACACTGTTTAGTATTAACTGTTTAATGAACAGTTCTACAGAAGCGATTTCACACTTGTAATCTCATTCTCGTCCTCGTGCCTACAGTTGAATCACAGTCATACAGATTTTCTGGCTTGTGAGATATTTATTCGATAGCATAGGGAGAGCTCAGTGGGAAACTTAAGGGCATCTTCCATGTAGAATGTTCTTCCTGTTGGGCTGAAATGCTGAAAGAATTATATTAATAGAGTGCCTTGCAGATAATGATGAACATTTTGCTCATGTCTGGCACAGGTCCTTCTGTCCTGTGACAGAACAGATGTCAATCTGGAGGGGGATCTGGGAAACACCCCTCTGATGCTGGCCTGCTGCAGTAATAATTGCCAAGCTCTCCATTCTCTTGTGAGTGCAAAGGGCAAATAAAATGAAGTGTGACAGACATAATCCAGAATCTCACATATTGTGCAATACAAGTGATTATTTTCTTTCCTTACAGTTCAAACGTGGTGCCAAGATGTGTCTTCAGAACAAACTGGGTCACTATGGCATCCATATAGTTGCTTTTGCAGGTGCCAAAGAGGCCATGGAGCTGGTTTTGAAAATTGGTAAGCAAGTTTAATATACATGTTCCACCAATTCACCATGACGAATCCACTCCCAACCCATTCACCATGCTGCTTAGACAGACACTCAGATTCTGCACAATGCATAGGTGGTCCGGAAGGATGTGTTCAAGACATAAATATTTGTGTGGGTTTTTCCGACAGCTCCCTTTGGCTTAGAGACAAATGACACAGATTTCATTTACATTACAGTCCAGTTTTTTTAGATGCTGAAATTCAAAACATTTAAAACAGATAGAAGGGTCAACAGGTCAAACATGACTGGCAACCTCCGGCGCTATGGGATTTATTTGCAAGCATGTCACATGGTAGCCAAACAAAGCAGTCATGCTTTCATTGTGATTAAGGTTTGTGACATCAAAGGGATAGTTCCTGCAAAAAAAAAAAAAAAAAAAAATCAGTCATCCTTTACACCCTCATATAATTTCAAATCTGTATTACTTTACGTTTTCCTATAAAAAAAAAAAAAGTATATTAATTAATTAATGTAAATAATGTAGACCACTGGTCACTCTTTTTCCATGCATTTGCAATAAATGGTGACTGGTGTGTCAAAAAAACATGCAAAAAGGGGACTGGTGCATCAAAAAAAGATGCAAAAGCACCATAAAAAGGGGCCCATATGCCTCTTGCACTATATTCCAAGTTTTAGCTATTGTATGACTCCAGAAGTCTTGAATTCATGTCATTATATTCAAAAATGAACCTTTTGTGTGCTACTGGAGTTGTGGAATGACATTAGGGTCAGCAAATGATGACAAAATATTTTTTTTTTGAAAATGCCTCTGCATCTTCTTTCATCTGTATGAACAAATGATTTTTTTTCCTTTTATAAAGGACATTTTTCCCCTAATCTTATTAAATATAGGATATGCTTCAGCTTTCCTTTTATATTCTTAAATGTTATCAATAGCCTATAAAATTAGAATAAGACAATATAGGGCTGTTACCAATCAAATTAAATAATTTGCACTGAAAAATTACAACTTAATTAAATGATGTTATATGAGATTGTTTTTAGAGATTGAACCCTGAGTTGTGGAATGACATTAGGGTCAGCAAATGATGACAAAATATTTTTTTTTTGAAAATGCCTCTGCATCTTCTTTCATCTGTATGAACTGTCAAGTATGAAAAAAATAAAATAAAACTGAACTTTCATCTGCTCTCTTTCTCATCCTCATGAAGGAGAAGAGCTGGGCTATTCCACTTCAGTGCACATTAACTTTTCGGATAAGACCAAAAGCAGCCCCCTCCATCTAGCTGTACGTGGGGGAAACATTGAGGTGATCAAACTTTGCATCATTAAAGGAGCCAGAGTGGATCAGCGACAGGTAACTGCTGTTTCAATAGGTATAACATGTCTCCGTTAGGACTGTAACCATGATTCTCCGAGGAGGGAACAAGATGCTGCGTCAGAATGTTGACGCTATGGGTACGCTTCTGCGTGACCTGCATCTGAAGCATGTGTAAAATCACTTCAATCTCATTGGTGAGACGTAGTCCTGTGACAGATGACAGAGCCAAAAAAAAAAAAGACATCGAGACCAAACATCATCAGCTTCTATTGGCTAAAGTAAGTCGCTCTCAGGCATGCAGGAATTATGGTAAAGCGACCCAGCATCTCATTCCCTTCTCTGATCTAACTTTCTCTTGCGATCTTCTCGGCTGGCCAATCAATGTTTAGTGAGTGAGTCACAACCTTCAAACTTTCCTCATAAGCAGGGGAGAGAGATGGCGAATCCTCAAACTCCCCTGCCTCGACGCTTACAATATCCAACATAGGTGCTTCAGGGTCACGAATGAAGCCAACTCACAATGACAATGAGCGCTTAATAAAATTACAGAAGCTGATGATGTTTGGTCCGAGTGTCCTTTATAGCTTCCGGGTGCACGTCATCTGTCATTGCACAAGGTTTTGCCAATGAGATTGGAGTGATTTCCCATGTGCTTCAGATGCAATCATGCAGAAGCAAGCTCATAGCATTAACATTCTGATGAAATGTTGAGTTCCCCCGAAAGGGAAAGTTAAATAGGGAAAGCCCGAAAGGGAAAGCAAAACTAAAATTATCAAAGAACTCACCAGACTCGATGACCCAAGGTTTGTGACGCAAAAGAAATAGTTTTTTTTTTTTTCTGTGGCATGCATATAACTGTATAATATTGTTGAAATATATATATATATATTTTTAAATTTGACACACTAATGGGAAAGTCTGATAGGAATAGTTCAACCAAATTTGAAATGAAAATTCTGTTTTCATTCACCGAAACGTTCTTTTTTTCAGTGGTGGAGGAAGTACTGAATCTCAGTACTTAAGTAAAAGTACAAATACCCAGAGATATATTTACTTTAGTAAAAGTAGAAGTACCACAATGACAACCCTACTTAAGTAAAAAGTACCTGATTTTAAATGTACTTTAAGTATTAAAAGTAAAAGTACTTGCATAACAATGTATTCTCTTAATGTCTATATTCTAATAAAAATAAATAATAAAATAATATTTAAAAAAAACATTATGGGCTGTGGCATTTTAACTAAGTTAGTTTTGGGTTAATGTAATTATGCTCACCATCTGTGTTTATATTCTGACTTACAATTCTGGTTATCAGGGTGATCTGCAGAGTTTAATTATTCTGAAGCAATTTAAACTATAGTGTTCAGTGAACAGCTTTGACGTATTTAAATCTGCATATTTATGATTTTTTTCCTTTTATAAAGGACATTTTTCCCCTAATCTTATTAAATATAGTATATTCTTCAGCTTTCCTTTTATATTCTTAAATGTTATCAATAGCCTATAAAATTAGAATAAGACAATATAGGGCTGTTACCAATCAAATTAAATAATTTGCACTGAAAAATTACAACTTAATTAAATGATGTTATATGAGATTGTTTTTAATATTTTTTTGAATACAAATAAGAAAGGTTGGAAAGAATGTTTTAACATTAAACTAAACTGCCAGTAGGTGGCGGCAGGTATTAATGAGTGAATCATTGAGTCGATTCGTTCAAGAATGAGGCAGTCGTTTCTCTCTGTGAGCGGCGCTGATTTGTTTCCATTTCTCCTCATGAGGCTGCGCAAGCCACAACAGCGCAACCTTACCGTCAGTTCATTACAAGAGGACAAGCGTTAATGTTGAGCCCTGAAACTGATCAGAAAATGTAACGAAAATGTAACGAAATGTTGTAGAAATGTAACGAAGTAAAAGTAAAAAGTATGCACTATTGATTCTACTTAAGTAAAGTCAGATGTGTCAAAAGTATTCACATTCATTACTCAGGTAGAAGTATAGATACTGGGGTTTAAAAAGACTTCTGTAGAAGTTGAAGTATCAACTCAAGCTTTTTACTCAAGTAAATGTTTAAAGTACTGGTTTCAAAACTACTTAAACTATAAAAGTAAAAGTAATATAAGGGGAAAAAATGCCATTAAAGGGGTAGTTCACCCAAAAATGAAAATTCTTTCATCATTTACTCACCCTCAAGTTGTTCCAACCGATATGAGTTTCTTCGTTTTGAAGATTGAAGAATGTTTGTAAACAAGCAGATTATATGCAACCATTGACTGCCATAGCATTTTCCCCTACTATGGCAGTCAATGGTTGCTCTATCTGCTTGGTTATAAACATTCTTCAAAAATATCTTGAAGTATCCCTTTAAGGACAAAAGATTAGGCCGCGCCACAGTGCATACATTTTTCTAAAGGCCATAATGACTATAATGTTATATTAAAAAGTTAATGTTGAAAATTTTTAGATGCACTTGGCTACGCGTTTCAGCCGCATATATTCCCATTGAAAATGAACGCATTTTAGGACAATGCAAATACATTAAAGAACCATATACTACTGAGCATTAATGTGTTTCATGGAGCGGAAGATTTGATGACTAGTTGCCTATAAATATTGTAAAGGTGCAAAAAGTCAAAATTCAGAGGCATGTTATCAATAACCATTTTTTGAATGTGTGATTAGTGTGGCCAGATTGGGTCGACGATTTCCAGCCCAAAAACCTCACCAAATGTACATTTATATATATATTAAAAAATGGTTATTGATAACATGCCTGGTTATTGATAACAATTTTGACTTTTTGCACCTTTACAATACTTATAGGCAACTAGTCACTCCAAGAAAAAAAAAAAAAAAAAACTTTAACTGCCAAAATAATATATTATTTTATTGCCATACCAATCAATCTTGATAAGTAAGTTACCATTTTATCTCCTTAAAACATAACATTGATGATTAAAAAAAAAAAAAAATCCCAGTAAAACGGATCAAATATGACTATATGTCCAGGTAGAAACTGTCAAAACGGCTATCCCTCAGAAAAACACATAGGCTACATAATTTTCAATGTCAACAGTAAGAAGCCAATTTACATGCAAAAGCAATGTAATAAACAGGCATTTCACACGTTAATGCATATACATGTTACTGTACAATAATCCGTCAACAAATAAATAACAACAATGCGCTTACCTTTGTGTTGCACTTTGCTTTAACAAAACTACAGTATGTCTTTCGTGAAGTACATTGCACATGCACAGTCAAAATGGATTAATCGTTGATTTTAACATCTTTCAGCATCTGTCGGGGTTGCTTGTTGCAGTCAGATGTCCTAAGTGTGTATATGATGATGGACAGGAGTCACGGTTATATTTATAAAGAGTCTTCGAGTCACAGGTGTAAGTCACGTTTGAGAGTTGAGTCACTCTCCCACTCTTTACTGTAAATACAACTTACTGTATATCTATGCCACTGGCATAGCGATCACTGGAATATACAGGTACGAGTTATCGCGCTAAAAACCCGGCTAAAGTCATGAATGAGCACGTCTGCCTGCTGATCGCTGATTGGCTGAAAGTGCGTGCTCGTCGGCGAGTACCTGCCCTATCTGGCAACATGGTGTGTGATTTGTGCAGGTGCAGGCGTGATTGATCGCCTATAGCCCAGTAGGGTGTCAGAACGGTTTGTGTTTATCCTTCTCATCCAACCACAATCAAATTCACTCTGTCCGGATGGCGCGATTTATCTGGATAGTTTTTTTTTTTATGACAAGCCGTAATGAAAACATGCCGAAATGGAATAGGAGTAACGAGGCTATTTTTAAAATGTAAGGAGTAGAAGTAAAAAGTAGGCTGAAAAATAATTACTCCAGTAAAGTACAGATACTCAAAATTTCTACTTAAGTAAGGTAACGAAGTATTTGTACTTCGTTTCTTGACACCTCTGAGTAAAGTACAGATACGTGAAAAATGTACTTAGGTAAAGTAACGAAGTATTTGTACTTCGTTACATTCCACCACAGCTTTTTTTTTAAATATAAACTGTGGGACTTTGGAGACTTTGGAACTTTCAATTTCAATCCTGGACATTTTTATGTCAAAATATTTTTTGTCATAATTTCAACATTTGATGTCATAATTATGATTGACCAAAGCTTGATTCTTTGTGCTTCCATACCATTTGGTTTAGAACAGAAACCTAAAATCATAATTATGAAACAAAGAGACTTAAAATTATGACATTAAAAACGTAAACTATTCAAAATAATAACATAAAATAAATGAACATACACATAAAAAGGTCAAAATTGTGACAAAAAGACAAAATTATAAGACAATAGTTATTACATTTGATCTAATTTGACATGTTATAATTGTGATTTACCAGAGCATGTTTTTCTCTTATGTGGAGGAAATGGGCTTCAATAGAATGGCCTATAAACAGAAATCATGGCAGGTTGAAACCACTCCACCTTTCTGCTGACTAGATTATCCAGCAATTTGAATTTAGTCATAAACATATTTTATCATACTCCTCCTACAGCTGTAATAAGATACTCTGCAATTTGACATAATATAATCATGAGCCCATTATCATCAAGACTTATTTCTGTAAAAGCTTTTTGATACATTAAACCACGCCATACTCAGTAAGAAGTTTGGGGACAAAAATTGTTAAATATGCCTAATGTCAGGCTATAATGTCACGATTCTGAAAAAAAGTCCTTTCATGAAATGCAGCCATAGAAGAATGTGGTTTGCAATGAATACAAAAGCAGCCCGATATCCTGACTCTCGGTCTCGACCACACAGACACAAACACACTCACACTCCTCCATTTGTCGTCTTCAGTCTGTAGCAGCAGGGTTGATGCATTCAGTAATTGCTTCAGATAGTTAAATTGATACAAATTGCAGCCACTTACGTCTATAACTGAGCTTGGCCGTTCTGTCCATTGCCACAGCAATTCAGGGTGCTCTCTCATTAATGGTTTGCGTTATTGGTGCAGCAGCTGAGAGATTGTCCCCCTCTTGCATTACCTTGCCCTGCCTTGCCTTATGTCAGGCTAATAGCTGACTTCCATTTCAGTGTCAGTGTATGTGTGGCTTGATTGTTTTGCAGTGTGACAAATCTACGGCCCTCCACTTTGCCTGCACTCAGGGTGCTCTGGATGCCGTCAAAATCATGCTTTCCTCTTACAAAAGAGTGGAAGACATCATCAATATCAGGGATGGAGCCAATCAGACCCCCTTACATAGGTCAGTGTGATGCCATACTGCTCTTTAGTAGTCGTTATGAAGTGAACTAGCCTTCTGATTTATCTTAGAGCTGATCTCAGTTCATGTTAAAGGGACAGTTCACCCAAAAATAAAAATTCTGTCATCAATTAATCACTCTCATGTGGTTCCAAATCCATAAGACTTTTGTTCATAGCCAAAACACAAATGAAGATATTTTTAATGAAACTGAGTGATTTCTGTCCCTCCATTGAAAATCGATTCATCCAAAACTTTCATAAAGAGACACATAAATTCATATGAATCAAGCATACTTGAGCTTCCACTGACCAAATTTGAATGTTCTGTTTGATCACTGATCAATATTTATATGTGAATTAAATTTGTTCCTCATATAAAGCTATTGTGTCTCATCAGTAGACATGGATTAAACTGCTTGATTCGTATACATTAGATTTATCTTATCTCTTTATTAACGTCTTAAAGTATCAAGAGAGTTTATGTGAGGACTTTATGGTAAAAATATTTAAATAATCTTTTTTTTTAAAATAATTATATAACAGTTACATGTTAATATTAAATAAAAAAATGACATTATTGACAAATATATTTGTAAATATCTAAAGTAAAAAACTGAAAGAAAAAACCTTTACAAACTGTGTGTGTGTATATATATATATATATATATATATATATATATATATATATATATATATATATATATATATATATATATATATATATATATATATATATATATATATATATATATATATATATACTCCTGATATGTATTCTTGTTGGTACAACTTTTAAAACTAATTCTACTTATGGCTTTTAAAGCACTTTTTGCTATGACCAAACAAATGTATTTATAATGGTGATCCTATTGGAATTTGTAGCTATATTTGTTGATTAATTTCTTTGCTTCAATGATTAACAATTACTTTCTTTTCCTAATAGAGCCACATTGTTTGATCATATCGAGTTGGTTGAATATCTTATTTCAAAGGTAAATGTTTGAATGGCTGTTTTGTGAGAATGTAAGTGGTTGAAACATCCAAACTCACACCTGTATGTGCACTTTGTGAACCAGCAAACTGCGTTTCTTTGTATTGATCTTTTGATAAGACGAATGTCAACCACATATCTCAATATCTTATCGTATGTCCTTTGATAAAGCCGGTAATTCACTGTTATTCGGATCTCATTTGTCTTGGAAAGGGAGCAGAAATTGACTGCATTGACTGTAAGGGACTGTCTCCACTGCTGGTGGCCTCCAACTGCGGTGCTTGGAAAACCGTTGCATTTTTACTGTCAATTGGTAAAACATTTTCATGAATTTTCAACACATTTTATCTTCAATATCATTTGCATACACGTTTCTGCATATTTAACATGTTGTCCTATTGAAAAAAGGTGCCGATTTCAAAATCAAAGACAAAGCAGGTCGCAGCTTCCTCCACTTTGTCATTCTTCAACCAAAAGGGCTGAAAAATCTTCCTGAGACAGTCCTACAGGTGTGAAAATCTTCCTAAACATCAAGTTCAGTTTGTCAAATGCAGTACACTTTCGTTTCAAAAGAAAGCCTGAAGAGTCCAAGTGACCCTGTGTTGTTATGGATTATTACATAATGCATTGTTTTGAACATGCGTATGTTCTGTATATAGTTATGAGAACCCATTGCCTCCTCCAGAGTAATGCCGTGAAGGAGATGTTGTCTGATGAGGATGTTGAAGGCTGCACTCCTCTGCACTACGCCTGCAAACTTGGCATTCACGATTCGGTCAAAAATATGCTGGGTCTCAATATCTTCTTGGGTCAAAAGTCACGGGAGAAGAAATCAGCGCTTCACTTTGCTGCAGAGTGAGAACGTTTGTAATGCAGTCAGAGCTATATCAAAGCCAGATCTTTGTGCTTATTGTCTTATAAGTAATAAGTTTTGACCTACAATAACATATCGTTCCTGACCATTTATGAGAATTTTGCTGGAATTTATGCAAATGAATGCAGAAAAACTCCAAACTTTCACATTTCACATGCTCCCAAACCTGTTCATATTATGTCTTCTCCAATATCTGTCAGATATGGGCGTTTAAACACATGCCACAGGCTGCTGGAGACCCTCACGGACTCCAAAATGCTGAATGATTGGGACGAAAAGGGTCTGACACCCCTCCATCTTGCGTCAAGGGCAGGACACACACAAGTAGTGGACCTGCTGCTTCGGAAGGGAGCGCTGTTTCAAAGGTACACCATTCTTTTCTGGGAAAGCAAAACATCTACATTTTCAAACATATTTAGTCATCACAAGCAGTACTTCATTACTCTAATAACTACCAGGTAGTGTTTTTTTTGAACCCATAAACATTTATTTTGTTGGTATAAATTAATATATTTAGGTTGATTCAGCAATATTAAATCACATTTCTGACTGGAATAAAACCAGTTAACCAGTTTTAGGTTACTGTATTATAGTTTGTTAATATTTGGAATTAGATATTTTTTTCTGTTTTCATTTAAGTTAAAGTTTTAGTAATTTTAATATGTCAACTAATGAGAAATGTTGCCATGTTTAAGTTTAAGGGCCCTATTTTAACGATCTAAGCGCATGGCCTAAAGCGCATGGCACAGGTGCACTTGACCAAATCCACTTTTGCTAGTTTAAAAACAGTCTGCGCACCCCGCGCATGGTCTAAAAGGGTTGTTCCTATTTTCTTAATGAGTTATAGGTGTGTTTTGGGCGTAACGTGCAATAAACCAATCAGAGTCTCATCTCCCATTCCCTTTAAAAGCCAGTTGTGCTTGCACCATGGTGAGCGGACTTTTCCAGAGAGGAATCCTTTTATTTTTAATATTTAAAAATGTTTGTTTTAATATTTTAAAATGTTGGGTGCATATTACTAACGCACTCTTTAAATAACAAAAAAACACCATTGACTGACCAAAACTCACCATTGGTTTCAGTTGGTCAATGGCGCAGTCGTTTTAAGTTGCCCCAAAATAACAACGCGCCAACAATGCACCTGAACACACCTCTTTTCAGACTAGCACGCCCATGGGCGAACAAATGGGCACAAATGCATTTGCTATTTAAACAACGGGCGCAGGATTTGAAAATGATAATTACGTCGGGCTAAAAAAACCACATTGCGCCGGGTGTATGATAGGGCCCTAAGTTTATATTTTATTTTTTATTAGTTAATGTTTATTTTATTTCAAGTAATGAAAATGTTTTATGGTTTAGATATTGATAGTAGCCCTGCTACCAGGTCACGAATAGGTGAAAATATCAAAAGCTAAAATTCCTATACACTGTAAAAAAGGATTTGAGGCTTTTGCTACCTCAACTAATTTTCATAAGTCAGTTCAACTAAAATGTTGAGTATACTTAAGATATTAAGTTTAGCAGTGCCCAACTACTCCGTTTAATCAGAGTAGTTCAGGCAACATAGATTTCTAAGTTGTTTGAGCGGCCCCTGCATAAATACGTCGGGAAACCCCGCCGATCTCTCCTATGAGCCCTCCACAGCATGCGCCAGAAACTGCCATTTTGAATCAAGAGTTGCTGAGGTAAGAGCTAACTTTCTTATTTTATGAAAATGATTGTTAAACTGAGTGTAAACTAGATAAATATTACACAGGGTTGTTGGTGGCCACAATAAATATATTTTTGTCTGCATGTCACAGTGTTTTACACATGACCACGGATGTATAACTCGTTCTACGAATTCGTTCCTCGTTATAATTAAATTGTGTCAACAAATTAACAAATTAAGAATTAATTCACTTAACTTATTATATTCTCATTTTATTAAATTGTGGCTGCATTGTAATTCGTTCCCTCATTTATAATTAAAACGAGTTAACAAACAATGCGGCCACTATTTTCCTAAAAGGAGGGAATTCGTTTTTAATTTGTGACCACAATTGAATCACGGGGCAACGAATTAATGTCGTAGGATTGAATGTAGAATAATGTCTCGTGTAAGCACTGTTTCAGCCCTTGGATATCATTAAAACAGCTTGTAAACAGTCACAAAATGTTAAATTTACCTCAGAAAGCCATGAAATGACCATAACCTATATTGTATGCAATACAAATGTCTTATGCCACTATGTCTTATTTTTATAAAGCATAAAGAAAATTCTACCTCTAATTCTATTTGGGAATATTAATTTTCGGACTATTTGCAAATAACGTGTAGTTTGCGTCAGATATATCATTAGTCTCGTCTCGGGATTCTTCCTGTTAGTGAATAAATGCATCCGCTTTAAACATGTTTCGTAGTGGTCTTGTGGTAGTGCTCATAGTGTCAAAGGTTTCAGGTTCTAATCCGCCCTCAAATTTTTTTTCTTCATTAAAATCAAAGATGTTCAATGAATGTATATTAAGAGCATGGACACGTTTGTGGGCATTTTGTTTAGTGATTTCACCGGAAAGAATAGAGTCCCCATCATGGCATTAAGTGATATATTTAAGTGCTTTGTCTGTGTGAAGGCTGCACGAGACAAGAGAACGAAAACCCCGCCTGCTTTGATTTGATTGGCCATCTCAGTCATTTTTGATATCGACGAGCGCCGAGGCAGAACACACAGAACGTGTTTTTGCAGCGAGAGCCTTTTTTGAATAGATGTCGGTTTGCAGAGAGCGTTATGCGCGCTGCTTTTGCGCCCCTAGAGCTTCGCGTTAGAAGGAGCGCTCTGAGTGCTGAAGTTCCAATGAAATGAATCGAGAGGCGGGTCTTGCGTTGTGGCGACCGTTACCTTGATTAGACTGACAGGACAGCGGTTGCCTAGAGACATTAAGACTGCCTCAATCAGCTCCCTAGTTCAGTAGTCAGGGCACTGATCAGGGAGTCAGGCCATTGACTTATGTCCTGATCAGTGCCCTGACTACTGAACCAGGGAACTGATTGAGACGCACCCTTCAAAAACTGAGCACACTGCTATTTTCTAAAGAAAAAAAAACAAAAAACAAGTCAACCAAAAAAGGCAGTGCAGTGGGGAAATTCTAAAACGCTTAACGTGAAAAACGCGAATAATGAAGCATACTAAAGGCGGATCCCAACAGTTTAATCCGTGTCTGTGAGGTGCGTGAAATTATTGAGTTTATGACATTGTTAACTGTTGTCACAGTAAAAAAAAACATTTATCAAAGGGTTAGTTCACCCAAAAATGTCAATTCTATTATTAATGACTTGCCCTCATATCGTTCCACACCCGTAAGACCTCCGTTTATCTTCAGAACACAAATAAAGATATTTTAGTTGAAATCTGATGGCTCAGTGAGGCCTCCATTGGCACAATGTAATTTGCAATCTCAAGACCCATAAAAGCTAGTAAAGATGTTACAAAGTCCATCTCACTACAGTGGTTCTACAATAACTTTCAAAACATTACATCATGAAGCTTCGAAGGATTCATAACGCATCGAAGCTTCATGATGTAGTGTTTTGAAATCGATCATCACTATATAAGTCGTTATTTAGGGGGGTTTTTTGCGCACAGAAACTAATTCTCGTCGCTTCATAAAGTTATTGTAGAACCACTGTAGTGAGATGGACTTTGTAACGACGTCTTTAGTACCTTTTATGGGTCTTGAGAGTGTAATGTACATTGTGCCAATGGAGGCCTTTCTGAGCCATCGGATTTACACTAAAATATCTTCATTTGTGTTCAGAAGATGAACTTCTGGAAGTAGAAACTGGTTCTAAGAAGATGTCTTACGGGTGTCGAAAGATATGAGGGTAAGTCATTAATGACAGAATTAACCCTAACCCTTTAAAGGTTTTGGTAAATTTGCTATTAACTTACTCAGCTACAGTTCATCAAAGAAGTAGGTATTTTTTTAACAGTGGTCCTTGGTGATACCAGCTACCGTCACTTCAGAGTGAAAAAAAAAAAAACCGCATACAGATAAAACAAAACTAATACCTATGATGACAGTAGCCATTGTTTTGAATGATATGAATCACCAAGGACCATGATTTCAAATAAAAATCTTTACTGTTTGTAAACCTGTAAGACCTTCGCTCATCTTCAGAACACAAATTAAGATATTTTGATGAAATTGGAAAAAGAAATTACTGAACAAAGTTTTTATTTTGTTTTTTTTCCCCCACAAAGTATTCTCGTCACTTCATAACATTAAAGGATTAGTTGACTTTTAAATAAACTTTTGCTGATAATTTACTCACCCCCATGTCATAATTTAATTACTAAATACTTAATTATGTTCTTTAGACTACAGGTTCCGAACAAGAGGCAATAACAGAAGTTGACGTTGGTCTTCTCATCTTCTCGACTGAGGAAGGCAGAAGCAGCCAAGCACTACTGGCAAAGGAGATACTTTTGTCTACTATAACTAGTTTGCATATTGCATATTTTTTAAGATAAATGTTAAATGTACATGTTATGTAATGTCAATTTCCAGCTGCTTACTGTTATCAAAACATTTCAATTTAACTACATCTCTTTTAATGGGATAGTTCACCCAAAAATGAACATTTGATGTTTTTCTGCTTACCCCCAGGCCATCCAAGATGTAGGTGTGTTTGTTTCTTCAGTAGAACACAAATGAAGATTTTTAACACCAACCGTTGCAGTATCCAGTTGTATAATGCATGTCACTGGGGCCTGTTTAGAATATGACAACTATGAGAGTAAAACACATAGATATACGAATCCATATTAAACCCTGCGACTTGTGACGACACATGTCTTAAGACACAAAACGATCGGTTTCTGTAAGAAACTGAGCTGTATTTATGCTATTATTTTACCTCTGAGATGAATGTCTGGTCTGGTCTGAAGAGCACCATTACTTCCAGCGAATAAGGTCAAAATACTGCGTGATCATAGATATATACATAGATTCTTCATTTGACCGCTCCACGCAGGCACTAATGAAGAATATATATATATATATATATCTATGATCACGGCAGTATTTTGACCTTATTCGCTGGAAGTAATGGCGGTCTGGAGACCTGATGACATTCGTCTGGTCAGAGGTAAAATGATAACAAGTACAGTTCGGTTTTTCACAGAAACCGATGGTTTCGTGTTTTAAGACATCAATGTGTCATCACGAGTCGCAGGGTTTAATATGGATTCGTATGTCTATGTGTTTTTTACTCTCATAGCTCTTATACTCTACTGACACCATTGACATGCATTATACAACTGGATACTGCAACGGTTGGAGTTAAAAATCATCATTTGTGTTCTCCTAAAGAAACAAAGACACCTACGTCTTGGATGGCCTGGGGGTAAGCAGAAAAAAACCCCATCACATTTTCATTTTTGGGTGAACTATCCCTTTAAGGCAGTAAGCTGTTCTACTTTAAGGAAGAAATACTTTTTATTTCTATATTTACAGTTCTTTTGTATACTGAAGCTCATTTGCATACTTTTTTTAGGTAAATGTTCATGTAACGTTATGAAATGGCAATTTTCAGCAGTTTAAACTTTAGCTTTTATATTTCACAAAAACAGAAATGTGAATATGAAATGTAATTTTGTAGCTATTTTGTCGATTTTTAAATGAAAATAAAAGTAAAATAGCATTCTGCTATTATTCTACAAAGTCTTCTATGTCAATGAATCATTTTTATGTAGTAGTATTAGAAAACAGAAACTTGAGTTGTGTGGGCAAATTACGCAGTTCAGTCTGTTGTATGAACTTAACATTCCAACTACAACTAACTATTCTTGAAAAAGTAACCTGGCTGCCTTAAAAAAACGAGTTGATTCAACAAAATGCGTAGTTAAGCCAATTTTTACATTGTTGGCACAACTATTAATTATAAATTGACTCAACAAGATACTTAGTTTAAACAACTTAAGATGGCAGAAAAAGTTTGTTGGTGTAACTCATTGTATGTTGCCTCAACTGGGATTTAAGTTTATTGAACTTTTAATGTCTTGTTGGAGTAACTAAAAAACTTTTTCATTAAACTTTTAAATTAAAGTTGCTCAGACTATTTTGTCAGCTTCATCTTTGTTATCCCAACGATTAATTTTATGTTTAAGGAACTCCAATATATGTGCAAACAACTTAAGTTTCTTAGCTAGCTTAACACAAAATTTCAAGGCAGCCAGGTTACAAATTATTTTAAGTTGAATGAGCTTGTTCATTTTTACAGTGTACTTTTTAGCTAGGTTAGCGCCAACTACACAAAATGCACTTGGTTCCGTTGTGAGTTCATTCAGCTGGATGTTCTGTCATAAGTAATTTCTTTAGTAATTTGTAATTTTGGAATCTCATTTGGAATCTCTAGTGATTACAAAGGCTGGTCCTGTTTACATCATGCTGCGGCTGAAGGATACACACAGACAATGAAAATCCTCCTCGCAGCCAATGTCAAACTACTAGATGGAACAAATGAAGATGGGGTAAGCGGCATAACAATCCCTAACACCTGTGGAGCACAGTCAGTTTGAACAATACAATTACCAAGCCATAGGAAACTATGCTGTGAAAGAAAATTTGGTCGTAAGATTGTGAAGGAAGAAATTAATACCTTTATTCAGCAAGGATACATTATAAGTATGTAAGACATTTACAAAGTTACAATGTAAAACTTTCTATTCATCAAAGAATGTTAATTTTTCTTGAACACCAAATCAGCATATTAGAATGATTTCTGGAGGATCATGAGACACTGAAGACTGGAGTAATGATGCTGAAAATTCAGCTTTGCCATCACAACAATAAATTACATTTTAAAATATTACATTAGAATACAGATATTTTAAAATGTAATAATATTTAAAAATATTACTATTTTTACTGTATGTTGTCAAATAAATGCATACTTGTTGAGCATTAGATGTTTTAAAAAAAAATGTATTTATTTTTGTACTTTTACTATACTATATTTATTAATGAAAGCAATTGTCATTTATGATAAGTTTGAATGACACTGCCTTTTAATCATACATGTATGCTTTAATAGAACACAGCTCTTCACATTGCTGCACAAGCGGGACATGAAGGTGCTGTTTTGCTGTTATTGGACCGAGGAGCTGAAATCACACTCAACAATGCTGACAACTCTTTTTTGCATGAAGCTGTGCGAAATGAGAAAAAAGATGTAGTGAACGCCGCCATCGAAAGTGAGAGGTAAGGAGACACCCACGTTCAAGATGACCATGCTAATAGCCTTGCATTGCTGGGACACCCCAAAGTTCCCCTTCGAGGGAACTCGAACTGCGTCATCGTGACGACACTTTGGGGAACGCCCTTAGCGTAAAGCGTCTGAAGAATGAATGGAATCTGCCCAATCCTGATTGGTGTTGCGTCATGACGTAGTATGTGACGGCATACCCGGAAGATACAAAAGGACGTCTGAACACAACAGAGATAGCTTTCTGCTCTTCAGCGTTAGCGCTCTGTGTTTGTCAGTTTTATTTGGTGTTGTTTGTCTACCAACGTTGTTTTCACAAGCATTTTCTTACGGCTCGCGAACTCCGTGGCTGATCCTGTGCCTGTTGAGGCAGCACGGTTGATCAATCATGGGGCTCGCAGATGGGTCTGTCAAGGGGAACCTAAGAGTGCTGAGGCATCTTCTCCTTCCCTGTTGGACAGTTCCATTGTTCTCCTTCCCCGTGTGGAAGCCCGCGCTGCGGCTTCTTCCCCCGGGGTGGAGGACCCGATGCGTGAGCTGTCGGATTCTGAGGGCTCCGTATCGAGGCTCCTAATGCAAGATTCAATCCCGCGTTGCCGAGGCGGCGCATAGGTTTTGGGTCTGCTATTAAAGTGATACAACGTGACACGGTGAGAATGCATGTGCCGTGCGCCTTTCGGGTGTTTCAGCCTCGCGCCTGTTGGCTTTCTTCTCGAGGGATGAAAGCCAATTGTATTATAGCGGCTTGAACCACGTTGCTGAGGCAACGTGTGGTTTACGAGTCTGTATAAATACAATAAAACAGTATCGTCTGATGATTATGGCTGCATTTAATTCTGAGGAATTAAATTAAATTTGATCTGACTTTGAGGAGTTAGATATTCAGCCTATCATTCAGACCATGTTTCACCGTATTTGAGACTGCATTTAATTCCGAGGAATTAAATTAAAATATTATCTGACTTTGAGGAGTTAGATGTATTTTTTACTCAGCCTATCATTCAGACCAGGTCAGACGGGTTGGGTGATTATGATGGCATTTAATTCTGAGGAATTGAGTGTCATGTTATCTGACTTTGATAAGTTAGATACTTTTAATTGGTCTGTCGCCCAAGCGTGTTTGACTTGTCTGGATATTGATCTAAGATGGGAGCAAATCATGCATGGACAGTTCCTGAGGAGGCTGCTTCCATGCATGGTGAGGCTGCTCCTCCTGGAGCCCTCCTGAGGTTGATGTCGTTCTCGCCGCCTTGTGGCCTGCAGGACACATCAGTTTCAGGCAATTGCTAATCGCAGTGTCCGCCCTAGTTTTGCGGCCCTGTCGAGCTGCTCCCTTAGATGAGGCCCCTGCTGGCCAGCCCCCTCTCCCGGGTAGGAGCGGTCGAGGTCGCCTCCCCTGTGGAGCTTTTGGGAATCGATGCTGTGCTCCCGCCGTCTAGTACGCTTCGGTTTAAGTTTGCTTAAGCATTTCCATGTCGTGATTCAAATCCAATCTGATCCAGGACTGGCCTGTCACGGTGGATCTAAAGAGGATGCATACTTCCATGTATCCATCCTTCTGTGTCACGGGGAATTCCTGAAGTTCGCTTTCGGGGGCGAAGCGTATCATTATCGGGTTCCTCCATACGGCCTGGCTTTTTCCCTCGCGAGTAGCAGCAGTTCGGCATTGAGATGTCGTCCTTGGCTGCTCTCAGTGCTTGGGGTTGAGACTCTACACACAGTAGCGTGTTGACGCCTTCTCAGAGAACCCTGTTCCTGGGAGCCGTATGGGATTCTCTACGTTGTGGGCACAATTGTTCCCTGCGCGTATCGAGTGATACGGGCAATGGTCTCCAAAATGAAGCTAGGCCGCAGCATCACAGTGTAGCAGTTTAGCACTACTGGGACTTATGGCAGCTGTGTCCAACAGAATATCTCTTGGCCTGCTACGCATGAGACCCCTACAGTGGTGCTTGGGAACCAGGGGGCTTTCCTTGAGGGGAAATCCATTCTGTATGACCAGGGTAACGCGCAGTGGCCTTCGTTCCCTCGTCATATGGAAAAAACCTTGGTTTCTGCCCCAGGGGCTGGTGCTGGGAGCATCATGTTGTCGGAAGACCATTCAAACGGATGCCTCCTCTCACCGGTTGGGGCACGGTCAGGGAAGGCCGCTTTGCAGAGGTCTATGGGAGACCCAGCATTCCTCCTGGCACATCAACTGCCTGGAAATGCTGGCGGTCTACAAAGCTCTGAGGAGCTTTTTCCCAGACCTCCGCGGCCACCATGTCCTGATACGGAAGTGAACCAAGGGGCTTTCCTTGAAGGGAAATCCATTCTGTATGATCAGGGTAATGCGCAGTGGCCTTCGTTCCCTCATTGTATGGAAGAAACCTTAGTTTCTGCCCCAGGGGCTGGTGCTCTTGAGGAGCTTTTTTCCCGGACCTCCGCGGCAAACATGTCCTGATACGATCCGACTATACGGCCGCAGTATCGTATCTGAATCATCAGGGGGGCCTGAAGTCGTGCCCTCTATGCAGACTGGAACACCAGGTCCTCCTGTGGTCCCAGGGGAGGTTGTCATCCCTCAGGACGATGTACATCCCCGGGGACCAAAACCAGGGAGCAGACATCCTGTCGATGCAGGGGCTGAGGCCCGGGGAATGGCGACTCCACCCTGAGGTGGTGGAGGCCCTGTGCGAGAGGTTTGGCCTGGTGGAAGTGGATCTCTTCGCGTCTCGAGAGACGTCCCACTGCCCACTGTGGTTCACCCTCACCCATCCGGCCCCGCTGTGGCTGGATGCCATGGCACAGACGTGGCGAGGCTGCGTCTGTATGCTTTTCCCCCGATCACTCTGCTCCCGGGAGTTATGGAGCGTGTCCGCCGGGAGGGCATCAGCCTTCTCTTAGTAGCACCCCGGTGGCCCACTCGAGTATGGTTCTCCGACATTATCTACCTGCTGGACGGTCCCCCATGGCAGGTCCCTCTGAGAAGTCTGCTCAGTGGAGAAAGTCAGACCAGTTGTTGGTGTGTTTTGGTTCACCCCAGAAGGGGCTGCCTGCTTCAAAACAGACAATCAGTAACTGGATTGTCCAGGCTATAGCCACGGCTTATCAGGTGCGCAATCTGCCTTCACCGTTGACCGTGAGGGCTCATTCCACCAGGAGCATGGCCTCCTCGGTGGCCCTCCTTTCTGAAGCCTCTATGCAAGAGATCTGCGAGGCGGCTGGGTGGGCCACTCCGCACACCTTCATTAGATACTACAGTCTGCATCTCCCTGAGACGCCTGGCGCTAGAGTGCTTGCCCCCCTAGTTGTGCCTGGGTTCCAGCTTCACACTAGGTTGGGTATGATTGGTGCGGCATAGTGGGTACTCGTTCCCCAAAGTGTTGTCACGATGACGCAGTTCGAGTTCCCTCGAAGGGGAATGTCTCGGGTTATGACTATAACCCTTGTTCCCCGAGAAGGGTAACGAGACACTGCGTCTCGTGTCCACCCAATCAGACAGAGCGCTTGCTTCATCGCAGAACGCTATCTCTGTTGTGTTCAGACGTCTTTTGTATCTTCCGGGTATGCCGTCACATACTACGTCATGACGCAACACCAATCAGGATTGGGCTGATTCCATTCATTCTTCAGACGCTTTACGCTAGGGGCGTTCCCCAAAGTGTCATCACGATGACGCAGTGTCTCGTTCCCCTTCTTGTGGAACAAGGGTTATAGTCATAACCCGAGACATTAATGCCTGTAGTAAAAACTAAACAAAAAACCCTGTATATATGTGTATATATGTATATGTACATGTATATGTATATGTATATAAAAGCCATTATGTCACTTTTTTCTAAAATGAGGCAACAATAAACATTTAAGTTTCCTGTTCCATTTGAATAAAACACAAAAATATCTCAAAAACAATTTCAGTGTAGGATTTTTAATGGAACACTATTAGATAATAAGTTGTGGGTTTACATTTGCAAAAATTATTTTTTTTAAAACCTATTATATTTTTCTCCTCTTAGTTTGTCAACGGTTGACAAAGACATATTATTTCACTGCAGGTTTGCTGAGGCAATAAAGACATTTAAAGCAAAATCCCGCTGTGCAGTGATGGACATCATAGAGTTCCTCCCAGAGTCTTTCATGGTCTGTCTATTAACTTCACAACTCAAGAAAATCTTTGAGATATTGTTGATGAATTCTTTGACATGAACCCCCACCCCCCCCCCCTCCCTCTCTCTCTCTCTTCTGTACAGCACCTTCTGGACCGGTGTATTAAAGAGTCTGATCATGACGCCAACAGTCCAGATTATCATGTAAGATTTCCACAAATGTGCAAACAGTTGCATTGTAACTATTAATGCTATAAAAAATGAATTAATGCTATGCAAAATATATATTTTTATTTATTGATATTGGCAGATCAAATACGATTTTCAGTGGCTTCAGGCTCCTATACAGTTGAAGAAGTTTGCTAAAACAGACAAAACAATGACTTTCCAACCATTGGCAGCTATGAATGTAAGTCTCTTTAAATCATGTTACTATAGGTTACATTCCTTCAAGGCATAATTTCTAACAACGTAAAATTGTGTATTAAAGGAGAAAACTGAAAAAATTTGCATTTTATCTAGTGACATTTGACTTTTGTACAATGGGGTCATTGTGCAGTATACATTATTAAATACAAACTTCTGATTTATTTTGCATCTTGGTTTGAGAATAAATTATAACCCTTATACCTCACTAGGCAATGGTGCGGTACAACCGTCTGGAGCTCCTCACACATCCTGTGAGCCGAAAATACCTGGAGATGAAGTGGTATGTTAAAGATGTATTGTAACTCTCTCAGAAAGTCCCTACAGTTCTGGTTGTGATGTTTTAATTCACTATAGCCCTATTCAGATGGTAATTGTTTCTCATGAGGGTGTAAGGTCACCTTAATATTTACAGGGGCTAGTGCTGTTTAAATCCCGATTGTCAGTGTTCTTCTCCAACCACACAGGTAAACAATTCCCGGTCTAATTACCTTTTTTTTTTTGACAAACACCAGGGGGTCATGTGGTAATTTCATTGCTGTCTGAATTTAGATCTCTGAGTTTACAAGAAGAGATCAATTCGTCACTGTGTAAATTGTTTTTGACCACTGCCAAGCACTGTACAGTAACTGTTGCACTTTGCAGTAATGTGCATGCATTTAAAATATGGACACTTTTGTGAAATGCTGGGAACAAGAATAGTCAAGTCAAGTCAAAATACCATTTCACTCTAAGAAGGAATGTAGTTGTGATGATACTGAATTTTCTACTATTTATTTATGTGACATGACACCCCCAATGAAAAATAGCCAAAGAATGAGACCATAGATGGGCTGGCAGAAGGGAACACCAAGGTGGACCAGAGTGGAGACGAGAAGCCAGAGGATGACCCAGAGCAGAGCCAGGATGAAGGTCCACGGCAGAACTGATGGAGGAGCCAAGATGGAGCCAGGAACCCAACTGACAGAGGTAATGTCGTGATAGGAGGAGACCCAGGAGGAACAAAAAAGATGAAGACCCAGGGTGACACTGAAGGCCTGGAGGGCAAAGGTGGCTTTCTTTACTGAGGTGAATGTGTGGACTTGGCAGACCTGTGAGGTGAGACTGAGGATGATGGTGGAATTGGAGGGAAACCAGAGGCGTGGAGGGTCGAGACGCAGCAGGAGATTCACAAGTCCAAAGCAAAGCCAGAGCAACGATAGAACAAGGTGGAGCTAGAGGGACGAGGGAGCCTGAGGGATGGCAGGCCATGGTGGAGCTGAGGGAGTGGGGCTGAGGTGGAGTACAGGGCATGGGTGCCTGAAGCAGAGCTAGGAGATCCGAGGAACTGAAGGGAGACAGCGGAGCCGAGGAACTGGATGGCTTTGGCAGTGGAGGAGGGAGAGGGAGGCTGGGCGAGACCATCAACAAACAAAGAATGATGGGGACTTGGTGTTTGGCGATGAAGGAGACTTGATGCTGAACAATGAAGGAGACTTGATGCTGGATGATGAAAGAGAATTGGTGCTGCGACAAAGGAGACTTGGTGCTGGACGATGAAGGAGACTTGGTGCTGGGCGGAACCAGTGGCAATGAAGAAGACTTGGGGCTGGGCAGAACCAGCGGCCACAAAGACAACTTGGGACAGGGCTGAACTAGCGGAAATGAAGACGACTTGGAACTTGGCTGAACCAGTGGCAAGGAAGATAACTTGGGACTGGGCTGAACCAGCAGAGCCAACGGGGACAAAGGAGACTGGAACTGGGCTAAATCAGCGGGGTCAAAGAAGACTTGGGGCTGGAGTTAACCAGTGATGACAAAAGTGACTTGGAACTAGACATAATTAACGGAAACTGGAGATCTTGCCACATTTTATCATCCATCTTATCAAACAATAATTATTCAGCAGGGACCCAGTTCATAACATTTACCTCAGCAACGAAAGTGTGTGCGGGGCTCCAATCCATGCCAACAAACTCCACTAAAATACTTTTATTGGTGTGCACTGTTGTCAGCTCACGCACCTGGTCAGACTCCTTTCTGTGCTTGGGCAAAATTTGCCACTGACACACTCTGGCATTCGCTCTGTGGTGGGCTAGGGCTCAGAGTTTGTGGTGGATTTGGCTTATTATACATAGTGGGCATGACTGAAGGCTGGCTGGGCTCTGGGTCCGGAGTGGGGCTAGTGTTGTCTTAATCAGTTAAGCAGACAGTGAATGGCGGTCAGGTGTGCCCTCAACCACTTGTTGAGGCCGGTGTTGTAGAAAATGCATAATGAGCAGTCGGGAGAGTGGGTCAGGCACGCCAGAAATCTCTCATGTGATCCTCGAGGGAGTGATCTTTCTGCTCGAGGAGAAGCAGGCGAACAGCAGGTCAATTCATATATATCCTTTTCTTCTGCTGGTAAATCTAATCTGGGTTCAGTGTTTTGTCACGGTTGCATGCAGTGACCCAGAATGTATGAATAAAGAGATTGCACAGATTGTTATGCAATCTACTCACATCAAATTCAAAATACATTTTAGATCGAAGTATTGCATTTACATAAGGTAAAATTGTATCGCAATATTGACAAAGTCCAGTTGTAACCGTATATTGATGGTGCATGTAAACGCACTCATTTACCCTTTTTCCACCAAGGCAGTTTGAGTGCTGGTTCAGAGCCAGAACCTAGTTTCAAATCAGTTCTTTGTCTTTTGACACTCAAAGCACCAGCTCTGAACCAGGAAAGGTGGTTCTTAAGTAGCACAAAAACATTGCTGGTCTAGAAGTAAGAACCGTTTGCATCAGGGGCTGGGGGCGATGTTAACGTGACCAACAAGAAGCATTATTGCCATTATTGAAAAAGCAGCTAATTGCGCTAATAGCAGCTCGATTATAATCTCTGTCTATACAATTACGGTGAGTTGCATGAACACGTTGGATTCTCCGTGTTTGGATGCCAATGTAGGTTTGCAAAGCCATGTGCATCAACAGTAATGCAACAGACCGATTGACATATGACATCAAAGTACCGTGAGAGTGTTTGGAGAGCATACGACTCCTGCTTTTGAATCGCTCTTGCAGTGATGTCATATGCCGATCGGTCTGCACAGTGCCATTGCATCTCGAACAAGCCTGGTGTGTTTGCCGCTGCCATGCTTGTGTTGCTGGAAAATATGAGATGTATACAGTGGCGTAAGACCTGGATCTGTGGTGGCTCTCTAGCTCGTGGAAAGGCAAATCGGTTCTTAGAAGGCTCGTCAGTCGAACCAACTCCAAACCGGCAATACCACTAGCTCTGAGCTAGCACCCTGTTAATGCTGTTGGAAAAGGGGTACAAGCACATTGATAGCTCCGAACAATGAACAGAAAGAACTCAGGGCTTAAATACACACAGGGATAATCAACAGAATAAGAAACAGGTGTGTAACATCATTAAAAACTATGGCAACAAACAAAGCAAACAGGAACAGGGTAACACAGGACATGACCCTGAATACTATTAAACTAAACAAGACAAGAACGTGACAACATGAGTTTTGTCACTGTGTTGCCATGCAAAAATATGTTTACAGACATACCCATGAGAAACAATTACACTGTAAAAAAAAATCAGGTCTCCAATTGAAAATGTTCTAGCGACTGATCAATTTAATTCACAGAGATTCAATTTGGCCAACTAAAAAATTTAGATGTGATCAGTCACTAGAAAATTTTCAATTGGAGACCTGATTTTTTACAGTGTACTGATATGCTAATTTCAACAGTCACTTGTTTTTATGTCCTCTATAAAATAGTCACTGCTTTTTACTTTTGTGCGTATGGTTAAAAATAGCAGCAGTAGAGTCTTAACATCACTTCAAACAAATAGACTGGTTTACATAAGCGCACTATGGAATATTCTAATATTGTGTTTTATTCGGACAGGAAGGCATATGGAAGCAAGGTTCATTTGCTCAACCTGGCAGTCTACCTGCTTGGCTTGTTGCCCCTCACATACCTCATCCTCAATCTGAGACCGAGCCAGGACATTTCCACCAATGGCACATCAGTCATCATGGTGCCCGTATCATTTAGTGAGGTAGACAGCCTCTATTCAGAGCTCTATAGTTTCTTGCTGGGAATAGATGAGCTCAAAGAGTTTTGTAATTTGTGAGACAAATGACAGCTGGAGATGCTTATCTGTGACAATCAGAGAAGTTAAAGGTGAAATAGAATAATGGTAGTTGAATTTAAATGACAGTCATATTGATTGTGAATTACTCTTCAAAGTCACAAATGTCATAAATGTTAAGAGAGAGGATGATTATTATATAAACTTTACAGAATTGGTAATATATTTTGTCTTTTAACAGCTGTCTTCTAAATGTGGTGCTACACATCAACAGTGTAAAAACATATGGGAGGGCCTGTCTGTTACGAGACAATTTAGGGGGCACTTTCCATGAATAGAAATGAGTATACAATTCCCATTGCTTTTTACATTAAGGCAATAAAGTGCAACCCTTTTATTTTATTGTAAGAAAAAGGATTGTACAAATACTGTTCTTTAACAGAATACGAGAACAGAATATGGGTTCTTCAACCTATTTCAACTTTTAGCTATGGTTTTCATTTGCAGTATGTTTTTTTAAACTCTTTCCCCTCCATTGACATCATTTTCTCTCTTTCCATGTTTTCACTGTTATACGGTAGGGGGCACTATTACGCATCTTCTGAAAGAGAACAGAATCTCCAGATTAAAACACAGGAATGACAGAAGCAGAAACAAGTGATAAAAAGCATTGCTAATGCATGTTGTGGTCTTTGACAAAAAAACTATTTTCTCAGCTTTTTTGTAAAAAATTTAGCTTTTTTTATGAAACTTACCAACATTCAAGTTTTGATAAAAAAAGAATTAATGAAGTTAGAAATTTTTTTGTTTGTTTGTTTAAAAGCAGAGGCTCTGTTCTTTTTGACATTATTGCATGTTCAGATATTCATACAACAAAATATTATCATAAACACTGGCAGGGAAAGGGTTAATATTTCTTTAATTTTGCTACAAGAAAATAATTATAAAATCGCAAAAATTTGGTTTTAAAATCGCGATGTAAAAGAAGTTGTAACGTAAAGGTCTAGATCAGGGGAAGGCAATGTTGGTCCTGGAGAGCCACTGTCCTGGAGAGTTTAGCTCCAACCCTAATAAAACACACCTGAGTGAGCTAGTCAATGGCTGCGTCCAAAAACCTAGGCAGCTGACTTGTTGGCTTGCTGCCTTATCAGACAATGACTTGTAAGGCAGTGTTTGTGCATGAAGGTGATGCACAAAGGTGAAGGTGAAACTGATTTCGGACAGACTTCTAAGGCAGCGTAACAGTTTAATGATCTACAGCAAAATAGAGAGAGCTTTGGTGAGAATTAAACAAATATTTAATTACTACTTCAGTAATTTCTCGCTAGAAATGACATCAGAAGTGGAAAATGTTGATCTAAAACATACATTTACACACAAACTGACCAGCAAACGCAACTGTCACAGAATGGAACACAGGATTGTGGGATATCAAAGGCAGCAAAGGATACAGGAAGTGAAGCCAACATTAGATTCTGAAGTGCCTTGATGCCTTCCTATCTTGAAATGTGTCCTCCGAAGACAGCATTTTCCAGGTTTCGGACACAGCCAATGTCTTTAGGATTACTGGCTCGCAGTCTCTGCTCTAATTCATCCCAATGGTGTTCTATCGTGTTGAGGTCAGGACTCTGTGCAGGCCAGTCAAGTTCCTCCACTCCAAACTCGCTCATCCATGTCTTTATGGACCTTGCTTTGTGCACTGTTGCGCACTCATGTTGGAACAGCCAGTGGCGGCGTGCTTTACACCACTGAATCCGACGCTTTGCATTGCACTTGGTGATGTCAGACTTGGATGCAGCTGCTCGGCCATGGAAACCCATTCCATGAAGCTCTCTACGCACTATTCTTGAGCTAATCTGAAGGCCACACATAGTTTGGAGGTCTGGTAGCTATTGACCCTGCAGAAAGTTGGCGACTTCTGCGCACTGTCACCTCAGTATGCGCTGACCCTTCTCTGTTATTTTATGTGGCCTACCACTTTGTGGCTGTTGTTCCCAATTGCTTCCACTTTGTTATAATACCACTAACAGTTGACCGTGGTCAGTGAGCTCCTGTGAGCGACCCATTCTTTCACAAATGTTTTTAAAAGCAGTCTGCATGTCTAGGTGCTTGATTTTATACACCTGTGGCCATGAAAGTGATTGGAACACCTGAATTCAATGATTTGGAGGGGTGTCACAATACACAATAAAGTGTATATTATCTAAATGCAAGCTTATTATCTTGACAGTTTTAAAGATTTCAATCTTTTTCCATTCAAGTACAGTAGAAATGAGCTTTATATACATTCCCTATATGGAAAATAGCTGCTCTGGCTCATATGCAAGAAAATTCTATCATTTACTCACCCTCATTTTGTTCCAAAACTTAAACTGGAACTTGCACAAAAAGGTATTTTGTAAAATGTTTCCAAAACGTTCCATAGAAGAAAGTAACTCATATGACACAAGGTTTGGAACAACATAAACGATGTGGTGTGTAAACGATGACGAAATTGAATTTCGGAGTGTCTATTTACACCAAGTGCAAATAGCTCACTTTGTTGGCAGAGTCTATTTATACTAACTCTACCCACCATTGCACTGTGTGATTGAGCTAATGGCATAGAGAGAAAGGTGGTGGCGTTAACTTTTGTTGCGACTGACCCAAGTTCGCTTCCGCCTTTTTCCTTTAACTCATTGTTCTTCCTTATTCCCATTGCATAGCTTGGAGAAGCGTTTATTTTAAACAAAAAAGTAAGAAATGTTCGAAAAGTGGAAATAAGTGTAGCCTGACGTCGTCATACTCAATTCTAGTCAGAATATGAGTCTGATGCTGCTCCGTTGGGCTGTGATTATGGGGCGTGTTTCAACCGAACCAGGAAAGACCTCAATTGGATAGACCTACAACCAATCAGAGCAACGGAGCGACCGAGCGACGCATAACGTTAGTTGTCAAATGTCAACAGAACTCAACTGCACTGTGTTGCCATGTCCGCGGGTTGAAGCGACCCCAATTATGTGATATACAGACCCAGGAATGCGAATTTTAGCAGGCAGTCCTTCCAAAATAACACATATTTTACCTCCCAAATGCCTTTTTTTCCCCGGAGAACCCCCCTGGAAAGCTTTTGGGCTTGTTTTTGGCTAGTTTTGAGGAACGTTAGCAATTGGGCGGGTTTTGTTGTAAAAACTTGGCAACCCTGTCTGCACACACGCTGGAATAAGTAGCCTAACGTTAGAAGAAAAAGATGAGTGTAAACGAACTTTGCCGGTGTTGTAAAAAAAAGAATTTAAGGATACACAGAGGACTTACCAACACGATCATCATTTCTGAGAGAAATAGTAAAGGTGAATGCATTATTGAACAAGTTCTCCGTTTAGGATTAGAACAAACTCAACCCAAGCGCCTTTGATGACGTGGATGATTACGTTAATGTTGGTCATCTGTCCATCATCGTCCAAAGCCCGCGCTGACAATTTCATTGGTCCGAACAGCTTCTGTTCGGGCATAATTACTCCTCTACGGAGCAAGTCCAGACCAGACCGAGTAAAAATGTTGTGGGCGGGGCTATAGTTCGGCTGGCATCCAGGCTAAATAAAGTGCCTAACGGGTATAGAATAGTGGGATTAAAGTGTTTAATGGGCAGGGTTAGGAGTGGGCTTTAGGGAGAGGGACAAGGAATATCCCAATAAGGCGGAATCCATTAATGATTTTAATAATTATTATATACACTGCATCTAACTTATGCAAAGAAAACACTGCTATTTTCACTTAGTTCAAATAGTCCCTGCCTTTTCATTTTTGGGTAAACTAGTCCTTTAAAATGACTTTTGGGGTTACTAAAAGCACACCAATATTGTCATCCCATGCCTTATTTGTCATTTAGCCAATTATCTAAGCCATCATTTACAATCACATGCATCTCCATTCTCACATTTGCATTCACTTCCTTATAACCTTGTACTTGTCCTATTACTTAATTTAGTGAGTGTCATTATGAACTGAATGGCATCCATCAACCACTTATTCATCAGTTCCAAGGTTATTATCTCCATGAAATTAAGTATGTCTAATCTCGTACACATATAACTATTTATGGTGCATAAAACTCATGTTGGCATTAATATTATACATTTTTGAGTGTGAGAACATGCACACACCATAGCTAATATTTTTCAATTTAGCATAATATGCTAGTTGGGTTATGAATGAAAATTTGTAAATGTGATTAATTTGGCGATAATGTTGTAATGATACTCTCTCCCTCTCTCTCTCTTTTCCCTCCATCCAGCAAAAATGTTTAATTTCAGTCTGCATAATCATGGTTCTTGTCATGAATGTGTATTCCATTTGCAAAGAGCTGGTGCAGTTGGCTCAGCAGGTAATAGTCATGTCATCACTTCCCATGATGCATCCACTATAAATTCCTCTCATACTACTACAGAGACTCTCAGCAGTGGGCAATCAAACCGTCACTAATCATAAATGTCATGATGCACATTAAATACACATGCCTTTGCTGTGGGGATTCCCGCCTTCCAGCCAAGTGATTTATCTATAAAAACACAGCTCAGAATTTGCATGCATTGTTCTATGGTCTTTGCCACTGGCGAGAGTATACAAATTGCACTATGTTTGGAACCTAAAGGTGATTTTGTTTAACCCCTTATGTCTTTCACGTTGTAGCGAATAAATTACTTTACGGACTTCTCTAACCCTGCTGACTGGAGTGCAGCTATTAGCTCTTTAGTCTTTGTCATTCCCATGTGCTGCAATGTAGAGAACACGTGGCAATGGCAGGCTGGTGCTTTCGCCATTTTGACTTCATGGATCGGCTTCCTGCTCTACTTCCAGAGGTAGATTTAATGGCCTATGGTGTTCCTTTATTACATTTTAATATGAAAAATCTCATTTTATGCTTGCACAAATTTATCCCAAGGACATTTACTGGGGATTCCAATCAGTTAATTTATTATAAAATTAATTACAGTGCATGATATTGCATTTACTGTATATACTGTAAGAAATGCTCAATTTATATTGAAACTTGTTATCTTTCGATATTCAATAGTTGTATTAATTTATCAGTATCGGTCAATATTTTAAATTTAATTGTACATGTTAATTTCCCTTATTTTTACATTTAGAATACACTACCATTCAAAAGTTTGAAGTCTGTAGATTTTTATGTTTTTGAAAAAGTGTGCTCACCAATGCTGCATTTATTTGATAAAAAATGCAATAAATGTGAACTATAATTACAGTTTTTTAATAACCATTGTCTATTTTATTACATTTTAAATTTGAATTTATTCCTGTGATGGCAAAGCTGAATTGTCAGCATCATTACTCCAGTCTTCAGAAACGCATGATTCTTCAGAAATCATTCTGATATGCTGATTTTCTGCTTAAGAAACGTCTCGGTTACGTATGTAACCTTAGTTCCCTGAAGAAGGAACGAGACACTGCGTCAAAATGCCGTGAGAACACTCTGTGTGATCACGTCATGAAGCACGTGTGAAATCAGTCCAATGGCAAGACAGAACGTCATATGCGGGTGACGTCATAGACCCGGAAACTATAAAGCACCCGCGAAGGCAAACAGAAAACTGCTCGGGTTATGTATATAACCCTTGTTCCCTGAGAAGGGGAACGAGCACTGCATCGGAACGACGCTTTGGGGGATGCTCCCTTAGCATCAGCGAATCTGAAACCAGAATGCCAACTAGGCCAATCCGATTGGCGTGCATGATGACGTAATCGTGACGGCATACCCGGAAGTATAAAAGGGGAGCTGGAACGTAATGGCGTCAGTAATTGCTCTGAAGCATGTGCTCCAGGCGCGCCGAGGTGTGGCGTCGGGATGCAGTGCTCGTTCCCCTTCTCAGGGAACAAGGGTTATATACATAACCCGAGCAGTTCCCTTTCGAGGGAACTCGCACTGCATCGGAACGACGCTTTGGGGAACGAATCCCAACTAGGCCACACCGAAGGGTAGCACCTGCCCTAGTGTGAAGCCGGAGACCGGGCACAACTAGGACTGGAGCACCCTAGCACCAGGCGTTGTAGGGAGATCCAGGCTATAAAACCTGATAAATGTGTGTGGGGTAGCCCACCCAGCCGCCTCGCAGATATCCTGCAAGGGGACCCCAGAAAGAAGGGCCACCGAAGAGGCCATGCCTCTGGTGGAATGAGCCCTCACGGCCACAGGTGAAGGCAAACTGCGCACCTGGTAGGCCATGGTAATCGCCTGGACAATCCAATTACTGATTGTCTGAGTAGACGCAGGCAATCCCTTCTTAGGTGAGCCAAAACACACCAACAGTTGTTGCGATCTCCTCCACTGTGCAGACTTCGCCAGATAAACTCTAAGAGCCCTAACCGGGCAGAGTAGGTGAAGCCTCCCCTCTTCCGCCGTCACGTGAGGCGGAGGATGGAATGCCTGCAGGACCAATGACCTGACCACCCTTGAAGGCACCTTAGGCACGTAGCCCGGCCTAGGGTGTAAGATGGCTTTTACTCCTCCCGGGGCAAACTCCAGGCAGGTTGGCGTTACCGCCAAGGCCTGGAGATCTCCCACTCTCCTGAGAGAGGTAATGGCAAGGAGAAAAGCCACCTTAAGGGTCAGGTCCTTTGGTCCAGCCGACTCTAATGGTTCGAAGGGGACCTCAGCCAATCCTTCGAGAACCACTGCCAGGTCCCAGGTTGGAACTCTGGACCGAGCCGCAGGCCTCATCCTCCGAGCCCCACGGAGGAATTGTACAACCAGTTGGTGCCTACCCAGAAGCCCATCACCCATAGGAGTGTGGAAAGCCGCAATGGCAGCCACGTACACCTTGAGTGTGGACGGGGTAAGCCCTGCAGAGAAGCGATCTTGGAGGAACTCAAGCACTGAAGCCACCGGGCAGTTAACTGGGTCCACCTCACGCTCCCTGCACCAAGTGGAAAATACATTCCACTTGAGGCTGTACAGTCTCCTCGTAGACGGAGCCCTGGAACTGAGTAAGGTCTCTATCACCTCCGCCGATAGGCCAGCCTCTAGGTACCTGGTCCCCTCAGGGGCCAGACCCACAGGTTCCAAATCTCCGGGCGGGGGTAAAATATCGTACCCGCCGCCTGAGATAGGAGATCCCTCCTCAGAGGAATCTCCCACGGCTGACCTGTTAGCAGAGCTATGATATCCGAGAACCAAACTCGAGTCGGCCAACGGGGTGCTACCAGAAGTAGACTGACCCCCTGTCGCCTGACCCTCTCCAGGACTCCCGGAAGCAGAGCAATCGGGGGAAATGCGCACAGACACAGCCTCGGCTACGTCTGAACCATGGCATCCAACCCCAGCGAGGCTGGATGCGTGAGGAAAAACCATAGTGAGCAGTGGGACGTCTCTCGAGACGCAAATAATCCACTTCCACTGGGCCGAACCTCTTGCATATGGCCTCCACCACCTCTGGGTGGAGTCGCCACTCCCCGGGCCTCAGCCCCTGCCACGACAGGATGTCTGCTCCCTGATTTTGGACCCCCGGGACATACATTGCCCTGATGGACAACAGTTTCCCTTGGGACCACAGGAGGATGTGATGCGCCAGTCTGCAAAGAGGGCGCAACCTCAAACCCCCCTGCCGTGCCCCAACCAGTGAGGGAGGCGTCTGTTGAAACGGATTTCCGGCAACAGGACGCTCCCAACACTGGCCCTTGGGACAGAAACCAAGGTTTCTTCCATATGACTAGGGAACGAAGGCCACTGCGCGTTACCCTGATCATACAGAATGGATTTCCCCTCAAGGAAAGCCACCTGGTTTACTTCCATATCAGGACATGGTGGCTGCGGAGGTCCGGAAAAAAGCTCCTCAGAGCTTTGTAGACCGCCAGCATTTCCAGGCAGTAGATGTGCCAGGAGAAATGCCTGGTCTCCCACAGACCTCTCGCAAAGCGGCCGCCCTGACCACGTCCCAGCCAGTGAGGGAGGCGTCTGTTGAAACGGATTCCCGGCAACAGAACGCTCCCAACACTGGCCCCTGGGACAGAAACCAAGGTTTCTTCCATATGACTAGGGAACGAAGGCATCTGTGCGTTACCCTGATCATACAGAATGGATTTCCCCTCAAGGAAAGCCACCTGGTTTACTTCCCATAACCACGTCCCAGCCAGTGAGGGAGGCGCCTGTTGAAACGGATTACCGGCAACAGAACGTTCCCAACAC
Organism: Gobio gobio; assembly: GCF_949357685.1. NCBI lineage: Eukaryota > Metazoa > Chordata > Actinopteri > Cypriniformes > Gobionidae > Gobio > Gobio gobio. The sequence continues at coordinate 20,806,899 of NC_137119.1, forward strand.
TGGCCCCTGGGACAGAAACCAAGGTTTCTTCCATATGACTAGGGAATGAAGGCATCTGCGCGTTACCCTGATCATACAGAATGGTTTCCCCCCCCGAGGAAAACCCCTTGATTCCCAGCTACCACTGTAAGGGTCTCATGCAGCAGGCCAAGAGATATTCTGTTGGACGCAGCCGCAATGAGCCCCAGCAGACCTTAAACTGCTTCACAGTGATGCTGTGGCCTAGCTTCATTTTAGAGACCACCGCCCGTATGGACTCGATACGTTCGGGAGACAATTGTGCCCACAACGTAGAGAATCCCATACGACTCCCAGGAACACAGTTCTCTGAGAAGGCGTCAACACGCTACTGCGTGTAGAGTCTCAAAGGGCTAGGCCGCCTGGAAGAACCCAATATTGGTACGCTTTGCCCCAAAAAGTGAACCTCAGGAACTTCCTGTGACACAGAAGGATGGATACAGGGAAGTTTGCGTCCTCTTCAGACCCATCGTGACAGACCAGTCCTCAGACTGGATCTGAATCACAATGGAGGAATTGCTAAGCATCTTGAATCTGAATCTCCTCAGAGAACGATTCAAGTACCTCAGGTCTAAAGTTGGATGCAACTCGCCATCCCTCTTAGGAACTATGAAGTACTGGCTGTAGAACCCGGACTCCCTGTCTGGCGGAGGAGCACATTCTGTGGCCTCCTTACCAACAGGGAGTGAACTTCCTGTTCCATTACCCGAACCTGCCCAGGGACCACTGCCGTCCAGACCACCCCACTGAACTTCAGGGGAAGGTAATCGGACTGCAGTCTGTATGCCCCTTTCAACAGTCGCAGGCCCCAAGCTGATATATTCGGAGGCATAACCATGCGCCGAGATAATCTGCTAAGGGAACCAGCCTCTCGAGGCCGGTCTCGGGTGTCAACCGAGCCTCCTCCCTGACCCCCTGAAGCGGCTAACCGGCAGGGCGAAATCGAGGAAGATTTTCGGTGTGCGTACGCGTTTGCTGGACCACCGCAAGTCTTGCTAGAGGCGGCTGGTGCAGCACGCGTGCACAGGGAAACGATGTGGCCCGAAGCGTACTAGACGGCGGGAACACAGCATCGATTCCCGAAAACTCCACAGGGGAGACAACCTCAATCGCTCCTACCCGGGAGAGGGGGCTGGCCAGCAGGGGCCTCATCTAAGGGAGCAGCTCAACAGGGCCACAACACTAGAGCGGACACTGCGATTAGCAATTGCCTGAAACTGATGTGTCCCGCAGGCCACAAGGCGGCGAGAACGACATCAACTTCAGGAGGGCTCCATCTTAGATGAATATCCAGTTTACAAGTTAAACACGCTTTGGTGACAGAACTAAAGTTTCCAACTTATCAAAGTCGGATAACATGACACTCAATTCCTCGGAATTAAATGCCATCATAATCACCAACCCCGTGCAACCTGATCTGAATAATAGGCTGAATAAAAAATATATCTAACTCCTCAAAGTCAGATAATATTTTAATTTAATTCCTTAGAATTAAATGCAGCCACAAGAAGGTGAAACATAATCTGAATGATAGGCTAAATATCTAACTCCTCAAAGTCAGATTATATTTTATTTAATTCCTTAGAATTAAATGTAGCCGTAATCAGACAACACTGTTTTATTTGCATTATACGGACTCATAGACCCCGCGTTGCCTCAGCAACGTGGTTCAAGCCGTCATAATACAATTGGTTTTCATCCCTCGAGAAAAAAGCCAAACAGTGCCACACAATACGGTGAAACATGGTCTGAATGACAGGCTGAATATCTAACTCCTCAGAGTCAGATCATATCTCATTTAAATCCTCAGACTTAAATGCAGCCATATCAGACAATACTGATATCCAACCAGTATCTCATGCACACCGATCGCGTGTGTTCACTTTAATTGCAGACCCATAACCTGCGCGCTGCCTTTTTTTCCAGCAATCGCGAGATGGAATCTTGCATATTTAAGAAGTGCTTATAACTTCGACTGCCTCGATACTGAGCACGTCTAATTCCTCAGAATCAGACCGCTCACACATCGGGTCCTCCGCCCCGGGGGAAGAAGCCGCAGAAGAAGCCGCAGCGCGGGCTTCTACGCGGGGAAGGAGAACATCTGAACTGTCAGATAAAGACTGGGAAGATGCCTCAGCAGTCCCAGTCCCGCTGACAGTCCATCCGTGAGCCCCATGACCAGCCTCGCCGCACCGCCTCGGCGGATGCGGGACCGATCCACGGGGCTCACGAGGCTGGCCGGCCTCATCGAGCACGGCCAGCCGAGAGCGGAGCACCCTGAGCGTCAGCTTCTTGTAATGCTCACAAGCGGCTCCCTCGAGAGCCGCTCGAGCATGCTGAATGCCCAGGCAGTGCACACACAGCAGGTGTGTATCCGAGCCCGACATGTAGCGAGGGCAAGGATGCACACACTGCCTAAACTCTCTAGTGTTCTCACACTCCATCATTCACACACTTTTTTACTGACGTACAACAATAAATAGACAGACAGTTTTGTTACACAGAGCGCTATGCTGAAGAGCGATAACTGACGCCATTACGTTCCAGCTCCCCTTTTATACTTCCGGGTATGCCGTCACGATTACGTCATCACGCACGCCAATCGGATTGGCCTAGTTGGAATTCTGGTTTCAGATTCGCTGATGCTAAGGGAGCATCCCCCAAAGCGTTGTTCCGATGCAGTGCGAGTTCCCTCGAAAGGGAACATATGTGTGAAACCTCACCACACCCTACTACGAACCACCTGAGCCCCAGGAGTGGAGCCAACGTCAAGTTCGTAGAACCGGACAAAGGTATGCAGTGAGGACCAACCAGCCGTATCACAGACATCTTGGAGGGAGACCCCCGACAATAAAGCTTTAGAAGCAGCCGTACCCCTAGTAGAATGCGCCCGAACAGCCAAAGGAGACTCCACAGGGCAGCTCTGTGAACATAAGCATCCAAAGCCCTAACCGGGCACAGCAGATTAAGTTTCTCTTGGTCTGACGTCCGAAAAGGTGGAGGACAAAAAACCTGATGTACAATAGGACTCCTACAGTATTTGTAGGAACCTTGGGAACATAACCTGGCCTAGGGTGGAGAAATGCTTTCACCATGCCAGGTGCAAATTCCAAGCACGAGGGAACCACCGAGAGGGACTGAATATCTCCAATTCTTTTAAGAGACGAGATTGCAATCAGAAAGATAGTCTTTAGCATGAGAAACTTCTCAGACACTTCCTCAATGGGCTCAAATAGAGCCACAGAAAGGCCCTGAAGCACAGTGGCCAAATCCTAGGCCGGAACCCTCGTACGAACTACAGGCCTCAGCCTCAAAGTGCCACTAAGGAAACGAATAATAAACGGGTGTCTCCCCAAAGAAACCCCACCAAAAGAAGTGTGGAAAGCAGCTAGGGCCACCACGTACACCTTCAGTGTGGAGGGGGATAAGCCCGCCGAGAATCTCTCCTGCAGGAACTCCAGCACTGTACCAACCGGGCAGTTAACTGGGTCCAACTGGCGATCTCCGCACCATGAAGTGAATAACCTCCACTTCAGTGCATATAGCTTCCTCGTGGACGGAGCTCTGGAGTGAAGGATGGTCTCAACAACCTCAGTTGAGAGACCAGCACTTATGAGCTGGGTCCCCTCAGGGGCCAAGCCCACAGCTTACATATTTCTGGGCGGGGGTAAAGGATCAACCCGCTCGTTTGAGATAGAAGGTCCCTCCTGGTCGGAATCTCCAGAGTAGAGCCTTCCAGTAGTGACACTAGGTCCGAGATCCAAACTCAGCCTGGCCAGTACGGGGCCACTAATAGAAGACGGACCCCGTTCTGGCGAACTCCCGGAAGCAGAGCAATCGGGGGGAAGGCACACAGGGGTAGTCCCGGCCACTCTTGTACCATGGCATCCAGCCCCAGAGGAGCTGGATGAGTCAGAGAAAACCAATGAGAGCAGTGTGAATTCTCTGCTGAAGCAAACAGATCTACTTCTGGTCTACCTCGGGGTGGAGTCTCCATTCCCCGGGCCTCGGCCCCTGCCTCGACAGTATGTCTGCTTCCTAATTCAGGACCTCCAGGATATACACTGCCCTGACAGACAGTAGTTTCCCTTGGGCCCACAGGAGGATCTGGTGTGCCAACTTGTACAAGGGGCGCGACAGCAGACCCCCCGATGATTTATATATGAGACCACCGACGTGTTGTCTGAACGGACGAGCACATGGTGACCCCTGAGGTCTGGCAGGAAGTGCTTCAGACCCTGAAACACAGCCATCATTTCCAAGCGATTTATATGCCATGAAAGCTGATGGTCCTGCCATAGACCTTGGGATGAGCGACCACTCATGACCGCTCCCCAACCCGTGAGGGAAGACTCCGTCGTTAGCGTAACGCAACGATTCTGAGCTTCCAACACCGGCCCTTGAGACAGAAACCAAGGATCTTTCCACATGACCAGAGCACAAAGGCATCGCTGCGTGACTTTGATCAAGCGAAATGGATTCCCCCTCTAGGAAAACCCCTTGGTTCTGAGCCACCATTGTAACGGTCTCATGTTCAGCAGGCCAAAAGTTATCAAATTGGACGCTGCTGCCATCAGACCTAGCAGTTTCTGGAACTGCTGAACAGTGAGGGACCGGTCTAGCTTTGGTTCTTTGACTGCTGAGAGTATCGATGCAATGCGTGCAGGCAATAGATGAGCCTGCATCACCACCGAGTCCCAGATCATGCCCAGATAAGGGGTCCTCTGAACTGGAGAAAGCACACTTTTCTTTGCGTTTAGTCTTAACTCCAATTTCTTCACATGAGCGAGAACAACATCTCGATGTTGAACCACCATCGGCTAGGACTGAGCTAATATCAACCAATCATCAATGTAATCGAGAATGCGGATGCCCTGAAGACGCAGCGGCGCCAGAGCAGCGTCCACACACTTCGAGAATGTGCGGGGTGACAGTGCTAGACCGAATGGATGTACCCGATATTGATAAGCTTCTCCCGCGAAAGTAAACTTCAGGAACCTCCTGTGATGTGGAGGGATGGAGACATGAAAATATGCGTCTTTGAGATCTATGGTCACAAACCAGTCCTCGGACTTGTTCTGTGACACAATCTGTCTGTGTAAGCATCTTGAACTTGAGCTTCCCTACAGAGTGATTCAATAGTCGCAGATCTAATATTGGGCGCAACCCTCCATCCTTCTTTGGCACAATTAAGTATCTGCTGTAAAACCCTGACTCCCTGCTGGGAGGAGGAACCCTCTCTATAGCCTCCTTTCACAGCAAAGTCTCTACTTCCTGTGACATGACCAGAGCCTGCTCGGTGCCTACCTCTGTGGATGAGACCCCATTGAACGGGGGTGGGCATTTGCTGAAATGAATCGCGTACCCCTTTTCTATTGTTTGCAGGACCCAACGAGATATATTTGGTAGACGTTGCCACTCTACTAGAAAATCTACTAAGGGTACCAGCTTCTCAATGCTGACCTCTGGTACACTCTGAACAGCCAGAGCAGTGCCCTGAAGCGGCGCACAGGCAGGGAACAACTGCCCTAACTGTTCTGAGTCCCTCCGCAGAGGGGGCGGGCCACCCTCAGGTGAATCGCAGGGACCCTCTGTGCCCCGGCATTGCGGCAGGGTTAGCAGGCCTCTGGCACCGTATGCAGAGGCGAACACTGTTTCCCTTAAGAGGGGATTACCCTCACAGCCCTGACGACATTTGGGTCAGGACCTTTTCGACAAAGCCTTCTTGGAGATGATGACTGTCCTCAGATCAGCCCTTCCCCTCGAAGACTTTGTCTGTGCCGTCCCGCCTCCCACTCTTTCTGTGGCGGAGCACGGGAGGCGACACTCTGCTTCTTCTGCGCCTTGTGCGAGGAGCTAGCACTTGGCTTGGACTGCTGTTGTGCAGCAGCCCCTGGGACCTAGACACGGAAAGGGAGAAACTGCTTTAGCGCCGCCAATTGCTTTTTAGCCTCCTGAAACCTCTCGGTGACAGTTTGTACTGCGTCACCGAAGAGGCCAACAGGAGAAACTGGGACATCAAGCAGAAAACTTTTGTCCCTCTCCTTGATTTCAGTGGGGTTCAACCATAAATGCCTCTCCGTAGTAACGGGCCGTCTCCTTGGTGGCTCGGAAAGCTAAATCAGCTGACTGAAGCAGTTCAGAGATGACGTCAGCCCCCACCTCATCAGCAGTGCCCAGATCCCTTAGCAGGTCGGCTTAGTATGCCTGCACTAAAGCCATAGTGTGCAGACATGCCCCAGCTTGATCTGCCACAGGGTACACTTTACCCACCAAAGCTGATGTTGTTTTTAATGGTTTGGGGGGTAACGTCGGAGCTTTTAGGGAAGATGCCGCTGAAGGAGAGAGATGGCTTGTTACTATAGGTAGATGTTTGAGAGCTAAACACACAATATGAAGCTGGTTTCTTCTAGGACCTCGACACCTCAGTGTGGTGGTCTGGAAAAAATGGCAAGCTCCGACGCAGAGGCTGCGCTGCACGAGAGGGCAGAAAACGCTCATCTAGTTTACTCTTTTGATGCGCTTCCTGCCTTTCCAATGGCCAGTCAATCTGTAACCTGGCCACCACTCTCGTGAGTACCTCTATAAGCTCCTCACTTGCTGGTGTACTTTGACTTGGCGAGTCATCAGTGGCAATACCAACAACATCCAACTCCTCAGAGCTGGATAGTTGCAGCACCGCAGGGGAAGAAACCGCAGGGCGGGCTTCCAAACCCCGAGATGAGGCATCGGATCTCACAGGTGAAGGCTGAGATAAGACCCGTCTCAAACCCCGCTGTGAGATCCATTTGTGAACCCCCACGACTGACACCGCCGCTCTGCCCAATCAGAAGCGGGTCTTGAGCTACAAGGAAAGCAATCCGAGGCACCCTCCTCAAAGAGTGCTCTGCGAGAGCGCAGCGTTCTTAGAGGTAGCTGCTCACAGTGCTCACAACGAGGGCTGCCTGAGCATGCTGTTCTCCCAAACAGGCAACACACATAGAATGTGTATCCCCACTCGTGATGAAACGAGGGCAGGGATGAACACATCTAGTGAATTGCTGTTCACTCGCAATACTATTGTTTTTCTCTTTTTATTTTTAATATTTAAACAAAGGGGTAAGCTCCTGCTTAGTCTTTTTAAACTAATGACAGACAAAAACACCAATTTGACAGACAATATTCACACAGATCTCTTACTGAAGGCACAGAAGCTGTTTTCTGTTTGCCTTCGCGGGTGCTTTATAGTTTCCGGGTCTATGATGTCACCCGCATATGACGTTCCGTCTTGCCATTGGACTGATTTCACATGTGCTCCATGACGCAATCACACAGTGTTCTCACGCTGTTTCGACGCAGTGCAAGTTCCCTTTAAAGGGAACATTTTGGTAACACTTTACAGTAAGATTTCATTAGTTAACAGTACTGCATTTATTAATCTTAGTTAATGTTAATTTCAACATTTACTAATACATTATTAAAATCAAAAGTTTTATTTGTTAACATTAGTTTATGCACTGTGAACTAACATGAACAAACAATGAACAGCTGGATTTGTATTAACAAATGTATTGCTTATTGTTAGTTCATGTTAGTTAATACATTAACTATGGTAAACAAATGAGAACTTATTGTAAAGTGTTACCAAAATTTCTTATTATTATCAATATCGAGTGGTTTCGCTGCTTAATATTTTTGTGGAAACGGTGATAAACTTTTTTTGGGATTCTTTGAAGAATGGAAAGTTCAAAAGAACTACATTTATTTGCAATAGAAATATTTTGTAAAATTATCAATATCTTTTCTTTACCATCTTTTTTGATCAATTTAATGCAGCCTTGCTAAATGTATTCATTTCTTTAAAAACTATTGAATTGTAGTGTCTTTGCCATGATATAACACTCACTTAAAGGCACAATATGTAAGATTTTTGGATTTAAATATCTAAAAACCACTAGAATAATGTTATATATTTTGTTGACTGCACTTACACCAGCTGTACTTAAATTATCCCAAATGTTCCCAAGAATGTTTAAATCCAGAGAAATAAGCAATTTTAACCAGGACATGGACTGTGACCGTGCGTCGCCTATCATACACTCTAAAAAAAAAGGCTCGTAATCATAGGGGAACCTTTTTTAGTGCTATATAGCACCAATTTTGGTGCTTCAGTGGTTCTTCAGCGGTTCTTCAGAGGTGCTATATAGCACCTTAGTCAAAGAACCGGTGAAGAACCTCTGAAGAACCGCTGAAGAACCTCTGAAGAACCGCTGAAGAACCACTGAAGCACCAAAATTGGTGCTATATAGCACTAAAAAAGGTTCCCATATGATTACGAGCCAAGAACCATTTTTGGTGCAATATAGAACCTTTTTTTTTTTAGAGTGTACCTGCGTTAGCCTTCCGTTTTATTTTGTAGAAACCATGGAAGCACCAAAGACAGTTTAATATATTATGTGTTTTATTAGACAGGTGAGCAACTTTGTGGACCCATTCATCGACAGAAAACAAATCATTGTTATATAGCTCAACACAGTTAGTCTTATTGTTTAAATCTCGTTTTCTTGATTTACTGCCAGTACCATGTTTTACCATGCCTAATATCGATCTAGCTCACTGCCGTGTGCAACAAGTAGTAGAGTAGCATTATAACATAACTTTCAACTCAACTTCACACTCAAATCTAATATGATAAAATTGCTCTGCGTTACCCCACATACACATGACCGGAAGAAGCGGAAGCGGTCGTCTGCGGCATAATAACATCTCCACTGCTCTCGAGCCGTGTGTCACGCTTGTCTCTTATTAGCAATCGCTCTAGTGGCCTCATTCAGCTCCAACTGCTTTCAGCCCCACCCTGCTTCATTGTACAGTAATGTTAATACATCTTTAATACATTAGCTCATCCATAAAAATAATTTCTGCCCAAGTCCTGTCGGATTCTTTCCCAACAGCTAGAAGTGAAGACAACAACTCCCATGTTGCGAAATCAATGCGTCATCAAGCTATGACTTTGTTTTGAAAAAGCGACCTCTAGTGGGGAAAATTACATATTGTGCCTTTGAGGTTAATCTTTAGGAATGTTAATTATTTAATTACAGTGTTAAATGTAATCTTCAGCAAATCTAAAAAGGAATATCATTTTCATAGTAAACATTAGTGTTGTGATTTATTTTTAGCATTTATGTTTTTTTTGTAATAATGTTTTATTTCTACAAAATTGTCTGGAATGTACAGTATGTATAGAACATTTAAACTCTTATGCCGTTTTCACATTACAGGTTTGAGCGAATTGGAATTTACGTGGTGATGTTTGGTGGAATCGTTAGGACCCTGGTGTGCATCATGGTTCTTTTTATCTTCCTTTTGCTGGCATTCGGATTGGCCTTCTACGCTTTAATGCTCCATCGGGTACGTCCAAAAAGAGAGATCATATCAACCCAGCATGACAGACCCGTCAAGTCTTGGCAAATTGTTGCAGTTTGCTAATGATGTTTACTGTTTGCTGCTTTCAACAGCCTGAGTTCAGCTCCATCAGCCTTGCACTAGCCCAGACATTTGTGATGACAGTGGGAGAGCTGAACTACCAGGGCACATTTCTGAACACTTATGAAGAAGGCCACATGGCGTTCCCTGCGGTCACCTATTTTGTGTTTGTGCTTTTTGTGCTACTTATGCCTATTCTTCTCATGAACCTAATGGTAGGACACTCAACACTTGCTTGCTGGAAGCCAGCTATTGTTGTTAATGACAGCTGCAATTTGTCAGGATGTATTAGGCTTATTTGTCTAAATCATGTTGCAGATTGGTTTGGCAGTTGGAGACATCGCAGAGGTACAGAGAAATGCAGAGTTGAAACGGATAGCCATGCAGGTGAGCACTGTATTGAAAACCACTTATACCTCTAAATTGATGTATATGTTCAGCAATATTTTGCTAAATTGTTTTGCAAAACCCTGTTAAGATTTAAAGACATCATTAACTCACAATTGGATATTTGCATGGTGTTTATTTTATGTCTGTTAGCTTTTAAGTGTAGTTGTCAAAGTTGACAAAGTGATCTCAGATATACTGTTTAAAAGTTTGGGGTTTAAATTAATACTTTTATTCAGCAAGGATGCATTGAAGTGACACTGAATATAATGTTACAAAATATTTCTATTTCAAACAAATACTGTTCATTTCTCATGAAAGAATCCTGAAAAAAACGTGTCATGGTTTCCAGAAAATGTTAAGCTGCACAACTGTTGTCAGCATTATATTATTATAAAATAAGAAATGTTTCTTGAACAGCAAATCAGCATATTAGAATGATTTCTGAAGGATCATGTGACACTAAAGACTGAAAATTCAACTTTGCCATCACAGGAATAAATCACATTTTAAAGTATATTAAAATAAAAAACATAATATTATTAGTATTATTAATTGTATTATTATATTATTAGTATTAAAATCATTTATAGTAATTTATACATGACTCATCTTGTACTCAGAGGCGTGTCCTATTTTTGTCCAATCAAATCTTCACTAGAATGAGAAATAATTCAAGTAAAATTTCTTTCATAGCTTTGATGCAAACTATAAGCTATTTTAAAAAAAAACTTGTCCCGCCTCAAACTTTCTGTTTCAATAGGAAACAGTCATTAATCAATTAATCAACATTAATCAACTAACTGAAGTATAAGTAGCATGAAATCTAGTACATAACATTAATCATTACAGATAGATCTTCACACTGTCCTTGAGGAGAAACTACCTTACTGGTTCCTGAAGCGAGTGGACAAATCATCTATCACCATTTATCCCAATAAATGCAAGGTTTGTCTAGTAACAAATGACACATGAACATTTGATCAAATTATGTAAACTAGCATTTTCAATTAATATATGATATTTGAGTGAATATTAACATATTGCAATGACAATTACTTGTTATACAGAAAGTGCTGATGCACGTTTTCATCTATGGTGAGATCCAAAACACAGTTCGCACCCGTCTGAACCTCTGCTCACGGCAGGGAGGGCATCTAGAGAGAGATCTGCACAAACAGAAGAACAGGTGATCTTTAATTTTTTTTACCACCACCTCTCTTTTGGGTTTACTCAGGAACACCAGCCAGAACAACATAAGGGAATGATTTCAAGAGTGAACATAAACTGGTGTGCTTGCGTGAACTTCTATTTCTCTATTTATTGAACATCACAATGGAAGTGGGAGTTTTTATCAGACTTTATATGCAATATTGAGCCTATAAAACCATCTTTCAGAGAGAAAAAAAACGGTACCTGTATTTGTTTAGGGTATTATGTAAGGTTTTCATTTTATTATTATTTACACCGGACGGGTGAGTTGAATATTTGAGGTATATGCATTTTTTAATAATGTGCTAGAAAATAATGCACCTCTAATATCTAATCAGGTGGATGCAAAAGTGAGAATAAAGCTTAAATACTTCCGTTTTGAAATATGAATATCACAAACCTTGTAGGAGAGCAGCCCCTAGTGTTCATCAGCTATAATGCACCATCAACCTGACATAATTTGGTGTTCGGCTTGCTACATCAATAACATCACAAATTTAATAGAATTTTAATATAAAAGTAGTTTTCAGTTCAAATGTGAATGGAGGATGGCTCTGATTCACATACCCCACCTATCCCACTTTTAAGTCAGTTTCAGATATAAGATTTAATATAATTTTCAAAGTAATATTTAAAATACATATAGTTAGTTAACATTTGCTTTTTTATTTATTTATTTTTACTTAAAGGCATGGTTCTCTCAAAAAAAAAGAAAATCTGTTATCATTTACCCACCCTCATGCTCCAAACCCATACGACTTTTTTGTTCATCTCCGGAACACACATGAAGATATTTTCATGAAACTGACACTTCAAAAAATGTCATATAGAGATCATAAACTAAATCTAAAGTGAGCGTTTTATCTTAGTCTTCTGAAAAGACATGACGTGGTTTCTCCCTTTTTTCTCCATTTCTATAACTGTGTTGGGTCCCTTTTGCCACTGTTGCCTCTGGCTTGCTGAAGGGACACATAATATTACTGATACTAGTCTGTACTGACACTATTGGATGATAACTGGACTGTGTTGGACGATGAATCACTGTTTTCTACAGAGCTGCTTTATAGATGAATTTAACTCATATTATATTTGATTATCTTAGCACAGTTATAGAATAGAACACTCAGATGAACACTATTTTCTTTTAAAAGCTGCTTTACAGCCAGATGTAAAGAGTACCTGAAAACCATACTTGAGTAAAAGTACAGATATCTTACATCAGAAATGACTCCTTTACAAGTTACAAGTCACCATTTCCAATACAACTAAGTTTTAAATTAAAGTACCTGATTTTAGTGTAGTATTTATTGTAGTAGGCCTATTTCACTACTGAATGTAGGCTCAAAGATGCACTAGTCCTAAACACCTAGAGACATGCCAGTGAAAAACAAGAAACAGCTGATTTGTGAGGAGTGGAGTCTCATGTTTATTTTTTTAAATAGGAAAAATTTTCGAATTTCGAATTCAGCCTATCTTGTGCTCAGGGGTGTGTCCAAATATTTGTCCAATCAAATCTTAACTAGAATGAGATATAATTCAAGTTGAATCAGGATTCACAGCTCTGACACAAACTATCAGCTAGTGAGAGAGTGGGGTGAGTAGGCCCTGAGGGGTTACATTGGTGCCATGACACGGATAGGAGTGAGGTTTAGGGGGGTGAGTGTAATGGAGGCCAGCTAGTGAGAGCTATGCAGGTAAACCTCACTCCCCTGATCCCAAGAGGTGCACTAGCGACTGTGGTCTTTAGCAAGTTGGTGTTAAAGATAGCGCCTTGTTAGCGAACCCAACCTCCCATGCCAGCAACCCGGGTTCGAGGCTCGCACAGAGCAGGGTTAAATCTATCATATAAAACCGACCGTGTCTCCTTAGACGGCTTGGATTAAACTGCTACAATCTCTTTATGAAAGTATCGGTAACACTTTACAATAAGGTTTCATTAGTTAACATTAGTTAATGTATTAACTAACATGAACTAACCTTGAGCAGTACATTTGTTATTGTATTTGTCAATCTTTGTTAACGTTAGTTAATAAAAATACAGCTGTTCATGGTTTGTTCATGTTAGTTCACAGTGCACTAACTAATGTTAACAATATTTGAATAAAGTGTTAGTAAATGTTGAAATTAACATTAAAAAAGATTTATAAATACTTTATAAGTGCAGTTCATTATTAGTTCATGTTAACTAATGTAGTTAACAATGTTTACTAATGAAACCTTATTGTAAAGTGTTACCAAAGAATCCAAGTTTTGAGTGAATTGACTTTCAATGGAGGCACAGAAATATCTTAGATTGAATTAAAAATATATCTTTATTTGTGTTCTGGAGATGAACGAAGGTCTTGTGGATTTTTATTTGTGTTCTGGAGATGAACGAAGGTCTTGTGGATTTGAAATGACAGCAGGGTGAGAAAATGACGACAGAATTTTTATTTTTGAGTGAACTATACCTTAAGTTGAGTTTATCAGAGGTACAATCTGGAGTGGTATGAACTACAATTGATCTGATTTTTCCTTCAGGTTGAAAGAAATGTCCTGTATGCTGGAGAAACAGCATAACCTGCTCAAGCTGATCATCCAGAAGATGGAAATCACTTCTGAGGTTGATGAACATGACGGCCCACAGAACCCTAGTGCTCTGAAACATCCCACTTCCTCCTCATCTCAGAAGTCAAAGTGGGTCCCACTGATGCAAGCTATTAGGGCAAAGAAATAATATTAGAGACGATGATGCCATAATGTAAACATCAGCCAAATACTCAGCCATCATTACTTATAATGACTATTTTGATGTTAGTTTTAGATTGTCCTCCCATCTGATTAAGTGTAAATGTGTAATCATGGGATTATAATGTATTTGGAAGGTTACACTCGTGAATGTATTATGAGTCAGTCTATTAAACCCACTTAAAGTTTGTACTGAACTCAGAACAGTAGTGTTTGAATGTTATCCAATGTTTTAATGTATAATGAAGATCTTACACCTCCAGTACTGAAGATGATATGGTTTGAGAAAAGCATTTGGAATGAATGCACTGACAAGCTCCTAATGCAAACTTAGAGACTTCAAACTCTGAAATGCATCACATAAAGATTTATCACACCGATTGGTCCACATTTGTAGACGAATTAGCATGTACATTTCATCTGGCCTTGTGCCCGGACGCTGTCATAACACTGATTTCAAAGTAGTTCTGTTAAAGGAGAGCACAAGTGTGTAGCCCTCATTTTTTTGGATCTGTTTGAGCTCCCTTTTTAGTGTATCCACCACTATATCACGATGATATTCCCATGAAAGCTGCATTACATAAAACCATCTTGTTGATCAGATTGTCAATGGTGATTTCACAGACTTAAGCAAAAGTCACTCATGTTGGGAGTAGATTAAGACATGCACCTGCATGGCCAGAACACTGTACAAATCACTTTGTGATTTAGCATGCACATTGTGAGATGTAGTAAATTTGATGACAAGGATCATAATATCCAGATGGAATGGATTTGCTTTAGATTTGGTCACTTGAAGTAATATATCGTTACTGCTTACTTGAGTCCATTTCCTTGAAGCATGAAAAAACAAACTTGGAACAATTTGAAGGAAATAAATTAAATGCTACAATATACTGTGTTCAAGTCTTTCGAGTCTTAATATCTCTGATACTGAAGCCCAATCAGCTGTGTTTAGGCTTTGGAGACAAATGAGAGAAAAGCCATTCTCATCTGTCATCTGGTCAGTGCTTCACAGCATTAGGAGTGTACAGAGCCCAGATACATCACTTCCTCCTCCAAAGGGTAAGCAGTATTTCTCACACCCACCACCCAAATCTAAGCTAGACAGATATAAAAAGATTTCAGTGACAGAGCATTCGCGCCGTTCCATATCACAGATTTGATCAGCAGATTCATCGCTCTTGGTATGCAGAAACATCAAGACATTTTGCAATGCTTGGCATTTTAGATGTATTTTATTACCAGGTGATTTTAACAAAAATCCAGGACACAGTGTATTAAAAAAATTGTAAAAACAAAAGCACTATTTGCATTAAAATTAAGCATATTTCCAGAAAGTTCTTGATACCATAACTGTCACAGTTATGATTAGTTTTGGTCTAGTTTCCATAAGTCTGTTTAATCACCTGTTTGCCTGTGTTCCTTAGTTCTATTTTTCCCACCATAATCAGTTTCCCTGGATATTCATTTATTCGTCTGTGTCCAATATCGCCCCCTATACCCTCATTCACTCTTCCCTACATTAGTCCACTGATATAGTTCACTTGAGGGAACGAGTGAGCGGATTCAGACTCTGAGGGCGCCTGAAGGGCTGCCACGTTTGCATAGTTTGTGCTTGCCAATTAATAGTCATTTGAAACTTGGCAAACTGGCACCTCCAGTAGTAAGATTAAAATATTTACATTGCACTCTGTCATGGAAACTATATATAAACCATAAACTAAAACCATTTTATAATCAATTAAAAAGGAAATTTATACCTCTATGATACTACGCTGTAGCCACATTGGACCATTGGTTGGGAAAATGGATGGATGATTCAGCTGCGGACACCATCTTCTGGTCAGATGCGGCAATTAATTTGCCATGTGACTCTCACAGTGCATTGTGGGTATTCTCTAGCCTTTGAGCATACATTGATTGTACATTCGTTATTGCTATTTAAGGGTATAGGGGGCAATTTCTGACACAGCCTGTGTGTGTTTAAGTTCCTCACCTTTACTCATTCTTTGTCCGTGTCACGAACGCTATGGTGAAAAAAAGGGTGAGGACTCAAAATGCAGGTGAACATTAATTTTATTAACCAAAGAAACATAAACACAAAACAAAAACCCACTAGGGGGTAAAAATCAAACATCATACAGAGACAAACCAGGGACCGAGATCAGGGACAAGACTGCCTCCACACGCATAACATAGACAACATAACCGCACAGGACTGAAAATGGAAGGAGACTAAATAGCAGACAAACAAGGCAGGTTACAAGGGACAACAGGTGGAGCAAATTAACTAATAATCAGATAACGAGGGGTGGGGTCAAGACAGATGACAGGCGCATACAGGGCAGAAAAAAACCAAAACACCATGTGCTACACAGGACAAGACAGACATGTGACACTACCCCCTCTCCAAGGAGCGGCTTCCAGACGCTCCATCATAACCCAAAGAGGGACAGACCAGGGCGGGACGGGAGGGACAGGCGGCCGGGGGGGCGGCCCGCAGGGTTCAGGAGGCCGGGGAGGCAGCCCGCAGGGTTCAGGCGGCCGGGGGGGCGGCCCGCAGGGTTCAGGCGGCCGGGGGGGGGGCGGCCCGCAGGGTTCAGGCGGCCGGGGGGGGCGGCCCGCAGGGTTCAGGCGGCCGGGGGGGGGCGGCCCGCAGGGTTCAGGCGGCCGGGGGGGGGCGGCCCGCAGGGTTCAGGCGGCCGGGGGGGGGGCGGCCCGCAGGGTTCAGGCGGCCGGGGGGGGGCGGCCCGCAGGGTTCAGGCTGCCGGGGAGGCGGCCCGCAGAGTTCAGGCGGCCGGGGGGGGCGGCCCGCAGAATTCAGGCAGTCCGCAGAGTTCAGGCGGCCGGGTCGGCGGCCCGCAGAGTTCAGGCGGCCGGGTCGGCGCGGGCAGAGCAGGGCGCCGGGTCGGTGTGGGTGGAACACGGACCACCGGAACAGCCTTTCTCCTCCTACTCCTCTGTTTCGGAACAGGGACCACCGGAATCAGGTCCACCGGAACAGGGACCACCGGAACACGACCCACCGGACCTGGGACCACCGGAACAGGGACCACTGGAACACGACCCACCGGACCTGGGACCACGACCCACCGGAACAGGGACCACCGGAACAGGCATGGAGGGAGCCTTTCTCCTTCTCCGTTTTGGAACCACCGGAACAGGGACCACCGGAACAGGGACCACCGGAACTGGGACAATGGTCATTGGAGGGCTGGGGTCAAGATAGTCTATGAACTCCCAGAAGCCAAAAACCCCCATCCTCCCCATCTCCTCCGGATTGAGGGGCATGTCCAGACACAGATTAAAAACCTCCTTGGTCTCTGCCTCACTCAGGTCCAAGTGATCGATCTCAATGAGGAAGACCCGAGCAAACCTCCTCACATCAGCTCCCTGCTGACGTAGATAACGGGAGTTCACATACCACATAGCCTCTAGGTGGGTGACAGGTTCCATGGAGAGAAACAGAAAAAAAAGGCAAAAAAACAACTGCTGAGTCCTCTACTGGCGGTTATGTTCTGTCACGAACGCTATGGTGAAAAAAAGGGTGAGGACTCAAAATACAGGTGAACATTAATTTTATTAACCAAAGAAACATAAACACAAAACAAAAACCCTCTAGGGGGTAAAAATCAAACATCAAACAGAGACAAACCAGGGACCGAGATCAGGGACAAGAATCAGGAACAAGACTACCTCCACACGTAACATAGACAACATAACTGCACAGGACTGAAAATGGAAGGAGACTAAATAGCAGACAAACAAGGCAGGTTACAAGGGACAACAGGTGGAGCAAATTAACTAATCATCAGATAACGAGGGGTGGGGTCAAGACAGATGACAGGCGCATACAGGGCAGAAAAAAACCAAAACACCATGTGCTACACAGGACAAGACAGACATGTGACAGTCTGTTTGTGCATGACACACTGTTTCGAGTAGTTGGCTTATGCTTAATAAAGACTGCATTTATACCTTTCTTCTTCATCACTGGACTTAAAACATTACAGAATACAGGACTAAAAATGATTATGGATCAAGCCGAACAGGTTATTGGCCTTGCCCATGCTGGACTTCCATTGTTCGAATATTCACTTCGCTTTGCCAAATTGCTGAACAATCTGACTTTCATGATGAGATGTTGAAATCAATGTGCTGGATTTACACTACCCTTGTGATTTACCTGATATGAAGGAGGCAGCATGGAGAGACTACCTCGAACTGATACCATCTGGTACAGCCACTGCAGACTCAAAGCCCTCTACGCAGCCAAGCCCAGATTCCCTCATGGATTACAAGCCAGAGCCCACCGCAGACAGGGAGCTTACACCCACCACAGACCCCGAGTCTGTTCCTGCAGCCACTTCCACCCCGGGGCCTGTGCCCCAAAGTGAGTGACCAGGTGTATAAGCTGGCAACATCCATGACAGAGTGGGCATCGGTGGAGCCAGACACTGACAAGTGCTTGATAGACTTGGAAATGGAGGTAATGCTTCCCAACCTTCCCACCCTGCCCTGCCCTGCCCTGTACCTTCTGAACTTTCATCATCACTAGTCCTGCCACCCTGCATCCTTTTGTGGAGATGAATTAATCTTCGCTGATATGCCCAGTCTCCCTCTCCCAACTCCACAGCATTATTCAGCCCCGTCATCCCCGCCTCTGCTGGTGGCAGAGTTCCCTTCAGCCCATCAACTTCTCCCCTAACACCATGCCATTTTGTGGTTAAACCTCAGGTCTTCCAGTCACCAGGCAAGTGGATCCCCCGGCTCCGCCTCCAGCTGCTGATTCCATCACTCCACCTCAGTCCGTCGACCTGTCGGCTCGACCTTCCCTCGTCTCTACCAGAGACTGTCATCCGTATGGCTCCACCATGCTCTCTCATCCCTCCGGTTCCACCTTAGTCAGCGTCACGCTGCCTGTGCCACAGACTTTCAAGCAATCCACTTCCTCTTCGTTAGTCGTTCCCTGGGTGTCGTCAGTCAAAGCTCCACAATGGCCCCTCTCTTCGTCAATTCCACCATGGGCTAATATCCTGGCTGTGCTCTGGACCACCACTTGGCCACTCCTCCTATCATTGCCACCCTCATTCCTTCCACTGGGGCTTCGTCTTCCACCAGTCCCTCGTCCGTCTCCTGTACCATCTCCCTGCTTCATTCCACCAGGGTTTCATTTTTCTCCAGGACCTCGTCCACCGCCTGAACCACCACCTCAGCCATTTTTATGGCATGAGACTGCACCTTGTGACCTTGTATTCTGTCACTCACAGATATGCTTAGTTTTGGTTTTGTTTTCTATCAGTCTGTTTACTCACCTGTTTGCCTCTGTACCTTTGTTCTCCTTTTCCCACCAAAGTCAGTTACCATGGATATTAATTTCTTCATCACAGCTGTTTATTATTTAATTCATCACCTTCACTCATTCTTTGAAACACCGTGAAACACCGTTTTGTGTAGTTGGCTTATGTTTAATAAAGGCTGATGTTAAATATCTTCTTCTTCATCATTGGACTTAAACCGTTACAATAATTACAATGATTTTTTTAAACAATTATTACCAGCCTAAATTAAAGGTTGATGTATATATTATTTGATCAAATATTTAATATAAAATAGATTAAACTATTTTAGCATTACCTTACTGAAACAAAGATTTTTGTGCATTACAGTTTAAATAGATAATGGATAGATAAAGGTAATTTTATATCATCTTCATTTTCTTGGACCTGTTTCATGAGACTCACCCCATCAAAGTCTGGTTGGACATGGGAGAAAATGGATAGTTCACTCTTCAGCCACTTCTATCATTCAATTAAATGTGCTTGATTCAAAGCAGGGGGAGGCTTCACTAAAATGGGGGCGTATTGATTTTCCTAATGGCCGTTTTGATGCTGTTACATGCCATTTGTTTTACACTGCAGCTGTGAGAGCGTGGTGACCATGGGAACCAGGGGAGGAGAGCGCATAGCTGATGTCATAGTCCTGCACCTGTCTCGCTTACTCATTCACACACAACAGAGGGAGAGAAAGAAGGAAAAGACCCACTGCCCACACTACGACCCTTTACACGCTTACCGACAGACAACTGCACATTTCTCATGTTAGCTCTGACCCAAAACAACGTGGGCAGCATTGTTCCCATGTAATTAGTCCCTATGTGGAAGCTTGGGAAAGATGTGCTTACACAGTTGTTTAAAGTAGAGATTAGTGTTATCCATGATCCTGCAGTTTCCCTCAAAGAGACATAGTTATTATTAGTTGAAATCAATGCAAGCAGAGCAACAGGATCCCATCGGATGAACTGATGTTTTCATGTAAAATAGTTTAGACATGCTAGAGTCTAGACCTAAAAAATCATGAGAATATGTCCTTGATAAGGAACATTCCTGTGCTATGATACATGAGAAATCCTACTCATCCTGGAAGAAAATAGAGGTCACTTCGCTACTACCTTATGCAATATGCATCTGTAGATTTATAGACATTCTTACCGTTCATAAAGGCTAAACAAATCATAAGCCTCTTTTCCACCATCGGGATGAACGGTTCTCATTGTGAAACCTTCACAGATTTTTTTTTGCTACGAAATCAGGATTAGGTCAAAAATGCGATCACATTTACCATTGTTCGGAAAATTTTCACGGGCTAAATCCATTCATTTCAAAAGTTCGAATCCATGCAACTGTGAATTTTGTGTGACGGTGAAAGATTTATTCCTGCAAATTTCACAACGGGTTCAAGTTAGTCACGTGAAAGTGACTTCTGTGTGTTTCGTACATCTCTACACTATTGAAAAGTTGTACAAAAATGTATTTTGTCCATCAACAGTGTAGCAATGTATGAAGCACTACGCTCACAAATATTACTTTTAAATCAAGCAGGTTTCCGTTGGTCAACACAGCCAATTTGTGTGACTAACTAGGACATGAGCGAAATGTACATGCATAGGGAACTTTTTTTCCCTCATGCAAATTGCTATTGGAATTGCTATTGGTATTGCCGCTGTAGTGGACATTCTCTGTTACATTTACTTTCATCCATGAAATTTTGCCAAGCAATGGTAAATGTGTCTACAACTTTAGAATGTAGGTTACTTTGGTGACGCAAGAGTTGGCAACACTAGCAAGTGCACTGTGGAGGATTATCATTTAGGGAGGTAAAATTATGAGTAATATGTTTGTGCAAGTATTTTAATGCGTTTACATAAAGCCTGGTTCACACCACCATCGAATAAGCGACATGATCCCATTCATTTCAATGGAGAGCTGCACTCTAAAAAAAAAAGGTTCTATATGGCACCAAAAATGGTTCTTGGCTCATAATCATAGGGGAACCATTTTTAGTGCTATATAGCACCAATTTTGGTGCTTCAGTGGTTCTTTAGCGGTTCTTCAGAGGTGCTATATAGCACCTTAGTCAAAGAACCGGTGAAGAACCGCTGAAGAACCACTGAAGCACCAAAATTGGTGCTATATAGCACTAAAAATGGTTCCCCTATGATTACGAGCCAAGAACCATTTTTGGTGCCATATAAAACCTTTTTTTTTAGAGTGTGGTGATTTCCAGTAACACGGGTGACAGTAAACTATGGCGACAGTCGGCGTGTCCAGCGAAGTGACAAATTTGAGATATGTTTAACTTGCAAATGAAGAGCGACTTTCAGGAAGATTTGTTGTCTACAACATGGAATAATATTTGTGAATGTCATTCACAAACGCTACTAGGCAAACAGTAACAGTAAAGCTAAGCGAAGCGCTCACAAAGTGTGCTTACAATATATCGCCTTCGGCTAATTCATGCCTATGCGATAGGTGGCGCTAACCGAGAATGCATTCTTGCTCATGTATGTATCTTGTAGGTTTTTCCATTTGGCTTTAACTTCGTCCACTGCACAACATACAGTAAATTAATTTTATTACACAACACAGTTTTGGGGACCTGAAAATGCGAGTTTCAAAGTGCACATTTAAAAAAACGATACCCTTATTGTCGTCATGTAAACTACAAAAATGAAAATTTTATGCAAATAAAAGTGGTGACGTCATGCGCTTGTGTGTTATGTCTTCAGTCTATAGGCTTTTAGTGTTTCTTTACAAAGTGATATCGCCAATTACTGGCAGGTATAATACAGCGTTTTTAATCGTTTTCGCGATTCTTTCACCAAAAATACATCATAAAATATGATTAGAGTTACAATTAGCATGAAGCTAAACTTCACAATTTATGAGGTTATTACTCAAAACCTACTTTAAACTATCATCGAGTGCTTGTAATAACTTCAAATTGCGATATAAAGTGGATTTTAATTATATAATGGTCAGACATGCATTATTTGTAGTGTTTTATGATGGACTGAACGCTACTTCACAGACATCCCACCTGTCCCGGAAGTTCCGAGAGTCTCCCGCATATTGATAGCGGCTTGCTGATATCCGCAAATTATATACAATAACCAGAAAAATCATTTGAGCATGGGGGAAGCCTTGTTTCCACCTGGTATTAAGTGGAGTTTTCAGTGATCCGATCACAAATGGTCATCCAAGACGCATTAGCGTTTACACCAGGTACTAATACGTGTTTCAGTTGCGTCTCCTGTGATCAGTTGTGTTTAGAATAAATCGAGACTCCCCTTTTATTTTGTGACACTCTAGCCTACATCACTTTCACTTTCAGTGGACAAATACTATTGAATGAACAAACCGATGTTACACGGTTTACCCAAATTTATGTAGTATAATATACACTGATCTGGCTTAACATTATGACCACTGACAGGTGAAGTGAATAACACTGATTATCTCTTCATCAAGGCACCTGTTAGTGGGTGGGATATATTAGGCAGCAAGTGAACATTTTGTCCTTAAATTTGATGTGTTATGAAGCAGGAACAATGGGTAAGCATAAGGATTTTAGCAAGTTTGACAAGGGCCAAATTGTGATGGCTAGACGACTGGGTCAGAGCATCTCCAAAACTGCAGCCCTTGTGGGGTGTTCCTGGTCTGCAGTGGTCAGTATCTATCAAAAGTGGTCTAAGGAAGGAACCGGCGACAGAGTCATGGGTGGCCAAGGCTCATTGATATACGTGGGGAGCGAAGGCTGGTTCGATCAAACACACAAGCTACTGTAGCTCAAATTGCTCAAGAGGTCAATGCTGGTTCTGATTGAAAGGTGTCAGAATACACAGTGCATCGCAGTTTGTTGTGTATGGGGCTGTATAATTGCAGACCAGTCAGGGTGCCCATGCTGACCCCTGTCCACCGCCAAAAGTGCCAACAGTGATGTGAGCTTCAGAACTGGACCACAGAGCAATGGAAGAAGGTGGCAGAGGCAGTGTGATGCTTTGGCCAATGTTCTGCTGGGAAACCTTGGCTCCTACCATCCATGTGCATGTTACTTTGACATGTACCACCTACCTAAGCATTGTTGCAGACCCTTTCATGGACATGGTATTCAGCAGGATAATGCGCCCTGCCAAAAAGCAAAACTGGTTTAGGAATGGTTTGAGGAGCACAACGAGTTTGAGGTGTTTACTTGGCCTCCAAATTCCCCAGATCTCAATCCAATCGTGCATCTGTGGGATGTGCTGAACAAACAAGTCCGATCCATGATCCATGGCCCCACCTCGCAACTTACAGGACTTAAAGGATCTGCTGCTAGTCTCAGCCTCAGACGTCAAGCCCACGGATCGTTGAATTCCACAGGATGTCTTCAGACATGTGTTGCCTTCTATAACAGTCCGCCTGGAAACGCCAAATTCTCTCGTGGAAGAAGAACGGCATCACGTTTACAACTGTGACAATGAGTGCTTACCAGGAACGACTAAACGCTGGATTTGAAAAAGTATGGGAAGTTTGCGGCTCCATTGTTGCAGTAAACTTCTTGAATGAATAATTTATAGATGCACGCCAGTCTGTTATTGCAGGGACATCAACTTTACATTTTCACGCCCCTAAACATGATGCAGAACAAAGCGAACTGTGATTGGTTGTGTTCTGTTAGTCAAACATCCTCTTGGGCGGTATGAAAGCTGCGATAGAGTCCAGACCTTCTGCAGTCAATCTGAAGGCCTGGCTACGTGAGACTAATCTGCTGCTAACATCTTGGTGCCAGATACCACAGCACACCTTCAGGGGTCTAGTGGAGTTAATGCCTCGATGGGTCAGGGCTGTTTTGGCAGCAAAAGGGGGGCCAACACAATATTAGGAAGGTGGACATAATATTATGAATGATCGGTGTAGTATTCTTTTTTGGGGGAGAGGTGGAGAAGGTGAGCGCTACCTCCCGGAAATTAATTTTTGAAGGGTGGGATGTCTGTAAACATCCATCATAAAATGCACCGAGCTGCATGAAAAACACATACAGAACATACATCGTCGTTGGCTTCATGTTTCATCTGTCGAAACGTTTCTCTCAGTTGTTTATACACTCACCTAAAGGATTATTAGGAACACCTGTTCAATTTCTCATTAATGCAATTATCTAATCAACCAATCACATGGCAGTTGCTTCAATGCATTTAGGGGTGTGGTCCTGGTCAAGGCAATCTCCTGAACTCCAAACTGAATGTCAGAATGGGAAAGAAAGGTGATTTAAGCAATTTTGAGCGTGGCATGGTTGTCACGGGCCGGTCTGAGTATTTCACAATCTGCTCAGTTACTGGGATTTTCACGCACAACCATTTCTAGGGTTTACAAAGAATGGTGTGAAAAGGGAAAAACATCCAGTATGCGGCCGTCCTGTTGGCGAAAATGCCTTGTTGATTCTAGAGGTCAGAGGAGAATGGGCCGACTGATTCAAGCTGATAGAAGAGCAACTTTGACTGAAATAACCACTCATTACAACCGAGGCATGCAGCAAAGCATTTGTGAAGCCACAACACGCAACCTTGAGGCGGATGGGCTACAACAGCAGAAGACCCCACAGGGTACCACTCATCTCCACTACAAATAGGAAAAAGAGGCTACAATTTGCACGAGCTCACCAAAATTGGACAGTTGAAGACTGGAAAAATGTTGCCTGGTCTGATGAGTCTCGATTTCTGTTGAGACATTCAGATGGTAGAGTCAGAATTTGGCATAAACAGAATGAGAACATGGATCCATCATGCCTTGTTACCACTGTGCAGGCTGGTGGTGGTGGTGTAATGGTGTGGGGGATGTTTTCTTGGCACACTTTAGGCCCCTTAGTGCCAATTGGGCATCGTTTAAATGCCACTGCCTACCTGAGCATTGTTTCTGACCATGTCCATCCCCTGATGGCTACTTCCAGCAGGATAATGCACCATGTCACAAAGCTCGAATCATTTCAAATTGGTTTCTTGACCATGACAATGAGTTCACTGTACTAAAATGGCCCCCACAGTCACCAGATCTCAACCCAATAGAGCATCTTTGGGATGTGGTGGAACAGGAGGAGCTTCATGCCCTGGATGTGCATCCCACAAATCTCCATCAACTGCAAGAAGCTATCCTATCAATATGGGCCAACATTTCGAAAGAATGCTTTCAGCACCTTGTTGAATCAATGCCACGTAGAATTAAGGCAGTTCTGGAGGCAAAAGGGGGTCAAACACAGTATTAGTATGGTGTTCCTAATAATCCTTTAGGTGAGTGTATATGGACCTCAGAACGACAGGAAGTTGTCATCCGGAAGGGCAGGAGATATGATCACGTAATATGATTGACAGATCTAAACCGAATGAGCTGACTCACATGCACATCTGGAAAAAAGAGACTGCATAATTCAGTGGAAAATTAATATAAATGGTATTCTGTATAAAGAAATATGAAGTAAACGTGAGAATAAATCTGTTCTCAGACACAAACAGGACTCTCTTTTCCGGAATACTTTTTTTTCTTCACTGGTTTTCAAAACAGCGCCATCAATCTCGCCCCTTTTGTGCAACAGCAGTGGCTCCGGGTACGTGATCTAAAGCTCAAATCTAATTGGACAGCACGTTTCATCGCAGGGTGCTGGGGAAAAAAATGACACACTGATTTCGATTCAAGAGCATTATCGCATCATACTTCGCTCAGTGTGAATGGCCCTTAATGGGAATGCCCACTAACGACAAAGTCCAAACAAACTCCAAACAAACCTATATAGTTTTGCCTTATTTTGTTCAAATTGATATCGTTCATTCTTCGATTTTGTCTATCGAAGTCTATCGGGCCTACATAGAAAATCATCATGTCACTACAGGGTTTTCAGCATGGTTGAACACAGGAAAGTAATCGGCTGGACCATGTTCAAGTGGAAATTCAACTGGAATCGTTTGGCCAGATGGTGAAACAAATTATTTTAACTTGAGCATCTTAAAAACACAGTGTTTTAAAGCGCGAGATGCTAAAAAAGCATTGAGACACGGCACAGCGGTTAAAGATGTCCGTCCAACAGCAAGTCTACATTTCGAAAAACTATTGAAAATGCACAAAAGGCGTTCTGTGAACAGGTCCTTACAGTAAGAATGAATATTTAAAATTCCACAGAGCAAGAAGCATAAACTGTTTATTGTAGGTTATTCCAAAGCTGTCTAAACTTGGCAACAACCCTTTGCAAAAATGGAGCATGCAAGTCAGCTATGCTTTTGGATAATTGTTGGCTGAGGGTGACCACTGTAATATAAAATCTTAATTTCACACTCATTAGGCTGGAATGAAAACTCATATATCGAGTTTTCTGAGAGATATTGTGAGATGCTGAGAAAATTTCAGCTGTGGGAAATTTAGTTTTATGGTTTAGGAAATTTCGCTCTTCATGTATGGTATAAAAGATCCAGAGATATACGGACACATTTTTGATGTATTGTGTAATTTTATACAGATAATGTGTTGTGGCTAAGGATGTTATCACATGGGGCATATGGTGATGGCCAAACTTAAAGTCCTCATATTCACGTATAGCCTACATGTTCTTAATCATACATTCTGATAAAGAAAATGTATTAATTTATAAACAGTCATATTACAAAAAAACTATGCCCTCCTTTGATGTGTCATTTAATCGCCAATTCTATATGAATGAACAAGCCATAAAGAACAGTTACACTGAAGAGGCAGTCATACAAAGTTTCCCTTAACAGCTGAACTGACATCTGCCAAGAAAAATTAAATAAAAATCATTTTAATTTGCCAGGCATGTGTATTTTGATCCTGGCATGTGCCACGCACCTCATGGTTACATGTTTCTATATGATAGGAGAGACAAATGAGAGCACAGTGTGATCATGTGAAGAATGTCAACATGTGTGTTTTTCCTTTACCCACAGGGTCCCAGTGATTGCCCCCCATCCTGCAGATGTAATGTAAAGTGCTGACAGCTGTGGCCAATGTGCATCGAGCGTGTGTGAGAGCGTTCTAACCAAGCAGAAACCCAATATCTCTGTGAAATGGCCAGTGGATTAAGAACGTTTGATAAGCCTTTCAGACATTTCTATTTGCTTAAGAGCATGTGGGAAAAAGCATTTAAGTGGACCATGGGTGACCACTGAACTGAAGAAATAAGAAACTAAAGTTTTTCACAATATTTTCACTCAAATATTTATATGAGGAATCGCTAGGTTGCTTTGGGTTACACTGGTGCAGGTTGTTTTGGAGAATTTTTTATTTGATTCAAATATTTATTCTTCTTTAAAATCTATCTATCTATCTATCTATCTATCTATCTATCTATCTATCTATCTATCTATCTATCTATCTATCTATCTATCTATCTATCTATCTATCTATCTATCTATCTATCTATCTATCTATCTATCTATCTATCTATCTATCTATCTATCTATCTGTCTGTCTGTCTGTCTGTCTGTCTGTCTGTCTGTCTGTCTGTCTGTCTGTCTGTCTGTCTGTCTGTCTGTCTGTCTGTCTGTCTGTCTGTCTGTCTGTCTGTCTGTCTGTCTGTCTGTCTGTCTGTCTGTCTGTCTGTCTGTCTGTCTGTCTGTCTGTCGATAGATAAATACATATTAAATACTGATTTAAATAATAGATATAAATACATTTTCAAGACTAAAGGTAATTTATTAAATATTTAAATTTATACATTTAATAATAATAACAATAATAATTATAAATAACTTTATTTGATGGGTTAACTTGATCTGTATTATCAAAATGTGTGTATTTCTTCATTGACTTTATTATTATTATTAAATACATATTCGATTTATTAATATATAATAACACACACACACACACACACACACACACACACACACACACACACACACACACACACACACACACACACACACACACACACACACACACACACACACACACACACACACACACACTCACACACACACACACACACACACACACACACACACACATATATATCTTTGTAATAAAAATGTATTAAATTAGTTTAAATAAATAAAACAAGAATTCAATTTTAAAAAAAATTTTTTTCCTTTTTATTGACATATATATAATCTGTTATTTAGCTATTATTATTTATATTATATATAATTATATAATACTTAAGCAATTCTGCATTTAATGTGGTGTGGTTAAACAACTAATGGTGTTAGTTCATGGCACATTACATGGGTTCATACTACGTACGCTATCAGTTTCGCTGTGTCAAACAGTCTTGCCAAAAGTTAGATGGGGAAAAGGGGAGGAGAAATGCCTGATCCATAATGACCCTGCCAAACCCCAAACCTTAAATGTGCTTGGTACACCACAGGACAAGCTCTGAGATGCTCAGTGAGAAGGGTCAGAAGATACAGTCTGCTTGGTCCACATTTACATTCAGGAGATGCTGAATGACTTTGAATGGTGATTAAATAATGGCCTTGTTTTGATGTGCCTTTTTCCTGGGCAGAGATTTGAAATCAAGGCAGCACCTGTTGCTTTGAATCTCAAGGAAGGACACAGAATATACTATCACATACTATCGAAACGCAGGACATCACTTTTCTTCAAAATCAAGGTCTTTGCTCTTAAGCAGGTGCGGTCGAGATGTCCACAGGTTCGGTGAGTGATCCTGAAGACCTCCAGGAGCTGTCAATCACTCACATGGACACTCGTTCTCTGGAAGACTCAGAAGACGAGTTTAGTATCGATGACAGTTTGAAACCAAAGACCAAACAACCTCGAGCTGGTGCCAGCAACAAGCAGCAAATGAAGATGGCAAAGGACGGCAGACAGTCTCAGAGAAACGCAGCAAACGCCAGAGAGAGGGCACGCATGAGAGTTCTGAGTAAAGCTTTCTCTCGGCTGAAGACAAGCCTGCCGTGGGTACCGGCAGACACCAAACTGTCAAAGCTGGACACACTCCGTCTGGCATCCAGCTATATATCTCACCTCAGACAGCTCTTACAAGAGGACAGATACCAGAACAGCTTTGTGCATCCTGTAAACTTGGTATGAGTGAGTGTTGTCTAAGTTTATGACTAGATTTTATACACATTCATCTGAAGTTTTATTGTTCAGTATTACTTGTATATAATAACAATATAAAACATATGCACCACTAACAATTTTTTAAAAATGTACCATAATAGTATCATATCAATTTATAAAGTAGGCCTACTGTTTTATTTTTGTATTATTCTATATTAAATATCAGTAATATAATGCGTAAATAAACATAAAATAGTCATAAACATAAATAAATACGTTATAATAATAACTTAATTGTTATTATAAATAAAGTACTTAATAATTAACTTTATATTTTACATATTGATTAACAGTACATATAGTATGTTGTATTAAATATGAATTTGTGTGTATATATTTAGTATATTATTTTAATTAAATATCAATAATATAATATAATATAAAAATAGAAATATTCTTAAATATAAATAAGTCTTAATAATTACTATAAATAATATAAAATAAATTATTTAATATATAGTATTTTATTATGTTGCAAAAAAATATATAAATTGTATAATATTTAAATAAATATTAAAAATAAACAGAAATATAAATAAACATTTTATTTATCATATTACTTATAGTAACAGTACATATGTTGTATTATGTAGACTATACAGTATATATATATAATTGAATTTTGAATTGTACTATTCTGGATTTAATAATAATAATATACATAAATATAAATAATTCATACCTTTTTATCTTGCATATTACTTACAGTAACAGTACATATACTGTATTCAATATCAGTGTGTGTGTGTGTGTGTGTGTGTGTGTGTGTGTGTGTGTGTGTGTGTGTGTGTGTGTGTGTGTGTGTGTGTGTGTGTGTGTGTGTGTGTGTGTGTGTGTGTGTGTGTGTGTGTGTGTGTGTGTGTGTGTGTGTGTGTGTGTACAATCCCAATTCCAGAAAAGTTGGGACATTTTGTAAAATGCAATACAATCAAGATTCTGTGATTTGTTAATTCTCTTTCACCTTTATTTGACTCACAAAAGTACAAAGAAAAGATTTCCAATGGTTTCACTGACACCAACTTAATTGTATTTTGTAAATACAAACAAATGTTGATTTTGATGGCTGCTACACACTCCCAAAAAGTTGTGACAGAGACATGTTTACAACTGTCACATCACTATCACTTTTCCTTTTAATACTTTTTATTATTTGCGAATTGGGGAGACTAATTGTTGCAGTTTCGCAAGTGGAATTTTTGCCCAATCTCGCCTGACACAAGACATCTGCTCAACAGTCTGTGGTCATCTTTGTCTGATTCTCCTTTTCATGATGAGCAACACATTTTCAATAAGAGACAGATCTGGACTGCAGGCAGGTCAAGCACATCCACTCTATGGTATACAGTGTCTAAGGAACCATTCTGTTGTCGAATGAGGCTTGGTATTGTCTTGCTTCCCAGGAAAGATGTCATCTTTATGGCAGTATACATCTCCACGTCAATGTACCCTCACTCATATGCAAGTCGTCCATGCTGTTTGCACTGACGCACTCCCATACCATGACAGATGTTTGCTTTTGCACCTGTCACTGACCAAAGTCTGGATGGTCCCTTTCGTCTTTTGGACTGAGAACTTGAAATCAGTTTTCCCCAAAAACAAGCAGAAACGTGGACTCATCTGTCCACAGCACACATTTCAACTGTGTTTTTGATCATTTGAGATGAGCTCGGGCCCAAAGAACTCTGCATTGAACTGATGTGTAGCTTTCTCCTTGCGTAACAGCGATTCAAGTGGTTATTTCCTTGATGTAGCGGCAGACTGTATGTGACAATGGTTTTCCAAAGTACTCCGGAGCCCATGTGGCCCTTTTTTAATACAGTAGCATGATGGTTTCTCATGTAATGCCATCCGAGGGCTCAAAGGTCATGCACATTCAATGGAGGTCTCCTGCCTTGCCCTACACAGACTGAGATTTCTCTGGATTCCCGGAATCTTTTCACAATTTTATGTATGGTATAGATGGTGAAAGACCTAAATAATTTGCAGTCTTGCATTGTGAAATGTGAAATGATTAAATTTGGCACAAAGCGGTGAGCCATGGCCCATGTTTGTTTGCAAAGATTGAGATTCTCCGATACCCTTACCAGTTCACCTACTCATTGTAGACTGGGATATTCTGTTATCTTTTCACTTTTATTTAGCCTCTGTCCCAACTTTTTTTGGAGTGTGTTGCAGCCATCAAAATCAAAATGTGCTGATATACAATTAATTTGTCCCTTGAAAACATGGCATTTTTTTTCTTTGTACTTTTGTCAGTTAAATAATGGTTAAAGGGAATTCATAAATCAATGGTTCTTGATTTTATGACATTTTACAGAATGTCCCAACTTTTCTGGAATTTGGGTTGTATAAAATACTATTTTCTGTTACTGTAATATGCTATGTAAATAAATCTGCATCTTAAGGCATTTTACCAGCGATTTGTAGCTGACTTGTTCATTCTTTTTCCACAGACCTGGCCTTTTGTGGTCTCGGCACGATCAGAGGACACCAAAGACATTTCAACAGCGGTCAGACTATGTGGAGCTACAGCATAAACATCTGGCACCTCTCTGTCTTTTATCCCCCTCCATCTCTCTCTCTCTCTCTCTCTCATTTTACTGTCTGTACTCGTGCACTTCCTTTGAACTTACATCAATGGACATTATGCAATGAACGCAAATGCATGTGGGACATACCTGTAGTTAAACAGTAAGGTCATTGCACACAAAAATGTCTTTATAGCGTGATTATGTTATGTCTATCTAGCAAACATAAGCAGATTTTACTTTGTGTTTGATTATTTTGCTGTCTGTATGTAGCATTGTAGCTTAAAGGGATAGTTCACCCAAAAAATGAAAATTTGACATTTATCTGCTTAACCCCAGGGCATCCAAGATGTAGGTGTCTTTGTTTCTTCAATAGAACACTGTAGTAATATTAGTTTGTGTGGGAAGAAGAGGCGGGAACCGGCGAACATTCAACAACTTTAATCAAATAAATGAACACAAAATGAAAGGACGACACGGACGACTGCCGCGCACTCACATAACAAAACGTAAATAAAGCACAACTTAAAATCCAGGCCTGGTCCTCTCTCGTCCTTCGATGGAGCCGCTCGTCCTTATATGCCTCCGTGCTCCCTCATGAGAGGACTCGAGACCGGTGTGCCTCACAGGTGACGCTCATTCTCAATCACGCACACCGATCTCGCTCGCTCCTCCCATGTCTCTCGCTCGTCCACCTCGCCACAAACACAAATGAAGATTTTTAACTCCAACCGTTACAGTCTCTCAGTCGTATAATGCATGTGAATGGGGTCAAATTCTATGAGAGTAAAAAAAAACATGCACAAACAACTTCAAATTAAACCCTGCGGCTCGTGACGACACATTAATGTCTTAAGACACAAAACGATCGGTTTGTGCGAGAAACCAAACAGTATTTATATCATTTTTTGACCTCAAATACAACACTTTGTCCACCAGTCTTGAACAAGCTGAGAGAGGTCAAATGTACATGATACGGTGTATCTCAATGGGATACAAGCGGCGGAAGTGTTCCCTCTCTACGCCATATCGTGTACATTGAACTCCCTTATCGGAAGTGACAAGCGTTCAAGGCTGTTGGACATAGTGTTGTATTTGAGGTAAAAAATGATATAAATACTGTTCGGTTTCTCACACAAACCAATCGTTTCGTGTCTTAAGACATCAATGTATCGTCACGAGCCGCAGGGTTTAATTTGAAGTTGTCTGTGCATGTTTTTTTTACTCTCATAGAATTTGACCCTATTTACATACATTATACGATTGGCAGACTGCAACGGTTGGAGTTAAACATCTTCATTTGTGTTCTACTGAAGAAACAAAAACCCCTACATCTTGGATGCCCTGTGAGTAAGCAGATAAACACCACATTTTCATTTTTGGGCGAACTATCCCTTTAAAACTAACTTTTAAAGAAGATGAAGAAAAACAGAAATAAATTGCAAGACCAGAAGCACCGAAAATCACTTTTATTGTTTTTTAAAGCGCTTGTAATTTTTCTAACCACCCTGCAGCAGACTTTTAAAAATCAGAATTTGACAGGATGTTTTCAACCTGTGGAATCAGGTGCTTCAGTTTTTTTGAGTTTTATTTGTCACCAAACAAATTATGTAATTAAGGCTACAGAAGGAATAGAACAGAAAATATTACTCCAAGGTATGTTTAAGTTTATTTATGATTGTGATATTTGTGATTTGTTCTTTCTTTTTTATTTGCTTTACATTATAACCGAAATGAGTCGCTCAATGATTGTACATCAACACCCTTGATGCATTATAATCTTTTTCAGCCATTTATTTCACTGTTGACACGCCTATTGATCAAGTGTATCTCATTTAACTTGTTGAATCATTTGTTCATCGGTATAGTTACGCTGTGATTCAGTTTGGAGAACTATATTACACATAAACTGTAATTTGTCACTTAGTAGGAATACTTTGAGGAGTGTTCTTGTTGGCTAATTAAAGGGATAGTTCACCCAAAAATGAAAATTACCCCATGATTTACTCACCCTCAAGTCATCCTAGGTGTGTATGACATTCTTCTTTCAGACGAATAAAATCGGAGTTATATTACACAAGTCCAGGCTAATCCAAGCATTAGAATTGGATTTGTAGTTGCTCTGTTTTTGATGTCCATAAAAAGTGAATCTGTCCGTCAAATAACATGCTCCACGCGGCTCTAGGGTGTTAATAAAGGCCTTCTGAAGCGAAACGATGCGTTTATGTAAGAAAAATATCCATATTAAAAACTTTATCAAGTAAACTTTCGGACGATCGCCTTCTGTGGAAAAGTGTTGAATGTTGAAAGTGAAACTCAAGATGCGTACGTGAAGTCATGATGAGCCTACCTGGTCGCGTTAGCCTTTCGATCGGCAGGGGAACTTTCAACTATTTTTCCATAAATTGAACAGGGAAGGCGGTCGGCCGAAGGTTTACTTTATAAAGTTTTAAATATGGATATTTTTCTTACACAAACGCATCGATTCGCTTCAGACGGCCTTTATTAACACCCTAGAGCCGCGTGGAGCATGTTATTTGACGGACAGATTCACTTTTTATGGACATCAAAAACAGAGCAACTACAAATCCAATTCTAATGCTTGGATTAGCCTGGACTTGTGTAATATAACTCCGATTTTATTCGTCTGAAAGAAGAATTATAAAATGCAGATTTTTCTCTTATGCATGGAATCCGCCTGATCCCGCTCAAACTCAGCACTTGCTGATCTTTTCACTTTATACGAATATAAAATACACAACAGTATTTTCCCAATTGTAGATCCCAAATAGTGTGAGCTTGTGTTGTGCCCATGTGTGCAGCGGTCATTAGAAAGTGTGTAGTTTGAAGAGGAAGCTGACTTTTCATCACGTTTGTGGAGGACTGCAGCTGTCGAGCCATTAGTTTCCCAGAACACTGAACGGGTCCCTTGAGGGAGTCTCGCAGGAGATGAAGCACTTTGTCAGGCAAGGACAGCTCAGAAACGGCTCTCACGTTCTCCACCGCTGCTAGGATGAGCGCTCTGGGGTTCACTGAGCTTACAATGAGGAAAGCATTATCTGACTGCTAAAACTCATGACTTCATAAACCACTGTGATTTGTCATCTCTTCTACCTGGTGCTGTAATGCATCATTGGCCTACATCAGAATGGCACTGGAATGTGAGAGTGGAATATAGTGGAATACACATTCAAAATATTTCCATCCAGTGGTGACAGAGCTTTCTGTGCACGTGATACTGTAGTTCTCAACCAGGGGACCTCAGAATAAAAAAAAAAGTTATTGACGCCACCGGTGGCCGTTAAGTGAACTGCAGCCAGCAACTTTGACTCGTGCACACACAACCTACAAGTGACTAAACACGATTCTCGATATACTTTTTCGATGTTGTTTTTTGTTCTTCGCTTAGAAGTAAAAAGAAGTTGGAAATAGGCTACCTTTGCAGTGATATAGTTCTAACGAACATCCAGGCACCATCCGAGCTGCTGAGAGCGACGTTTAAATGAATAGGCCTATGTGCCGCGCGTTCCCTTTCAGAGTCCCATAACAGAATAAACACGACAGCGGTGAGAAAACAGCAGTTAAGAAATCCTCTGATCATAGAGATGTGGATATGTTTGCACCAGCTCTGCAATTCAACGACATCATGTCAACAGATGAGGTAGGCCTAATTAAAATTGAAACCACATATTTTGATAGGCTTGCGTAGACTATGGACTATCTGACCATGTGAGACCAAATAACCCATTTTATTTGCATGACACGTTGACATTACAGTACATAATGTTTAATTTTGAATTACCCTGAATGTTATATTTTCCTTAAGTCTTTAGGCCTACATAAAATCAGTTTTCTACAGGTTTTCATAGACAACCTATGAAATCGGGAAGGTTTCGTTTATAATTCGTTTTCGTTTTAATATAATTTCGATACAAGATGTTCACACATTGGCAATAAAAATGAAAATTCTGAGTTTTCAACTTTAATATGTAATTGTATACTAATTGTATAAAAAAAATACTAACTGCTAGGCTATCATATTGGATATCATTTTTCGTGTTTTACTTTGTCCCATCAACAAAAAGAAAAAGAAAATACAATTCTTGAAATGCTTAGAATCACATAAATGAATCTATCTATCTATCTATCTATCTATCTATCTATCTATCTATCTATCTATCTATCTATCTATCTATCTATCTATCTATCTATCTATCTATCTATCTATCTATCTATCTATCTATCTATCTATCTATCTATCTATCATCTCACTCATTCTCAACAAAAATTCTCACTATTGTGATTCTTCTACCGCCAGTTTTATTAAAATAACAGTTTTAAACATAGCCAGCAGAGGTCGGCATTGATCCACAATACAAAGCAACACGCCTCAGCCACATCAAACTTTTGACACTCTTCTTACGTCTCATTTGAACCTTGATGTTTTCCTAATTTACTCTGAATGATGAAAAAGTTATTTCAGTCAACGCTAAACTTAGCAGACTCTCTTTTCTGTAGACCTACTGCCGTGTGTTTGTATTAAGAGCAGAAATGTCCAGTAGATTTAATTAAATTCTTGAAATACTCTGTATGTTTAGCCTTCCTTTTCTCAGGTGGAACACATTTTCATTAATATGGAGCTGTGCTTTCAGGCATTAACCCATAAGGACATCCAAATTTTTGTGTACTAAAAACACATTTCAGAGACAAAATTTCCATGAACAGGAAGGAACTGTAGGTCCAAAGCCAAACAGCACAGTTCACTGACCGTTTCTTTGTAGTTTAACCAAAAGCACTAACTGCAAACCCACGGCGGGCCAAGATTCAGAGAACAGTCTTTGAGGTTATGAAAGACATTCTGAGCCTATTTGTTATCTAATATCCATTCACTCAACGGCAAAGAGGAAGAAAATATAAAATACGACCTATTACTTTGATAATCAGTTTAACATCTTGCTTTATTTATGTTTCACTCAAAACACGCAGGTCATTTCATCGTGTCTTGTTAGCTTGACCTTTTTATCTACTTTTGAAAAAAAAAAATCACAATTTGTAAAACAAATAACTGAACTGAACGATAACATGCATAACTGCAGCATAGGCCAAAAAACATCCAAAATACACATTTAAGTATTTATTTTACTACACTTGATCTATTTGCGTCTGTACTGTAGATTTTCAATACAATACATATCTTTAAAGGCTGTTTTCTCAAAATGAATTTGAGTCAGAAATCTCTACTTCAGCAGCCCTTACATACACCAAAATGTCCAGTTTTATTCCTATCTATATTCTAAAGAGTGGCTTGTTCATATATCAATCACCTGATTTAAATAACATCTTATTATATTTTATTTTCAGTGCTTAACAGATATCCAAAATCCCTTCTATAAAAAATGAACTCCAATATGTAAAAACAAAATGAAACAAGGATTTTGAACCGGGCTTCATCCAATGCACAGCTTTCTGTTCTGGAAATGTATGCAAATGTGTGCATATTTAATTATAGAATTACTCATTTGCATATTTAAATATAACAATACAAAACAATTGTCCATGTACTGTATAGTAATGCACTGTGATTAATTATCTGGAAAAGGATAATGATATCTTTAAGTTAACATTTTTTACCCCTAAATAAGTATGATTTTAGTTGAAATTATTTTATAATTTGATATTATCTTAGGCTGCTAAGGGAAAACTGTAGGAAAAAATTCTTGCAAAAAGATGAACACAATATTACAGTATTATGTGTCATAATGTGTTAATATATATCATATGTTAAAATGTATAGTTTTGATCCAGAAGAAAGCAAATATATAATGAAATCACATGGCATGACTGACCAATCAGAATCAGGTATTCCAGAGTGCCGTATAATAGAACGTTGTGTTTACACTGGCAAACCGGCAAACCTTGCCACGCTCTTCCTTTGAAGATGGCTTTATTTTCCGAGTGCCAAGTCACTACCCTGTGCTCAGTGTAATCCACAACTACATCCAAAGTGTAGTGTCATGAAACATGGCAGACTGTGAGAAAGTTTGGTGGCGCGCTGAAGGTCACTGCGAATATTACAGGGTGTGTGATCTGCTTGGCTGGAGACTTCCTGCTGGGCTAGGGGAGATGACACAGTTTTCTTTTAGGCAGGTGATAGAGTTTCAGCACAAGAGCAAGGCGCTCTATCTCCCGAGAGAATGGAGCCTCTTTGTGGCTGGATGTGCTCACAGAGGAAGGTCAAACCTGGGAAGGGAGGGGTGATGAGGTTGAGCATTGACAAGAAAACATTTCATCAGATATTCCCCTCTCTTCCTATTGATTCTTTGCCCGCTCAGACCTTTCTTTCTCTCTTCTCCATTATTTTCGAAGTTCGA
The DNA here is from genome assembly GCF_949357685.1 of Gobio gobio. Classification (NCBI taxonomy): domain Eukaryota; kingdom Metazoa; phylum Chordata; class Actinopteri; order Cypriniformes; family Gobionidae; genus Gobio; species Gobio gobio. Next base: position 20,845,017 of record NC_137119.1, read on the forward strand.
GGGGTGGCGCTGGCAGGCAGCATCCATGAGCGTTTTCATACAGTGGCCTGATTAAGAGTGTGATTTGGGATACTGATATTTTCTCGCAAGGTATGTGTTATTCTCTCCTTGCTGTTTACAAGAAAAGGGTGGGAACCACAGCCATTGTGGAATGAACAAAAGGGTTTAGGTGAGCTCCTGAAGGGCATTGTTGTTCACAACACCACACATTTTGCTAGTCTCCAGGGCTAAGGTGTGTTTGGGAATAATGTCACCTGTGAAAATGTTCCAAGTGTCGTTTTTCACAACACAGAAATGGCACAAAATATAATAACTGATGCTACGGACAAGCAGTACCGGTACAGAATCTAAACCATGCTGGAATGCATTTGGAATTTAATTGAGATTGACAGTTAAAATCTGGAATTGAATTAGAATTTGAGTCAAGGCAACAGAGATTATGCATAATTGTGGATTTTAATTTAATGAAGTAAAATTCACTGAGAATCAAAGAAATGTTAAGATAAGTGCAAATCCATTATAAGTATAAAAAAAAGAATGATTTTTTTAAAGCCATTTTTAAAACATTTATAAAATGTTTCTTGAACTTTGAAGTTTTTATAGACCTTACAGAATTTGCAAGGATAGCTCATTTAGAACTGAAACTTTATTTCTTCTGTGGAACACAAAAGATGCTATTTTGAAAAATGTTAAAGAACTGTTTTTGTCCATACAATGAAAGTCATTGGGGTCCAAAACAACACTGGACCCCAGATCCAGCCCACATCTGGTACACGTTGAATCCACATGTACCAGATGTGGCCCGGATTAGGGCTGTAACGATTTGACCAAAAATAAAAACCTAGATTAATTGAACATTTTACCTCGATTACGATTAATGAACGATTATTTTTCTTTCTTTCTTTTTTTTTCTTTTTTTTTTGCCCTCGTAAGGTTTTTTAGTAAGTTCCTGATAAGGTCTGTACTGTAAATATTATCTACTATTAAAAGATGGAATTATTTTTTTCTAATTAAAGTGCATTTCTTTGTGATTTTAAAACACTTGACGGAAACGGTTCTCTTTCAGCAGTTATTGTCTATGGGGCAGATTTCTGTTTGTTGTACATCAGATACAGATAAATTAGCACAGTAGGCCTACATTACATTTATTTGATTGCATTAATGAGAGAGTGATTGTGTGTGAATTACTCATACTGTCTCTATTCATTATGAAGCTGTGGTTTGTACTTACTTCAAAGGTATTAAAATATATGCTATAACGGTTGAGTTTCTAAGCTACTTTAGTGACTTTACTTTAGTCACAGGACAGCGTTGACACTGCGTTTCTGTGCTCTCTGCGCGCGATCTTCACGTGATGTGCGAGGTTCTGTCTGAGTGTTCGTTTGTCACAATATATCAGGCATTAGTTCAACATAACACACATCTGATGGTCGAAACTCGCTTTAATGTTCAAACTGTTAGGGCTTAAAACACATACAAATGACAAAGCTTTGTGAGGACGCAGGTGAAAGATCTGCCTTCAGGGCGCGCGCGTTGTCAGAGACGCGACACAGCTCGGCTCTCAGTCACAGAAAAAAGCTGAGCACTGAACGGATACGCATTGTTGTTTTTGAATCGTGCAATTGCTTTAAATGTTGAAACTGGCAAGCCTTTAAACGCATTTACTTGACAAACTTTATGAGCACGAAAGTGAAAGCGATCTGGCTTCGTCTGTGTGTGTGTGTGTGGCAGCACGTATAGGCGATAAGAACGGCGATTAACTGACCTGTATATAAACTGTGTAAAACATGCAGTTACTATAGTGATTCTGGGCATCTATAAACACAGATAACTGCTCCTGCATCTCTGTGTGCCTGCAAACTTCACTTGATGTGACTGACGGGGCGGAGTCACGTGAAAACCGAAATAACCGACATGGGGAAAATACGTCGGTTAGAGGTTCTGAATGTCGGTTTCGGTTATTTTTCGATTTATCGTACAGCCCTAGCCCGGATCTCGACCGACAACATGTTGCTGTGCCATGTCTGGGGGCTGTCATGGGCAAAAAAACACTGAGACAAATATCATCTTTTGTGTTCCACAGAAGAAAGAAAGTCATATACGTTTGGAAGAACATGAGGGTGAGTAAAGTGAATGAGTGAGTTTTCATGTTTGGGTGGACTATCCCTTTAATTTCCATTTTATGGACCCGGGTGGACGAACACTTCATCTCCCAGAATGCATACCTGCTGAAGTACTCTGAATTGTAAAATTCCACTTCCTTTAATTCCGAATCAAATTACAGCTTTGCTTCCTGTGTGTTTTGGCCAGCCAATTGGAATTCCAATGCTAACTCTTGAACAATCGCCCAACCCTGGAACCAATATGTTTTTGTAGTCATTTATAGGACACAGGTACATCCAGGATGGGTGAGGTGAGTCAAATCTGACAGACACCTGCTTTATGAAATAGGAACTGCAATTCTTTCTCTTCTTTATGGGCCAGTTTCATTACAAACATCTCCTGAAAAGCTTTCATGCAGTGAGCCATTTCCCCTCCAGACACATACTTTCTCATCCATCAAGTGATGCTATAATGACGGCCACGGTTTGACAATGGGGATAATATTTTTCTCCCACAATGGCTTTTGGTTCCCCCCTTTTGGCAAGATTCTGGCTACTATAAATACTCCCCGTTCCCATCGCTGTGGTTCACAGACACTGCTCTGAGCGAAGATGAGGCCTAGTGTGGCTTCAGGCTTGAGCTGTCAGCGCTCCACAGGGATTAGTAAGTCACAGTCAATGTATTGTTCTCCAGGCTACAATGGGCACATGGAGCTCTGGCCTTTGTCTCGAAGTCCGTTGTGGACTTCAGAGAAGGTAACAAAGGTGTGACACACCTGTGAATGTGGATTAAACTCTTTTTTTCCTCTCTCGTTCCTGTCTTTTCTCAGATTCATGGCTATAGCCTTTAGCTATGTCCACCACATCAAACACAGAACTTGCTAGTCATGAGTTCCTCAGTAGTCATTTGGTTACAATGAGATATTACACTTGTATATTACAATCACACCCTTTTTATACGTTCTACTGACATTTGTGACAGTGGGCGCTCAAATGTTTTAAGGTAACGTAACGGTCAGACGGGGAAGGAATGAAGTTTTATTTAATGACACTGACCACCTCTGTGGTTAATTAAATCAATAACACACACTTACTGCAAATTCCATTCGGAGAACAAAAACAAATTTCCCACTCATTTTTTTCCTAACCATCAGTCTTATTTTGACAAGTCAGGAATAAGCTATGGCTTCAAAAGACAGAAATATTCTGTCATAGGTTTTGATGGAGATGTCTAAACAGCTAGGACGCTAATTCAGCGTTGTGTTTTTCTCCGCGGTGAACTTTTAGTGACCGCATCAAAGAGATTTCACGGATATCAGGTACAATGTGTAGTCCGAGGAGATTGTGTTTGACAAATGAATTATAATTACTCCATTTTGTTTCTCTGAATGGTCTAACAAATGACTCAGTTTTAAAGTTTCACCATTATACAAACAGAGGAAGAAAAAAAATACATGCTTAAAGCTTAATGAGTACAATACAAAACCCAAAATTCCTACATTTAAGAGCTATCAGGAAAAAATGAGTAAAATCATGGCAGAATCGAAGACTGTTCAATGTTTGACTTGATATTACCACACCATAAACAATCATCAGTTTCATAATTAGGAGTTTCTACAACTATGAGCACTTTTGGGCCTGTGGACATTTATAAAATAAACTCTCTTAAAACTCTGTTTCAGTTTATTTAATGTGTCTACTAACAATGTCCAACAGAAGATATACACACATTACAAAAGAATTTAGACATTTTTGTTTTAACACATCTTTGAAATAAAACGGATAATTTTATAGATTGAATTTTATATCTTAAATATGCACAATTGCTGACCAAGCCTGCATTTATATGGAAAAAATTGGTAGAAATTTTGCTAAATATTATTATTATTACTATTAGTATTAAAATAACTGTTTTCTACTTTAATATTTAAAATGTAATTTATTACTGTGATGGCAAAGCTGAATTTTCAGCATTATTACTCACATGATCCTCCAGAAATCATTCTAATATGCTGATTTGGTGCTCAAGAAACATTTCTTATCAATGTTGAAAACAATAGTGCTGCTTAGTATTTTTGTGGAAACCGTGGATATGGAAAGATAAAAAAAAAAAATCTGCATTTACTTTTTTTTAACGCATCCATGCTGAATAAAAGTATTAATTTATTTTAAAAAATCTTACAGACCCCAACCTTTTGAATGGTATATTTAGAGAAAAAGACAAAATTGTTCATCACACACACACAAATATGTGATAGATCAAAATATAGGCTTTTTTCATGCAATAATTTTATTATGGATTTTTATAAGTCTATAAGAGTAAAACAATTCAATCATTAAATATATATATTTTCAAAAACTGGGGAAAGGGCATTTTGAAAAGTTTCCAAAACATTTCAAATGTGAACTTCAAAGAACAACAAGAAAAGGCTGAAATGTGTTTTTAGAAAGACAAATCCACCCCTAGGCCATAAAAGTGCCCAGAGTTTCAGACATCTGGAGTCATATCTAAAGTCCTGAATATTAAGCTCTTTTGACCAGTAAGTAAAAACCTAGAAGCCAGAAGACCCTAGCAGCCACATAGCAAACCAACCAAACCAACATCGAAACACTCTATAAACAGTGACTTTCAAATATCTGATAGATTTGCTTCTTTCTTCATTATGCTCAATCAAACGTTACCACTGTGATTGGATACGTGGGCTATATTATCGAGGTCAGTCTCACCTCGGCGTAGACGGTCATTGTCCTCCATTATGCATATTGTGAGTCATCAGCTGTATGTCTGTCTCATTAACATTTGTGTGACATGCACCAGTTTGCAGGCCATCATCTTTTATTCACACATGGCCATGAATAACTAATCAGAATACGACAACGTCATATATACTGCACGCGATACATTCAATATCTCTGTGTAAGCGGTGGGCCTAAGGGTTGTCGATGTGACCCCCCATCCTACTGAGGTCTATGGGCCATGGAAGGGTCACAATGGGAGTGCTTGACAGTGCAGCCAGTTAGCAACCACTGAAGGATCTGCTACGTGCCTCTGAGACCAGGAGCCTCTTGGACTGATAGTGTATCGGATGGCCTGTTAATTATACTGACTTCAAAAGAGCAGGCGCTGATGTCTGAGTGTGTCACTGTGGGTGACCAAGTGTTCCCATGACATGCGTCTGCGTATGGACAGGTCTCTTGTGAATGGGCCATAGGTGTGCGATTTCTACCTGTGTGGGAATTCAGGAGTCGTCTGGATTAGCCTGATTAGTGCATCATCATCCTACAGGATGGGATGGTCTCTTTCCCATCCCATTGTCTTTGTGGTAAGGATAGTAACCTGACCAGAGGAATTTGATGACAGCTGCTAACCACAAAATTGGGTTCTACCTAAGGGGTGACACGAACATTGCCATATGTAGATTAAATTAGCCTATTATTCACTGCTGGCTTGGTCCCTCAGATATTTGTCACCATCTCCGAGTCGGCCATGAATCATTGGTGTCAACCAAAGTCGTCCATCTTCATCAGGGCACCTGGAATGGGACAAATCAGTCACACGCACATCTGGGATGTAACGTAGGACAAAAAACAAATTGGCCAATTGAAAAAACATGCTTCTACCTAAACTCCAAAAACGTACCTATACATACGATTTGCTGCATTTCCCTGCTGAAATGAACACTGGTGACAATAAATCAACCATAACTTTTATTTCTTTTACACAAATTATGATTACAAAGGCAGATTATCTATACCTCAATATATATATTAGTGCTGTCAATCGATAATTTTTTTTACAATTTATCACACATTTTTCCTGTAGATTAATTGTGATTAATTGCACCTAACATTAAAGTTTTTAATTAGGGCTGTCAAAAGATTAATCACATCCAAAATAAAAGTTTGTGTTTACATAATATATGTGTGTGTACTCTGTTAATTATTATTTATATATAAATACACACACATTCATGTATATATTTAAGAAATATTTGCATGTATATACTGTATATACATTTATATAATCTATAATATATATATAAATATAAATGTTTTATATATAAAAAATAATATTTTTTTCTTAAATATATACATGCTTGTGTGTGTATTTATATATAAAAAATAATTAACAGAGTACACACACATATATTATGTAAACACAAACTTTTATTTTGGATGCGATTAATCGCGATTAATCTTTTGACAGCCCTATTTTTAATATATATTTTTATATTGGAATAATTTCACATTTAATCTCCAAATTAATGTAGAAACAACATTAAGACAGTATATTTTAAATATTTGATCTAACAAGTAGGAAATATACAGAAAATGAAAATGTAGCTATACGTTATCAAACACTTTACAGTCTTCAGTGCATAAATTCTAAATTAAATAGATTTTTTTTTATTAAAGCTGCAAAAGTTTAGTCAAAAGCAGTGAGTGATTTTTTTCTTTGTCTTTTGTTCTTTGATTAACATTAATTGTGATATAATCATGGAGATGCTCATAATCATTAATTGTGATATATCATAATTAATAAAATTAATTAACATGTGCATTACAGCAGCGGGTTTCTTAGGCTGCTGTCACTTTAAAATCTGAAAGCACATCAGACACGGATCTGGATCTGACACGCGTCTGATGTCCTCACAACTCTAATTTTGACAGCCCTAATATACATATAGGGGTGCAACAGTACACGGAAGTCACGGTTCGGTGCACACCTTGGTTCTGGGGTCACCGTTCGATACGAGTTCAGTACAACAGGAAAAGCAACAAATCCCTAATGCTAGGTTTCTTTTCATTTATTTTGAATAGACAGTAGTGCAAATTACAGTTTGTTCACCTAGCGGCGCTTAGGCACCCCTAAGGAAGTTGTTACAGTACAGCCTCCTTTAGTGTATTAAGCACTAAGCAGTAAACAGAATACACTCTTGCATAGGCCAGATTCCCAATTGCTTACTCTAATTGATAGATTGACCAATGCTGCGCGATAAAATGCAACGGTTGTTTTCAAACTTGAGAGTCATTATATATGTGAAGATATATATATATATATATGAAGAGTTCAGATGCAAAAGCTGCTTAACGCCATCTCAAAAATGAGACAATGGTATTGAGTGAATGTTTTCCGCACATAGTATACGTTCATCAAATACTTTCGCTTCAAATCTGCTAAATCCCAGCCTGAACCCATCCAGAAATACCGGTTCGTTGGCAGAAACCGCTAAACGCCACTTCCCTTTGCCAGCAAAATCCACAGAAACCAAACAGAAGACGGGAATCGAATCAAATGATTTCAAGATGAATGACGGCGTGCGTAATAGCTGGCTTTCAATTACCGAGCTGCAAGTTTTTATCATGTTTTGTCCATCGTTACAGTGGCAATGACAGGATTTCAGGAGTAGCAAGTAAACACAACTGTATTCCTTGTGCTTCTGTAAAACTCTTGACAGAAACGGACGGGTCACAGAAACAACTCCCCCTACTGTGTGGATCAGTGTCTTCATTGTTACATTTTGAATTCTGCTTTCATCATTTGCAATGTTTCCAGTTGCATCGATTTTGTCTTGTTGTCCAAAGAGGTTTTTGCAACAAAACAAAAAAAAGCACATGGTGTTAGCTGGTTTTGCAGCAAAAGAAAGCGAAATTAGTTAAATACCAATAAATTGACTAAAGTGACATTTTTGGAAATAAGTAATTTCAATATCTGACTAATAACCTTTTCATTGCCATTAAAGTGAAATTACTTTTTACTACCTAAACGTACAAGCCTGATAAAAAAAAAAGTCTTTTAAAAGAAAAACGTGTCAGATGGACTTAGAGGCTTTTGCATCTAAACACTTCATATTATGTGTAGGTTTGTGTCAGTGTTTTAACAGTAGCCTTTCAATTTGAAAGTGTCATGAAACGAGCAAGAAGCAACGTAATATAATTTTGCAGAAATGTCGCAATGTGTTTTAACAGTAGCCGTGGTGTTGTTTGCACTATGTAATGCGTGTAGCCACTGCGGCAAGGGAGGATGGACAGAGGTCCCTGACCTCCTCTCTGGTTTGGGACCTAGGGGCCCTTAGGGGTCCTCAGATCAAAGCTCAAGTCAGGGGATGAGTGAGCAGAGATGAGGACTAACTGTTTGCCCAGCAACTGGTGCAGAAAGAGACAAACAGCAAGGTCCAAGGCTGCCTCAGAACCTGCACCGACAGATAGCTAATCCAGAGAGAACCAGCAAGGCCATGCATGACAAGACACTGAGGGATTGATTTAGACTACAAGAATGCATTTTCTTCAGTAAAGCTCTTTAAGTAACTGTGTTTTCATTAAATATGAGAACACTCTGCGAATAAGGCAGCACTTCCATCCATATGTTCAGTAGATCAAAATTGTCACTTTTGGGGGGAAAAATATTAAATGTATACTTAAAAAAAAAAAAAGGTTCCATTATGGGGATTTCGCAGCAATGACACTGAAGAACCATTTTTGGTTCCCGAAAGAATTAAAGAACCCTAAAGAAACTTTTTCCACTGTAAAGAATGTTTTGTGCAATAGAAAGGTTCCATGGAACCTTTATTTTTGCAACAGCGTGTGTACTAAAATAAAATAAAACTCACAAATGTAATTTAGTTGTAGCTTTTCATACACATATATTATATTAATATATTAAATTTAAAACCTTTACTACTACCTCTTGCATTAAATACAAAATAATATTTAAAAATATTACCAATTTGTACATTAACTTACCTTGCCATTAATCAGCCTAAAAATATTAAAGATAAAACAAAAATATTAATTAACCTGAAACAATAAAAAAATAAAACTAACAATGACAGAATTAAAAAGTTATAAAATCAAAACTAATAATAATAAAAAAAAACCTAAGTAAAAAAAACTTATGTTAAAAATAAGGTGGATAGTAGCCAAATATCTGAATAAATTATAAAGTCACATGACTTTTTTGATGCCCAAATAGTGTATTTACTAAATAAATAAATTCCTATATAAAAGTTTTGGGACGCCTGCCTTTACATGCACATGAATTTTAATTAGGGCTGTAGCGATACACTAATCTCACGATACGATACATTACACGATATTCAGCTCACGATACGATATATATCACGATATTCAGCCAACGATACGATTCGATACGATTCGATATAATTCGATACACTTGCATAATTTTCTGAAAGATTTAAAGGGGACAGAGTGATTTTGGTGACATCTTGTGAGTGTTTCATTTACTTGGATTGAATTAACTCAACTGAAAACTAAAATCATCAATTACACAATATTTTTTTTCTGACTGGACAGAGAGTCTACAGCTTGCAAATGCTGGACAAAATGAATCAAAGATGTGTTGAGAAAATTAGTTCCAATTATTGAAACAGTGCAAACGTCTCGGTTACGGATGTAACCCTCGGAGACGTAACGTTAGTGACTAACGAATGGGGGTTTCGCTTAGAAGCCTATCAACTTCGAGTTTTGAGAAAACGCCCAATGGCGTGCCAATGCCATGGGGCATGCGGAATTTGCATACGTAGCTCCGCCTCACTGCGTGAGTATATAAGGAAGTACGAGGCAATATCGCATTATGTTACCTGCTTGAGGAGCCAAGACTGAACTCCTGCGTTCCAGGTAGCACAGCTCGAAGTGGCAAGGGGACGTTACGTCTCCGTTCCCTCCTCAGGGAACGAGGGTTACATCCGTAACCGAGACGTTCCCTTTCGTTCAGTCACTACGACGTAACGTTAGTGACTAACGAATGGGGGTCCCAATATAATCCCGCCACTCAGCTGTCTTCCAGTGCCCTGCGTAAGTGTGAGTACCCTGTCGTAAGACTAGTACGGACGAAGGACTCCCACTTAACACAGGAATACCAAGGTACACTGGGAAGCATATCCCAGTGAGGGAATGCCAAAGATGCCTACCCGTGGGGAGGACTTAAGAGACACATATGACCCGGAGAGGGTTGCATATGGAAGATCTCTAGGGTACCAGCCGAAGGTGGATTTTTAACCCTAGGGGTGGCGGGGACACGCCAAGGGAAGAACCCCGCTCACTGCGGAGACTTACGGTGAAATACACATGTGGGGGTCGCCGGAGGGAACCATGCACATGGGGCACATGGCCGGACATGAGGGTCTGGGCTCGAAAGGGCAGACAGAACTGATGTCGGCGTCGACAGTGCTGGAGGAGCTCAGGGCTCTCGGGGAGCTCACCTGAGGAAAATATCGCACGTATCCAGTCCGTGGAGTGGAGTGGCGAGCAAGCAAAGACACCTGAGCCTGGCCCATCACCGGCCCCTCGGGGGGGCGAGTACATAGTCGGACACTGGCTCCACTCGGAGATTGTAGAATCTGGCGAATGTGTTGGGTGTCGCCCAGCCTGCAGCTCTGCAGATGTCTGCTAGCGAGGCGCCATGCGCTAGAGCCCAAGAGGAGGCCACACTCCGGGTGGAGTGTGCCCTCACACCAAGGGGACATGGTCGGCCTTGCTGCTGGTAAGCCAAAGCAATGGTGTCCACTATCCAGTGAGACAGCCTTTGCTTTGAGAGAGCACTTCCCTTCCGCTCTCCACCATAACAGACAAAGAGCTGGTCTGAGGTCCTGAAACACTGCGTCATGTCTACGTAGGCGCGAAGGGCGCGTACTGGACAGAGCAATGCCAAGGCTGGGTCTGCCTCCTCCAAAGGCAGCGCTTGCAGGTTCACCACCAGGTCCTTAAACGGAGTGGTGGGAACCTTGGGCACATATCCAAGCCAGGGTCTCAGGATCACGTGAGAGTTAGCCGGCCCGAATTCCAGGCACGCTTCGTCAACCGAAAATGCCTGCAGGTCCCCGACCCTCTTGACTGAGGCCAATGCGGTCAGCAGAGCCGTCTTCATAGACAGAAACTTAATATCAACCGACCGCAAAGGCTCAAAGGGAGGTCTCTGCAGAGCAGTTAACACTACTGCGAGGTCCCAAGAGGGTACGAGAGGAGAGCGAGGAGGATTCAGTCTCCTAGCTCCCCTCAGGAACCTGATGACCAGGTCGTGCTGACTTACCTTTTTGTTCTCCAAGAGATCGTGGTGGGCAGATATTGTGGCCACATATACCTTGAGGGTGGAGGGAGACAGCCTTCGCTCCAGCCCCTCTTGGAGAAACTCAAGCACGGACCCGATCGGGCATTTCCAGGGGTCTTCTTGGCGGGAAGAGCACCAGGTGACGAAGAGGTTCCACTTCAACGCATAGGCATGCCGAGTGGACTCTGCCCTAGCAGAAGTGATGGTGGCGACCACCGTAGGTGGTAGGCCACTCAAACCTGCCGGGTCCCGTCTAGGAGCCACACGTGGAGGCTCCAAAGGTCGGGACGCGGGTGCCAATGGGTGCCCCGTCTCTGAGTAAGGAGGTCCGGTCTCAGAGGAATAGGCCAGGGAGGGGCTGTCGCAAGGAGAATGAGTTCGGGGAACCAGGTCCGGCCGTGCCAGTACGGGGCGACCAAAAGGACCTGCTCCTTGTCCTCCCTGATCTTGCACAGAAGCTGTGCGAGTAGGCTCACTGGGGGGAACGCATATTTGCATAGGCCCCGCGGCCAGCTGTGCGCCAGTGCATCCGTGCCGAGCGTGCCCTCGGTCAGGGAATAATACAGGCTGCAGTGGGAAGAGTCGTGGGAGGCAAACAGGTCTACCTGTGCGTCGCCGAACTGTTCCCAAATCAGCTGAACCGTCCGGGGATGGAGTCTCCATTCTCCCGGGAGAGGCTGAAACCGCGAGAGCTCGTCGGCTGCGTGGTTCAGGACTCCCGGAATATGGACAGCACGAAGGGACCTCAGGCGCTTCTGACTCCATAGGATGAGATGGTGGGCGAGTTGAGACATGCGGCGGGAGCGTAGACCGCCCTGGTGGTTGATGTACGCTACTACGGCCGTGTTGTCTGTCCGGACAAGCACATGTTGGCCCTTCAGCAATGCTCGGAAGCGGTGCAGGGCGAACCGTACTGCCAGCAACTCGAGGCAATTGACATGCAGGAGGCGCTGGGGTCCTGTCCAGGAGCCCGCGGCTGCTTGTCCATTACACATGGCACCCCAGCCCGTGGCAGAGGCATCCGTCGATACGACAACATGCCTGGAAACTCGTTCTAAGGGCACACCGGCCCGTAGAAAGCTGAGGTTCGACCACGGGGTGAGTGTCTGTAAGCAGGCCCGAGTCACTTGGACCCGGAGCGTGCCAGACTGCCATGCCCATCTCGGGACTCGATCGCGAAGCCAGTGCTGAAGCGGTCTCATATGAAGCAATCCGAGCGGCGTTACCGCGGCTGCAGATGCCATATGCCCCAGGAGCCTCTGAAATAGTTTCAGTGGAACCGCATTCTTGCTCTCGATTTGTCGGAGGCAAGTCAGTAGAGACTGCGCGCGCTCGCTCGAAAGCTGCGCGTACATGGCGACCGAGTCGATCTCCATACCGAGAAAAGAGATCCTCTGCACGGGGCAAAGTTTGCTCTTCTCCCAGTTGACCCGAAGGCCCAGACGGGTTAAGTGGTGGAGAACCAGATCTCTGTGTCCGCAAACCTGCTCTCGAGAGTGGCCTAGTATGAGCAAGTCGTCGAGGTAGTTCAGGATGCGGACCCCGTGCTGCCAAAGGGGCGCAAGGGCTGCCTCGGCGATCTTCGTGAAGACGCGAGGGGACAGAGATAACCCGAATGGGAGAACTGCGTACTGGTATACCCGCCCCTCGAAAGCAAACCGTAGGAACGGTCTGTGTCGAGGAAGGATGGAGACATGGAAGTAGGCGTCCTTCAGGTCGATCGCTGCAAACCAATCGTACGGACGAACGCATTCGAAAAGGCGTTTCGCAGTCAACATCTTGAACGGAAGCCGGTGAAGGGATCGGTTCAAGATGCGAAGGTCCAGGATTGGCCGTAACCCACCGGTTTTCTTGGGTACAATGAAGTAGGGGCTGTAGAACCCCGACCTCATTTCGGCTGGAGGGACAGGCTCGATCGCACCCTTCGCCAGTAGAGTGGCAATCTCCGCACGCATGACGGGGGAATGGGCCCCGGTCATGGTATAGCGGACTCCCCTGTAACGGGGAGGAGCCTGCGCGAACTGAATCGCGTAGCCGAGCCTGATGGTCCGGGCAACCCAGCGGGACAGCCCCGGAAGCTGAAGCCAGGCTTCCAGAGACTGCACCAACGGGGTCATACGGACGACAGACGTACCCTGGGTGGGGCAGCGAGGCAGCGTTACCGGCGTGGACAGGGGAGGCTGTTGGGCGTCCCCGGGGCGGAACACGGTTAACGGCTGCGCCCTGACAGAGGAGACCAGGGAAGGACTCGCGTTCCACTGGGGTCTGCTCTGCCAGGGGGCTGGCGACAGAGAGGGACGAGAGTGGCGCGCACTGCCGTCACCGATCTCTGGGGGCTCAGGGATGGGGTTGTCAGTTCTTTCTTTAACCACATTAGGGTGCTGCTGACCCGGGGGCCAGCAGCTGAACAAAAGATTCTCCCCCGGCCCTCCACCGGGGGAAGGAGCGGCCCTGCCGCCGTCTCCTGGAAAGAACTGCCCATCCCTGAGCCGTCCGCATCAGGAGCGCCGCTTAGCCTGGCGTTTCTTCGCGGGCTGCGGGGCTGGAGCGGACTGGGACGCCTTCCTGCGGCTGCCTCTGCGCGGCCCGGGTGGAGGCTGCTGCTTGGGTGGCGCAGAGGCGGAGGAAGCCGCGGGAGGGCGTCCTCGGCGGCGAGCAGGCTGAGGCACCTGCGCGGGCGGTGGGATGGAGGCAGCAGCTGACCGCCGGGGCAGGATGTATTTTATTGCCTCAGTCTGCTTCTGAGCGGCCGAGAACTGTTGGGCGAAGCTCTCGACCGCTCCGCCAAATAGCCCATCCTGCGATATGGGGGCGTTGAGGAAACGTGTTCGCTCAGCGTCACGCATATCAGACAGGTTGAGCCATAGGTGTCTCTCCTGGACCACATTTGTGGACATCACCTGACCCAGGGAGCGTGCGGTCACCTTCGTCGCCCGGAGAGCGAGGTCGGTGGCGGCACGCAACTCATTGCTGAGTCCTGGATCAGCCCCTCTCTCGTGCATATCACACAGCAACTTGGCTTGGTAAGCCTGAAGAGTTGCCATGGTATGCAAAGAAGCGGCGGCCTGCCCCGCAGCTCTATAGGACTTCGCCACCAGGGATGACGAAAACCTTCAGGCTTTGGAGGGGTGCTTTGGGTCACCACGCCAGGACGAAGCGCTCTGAGGACACAGTTGCATCGCAACAGAACGTTCGACTGGGGGGACCCCAGTGTACCCATGAGCCGCGGCTCCATCAAGAGAGGTGAAGGCGGAAGAGGCCGCCAAACGTTCACGGGAAGACAACGGGGCCTTCCAGGAACGCGCAACCTCTTCATGCACCTCGGGGAAGAAAGGTATTGGAGGAGCGGCCGGACGGGTGTCCGAACGCGCCGCCCCCAAAAACCAATCATCCAACCGCGAACGCTCGGGCTGAGGCGGAGGGTTCCACTCCAGTCCAAGCGCTGCGGCGGCCCGAGATAGCATGGCTGTCAACTCTGGGTCCGACTCGGGCAATGCTGGCGCACCCGAAGGTGGCAGCACAGCCGAATCATCATCCTCAGATGACTCCAGCCCACCTTGTGATGCGGCGATAGACATCACTTCCTCTTCCGCCGCGCCAAACGCCACAGTCGGGACAGCAGGAGCCGGCCCCGATGTAGACGCCTGAGCGCGGACCGGGTCAAGTGCCTGAGAGGGGGGTGTGGGCCGAGGAACTAGCGTCGGAGCTTTGTTCCACACCGTCACCCTCAGATCACCCTGGTCACCAGCCAAAGTGCCGCCTCCAGAGGAGACCGCAGATTGGGGGGTGGCGGAGGGGACTCTCGTTCCGGCATCAGCACGGAACTCACGGAGTCTCGATCGAAGCACTGAGATGGCCAGGTTCCCGCAGAGGGAACATGAATCATCCACGAGCGCTGCCTGAGCGTGCTGAAAGCCCAAACACGTCACACAGCGCTCGTGCCCGTCAAAAGAAAAAAGCGATCTACCGCACCCAGAAGTGCACGGACGAAACATCCTGAAAAGGACGTGTCACGTGCAAGCTCTTTTATGAGAGGAAACTTTGCAGCCGATGCCGAAGCGCCCAGGGAAACACACACCAGCTGGATGCAGACCACTGCACAGATCAGCAGGCAGGAAGTATGCGATCACTGGAACGCGCCGTCACACCAACACCGACTGGAAAGCTGCTCGTCTCGAAGAAGCTGACAGAGTCTCAGAAGGCTGTAGGAGTGAAGAGGTAGGTACTCTTGGCTCCGAAAGCAGAAATATAATGCGATATTGCCTCGTACTTCCTTATATACTCACGCAGTGAGGCGGAGCTACGTATGCAAATTCCGCATGCCCCATGGCATTGGCACGCCATTGGGCGTTTTCTCAAAACTCGAAGTTGATAGGCTTCTAAGCGAAACCCCCATTCGTTAGTCACTAACGTTACGTCGTAGTGACTGAACGAAAGGGAACTGTAGCTTACAAGCCTTTGAAAAGTAAATAAAGTGCAGTATTGCAATTAACAATGGAGTTTTAAAAATTGCAGCAAGTGGCCTGTTCTGATCAGTTTCTTTGACAGCTTTTTTAGCTTGACACTGACATTTGGTAGTATTTCCAGAGTATTTCACGTTTGTGTCACATCTTGCAAACCAACCGCGATGCTTTGTCTAAGTCAAGGGTCTCCAACCTTTTTTCATTTGAGAGCTACTTTTTTAAAAAAATGTCAAAGAGAGCTACTCATGTTATATAATACTTAAAACTCTTAAATAATGCATCATAATTCTCATATTAACAACTATCCAAACTGTTTTACACCTGAAAGAGTATAGTAGTAGTTCCAGTAGTCGGTACAATACCACAATTTTTTTTTTAAATAAATGTTTTATTATATATGATGATAATCATAAGTAAATAATACATAAACGTGTAAAGGCTGTATGCTGTTTAAAAGTAAACACTGTTTATAAATGAAAGATCAAGTGAAAAATAAGCAACCATTAATAATTATATAATTAGTATTATTTATTTCATAATTATTATTATTAGTAGAGACGTATTATTATTACATAGAGACGTAGCTAAATTTACTGTAGGCTACAATCTGTAGTCAATCTCACGTTAAACCGAACTTTTATTTTGACGGGTTGCCGTGATTACTAGAGGTGTGCGATACCGCTAGATTTGGTATCGATCCGATACCAAGTAAATACAGGGCCAGTATCGCCGATACCGATACCAATATCGATACTTTTTAATAATTAAGGTGGATGCGTCTTCAACCTAAATCTAAATGAATTTTCATGACTTTTAATTTGTTTTTGTGATTTGCATTTTGGGTTATTAATCAGTACTACAAAAGCTTTTGTTCAGAAACAACTTTTGGTTACTTCTGTTTTATTTATTTAAATAAACAAAGTTACAAAATGATTACTTCACAAATATAAAAACAAATTCTCTTTTCAAGTAGCATGTTAACAAAAAATGTTTCTCCTCTTTAGTGCACTTCTTTTCAGGATTTTTTTCTTAAATAAACAAAGTCACAAAGTTTTACATACAACGCTCCTCTTTCTCTCTGCTGCCATTCTCCGCCTCTGACTGACTGCTGACTGCTGGTGGTAGCGCGAATGGTGAGTCACGTGACGGTACAACACAGGAGAGGGGAAACGAGAGAAACTGAAACTTAAGTATCGATATTTTCACGTTGGTATCAATCAATACCGATACCAACGTATATTATCGATATTAGTATCGATCTGCCCACCTCTAGTGATTACCAGTGTCTGTGTTCATGATGATATGACAGTGGGTGCGCGTCTCAGTCATTCAGCTCCCTAGTTCAGTCAGGGATCAGCCCATTGACTCATGTCCTGATCAGTGCCCTGACTACTGAACCAGGAGCAGAATGAGACGCAGCCAGTTTTCTCAAATGAAACGGTAAATTCTCATGAAGTGACGGTTTATGCGTTCATGTCGGCAGAGACTACAAGAGCGAGTGCGCGCGCGGCGCTCGTCATCCACACAGACGCAGAACATGCAGGAGTAATATTTAAATAGTATTTTGTAGTTTATTATTTACAGACACTAGTATATATCCGGCTTCAGTCTGGAGCCCTGCGCTTAAATGAACACGGAAGCGACTGAACGCAGCTGCTATGGTGAGCTATTTTTAGAACAGACCCACGGGCAACTCCTGTGGTCCTTGCGGGCGACTCATGTTGTTTACCCCTGAGTCTAAGTCGTCGCTTTCCTTCTTCTTTTTAAACCCAAAGTGCTCCCACACATCTGCTTTTAAGCATGAAGGTGCTGGGTTTATATTCGCCGCCATTTTTTTAAATCTCCTCGCTCTGACTCCGTAAACAAGAAGAGGTAGACGTCGGCGTTTTTGTAAAGTTAGTAGTACGGGTAACTTGCTCTACAGCGGTACTAGCGGCTGGCTGACCAAATCACTCTTCCTGCAACGCAAATAAACACGGGGATTTGAATGGGACTTATGTATCGATACTCGCAGCTTAAAAATCGATACTTTCTTCAAAAAATATCGATTTATATCGCAGAATCGATAAAATTGCCCAGCCCTAATTTTAATGACATCCCATTCTTAATTCGTAGGGTTTAATATGGAGTTGGCCCACTCTCTTTGCAGCTATAACAGCTTCAACTCTTCTGGGAAGGCTTTCCACAAGGTTTAGGAGTGTGTTTATGGGATTTGTTGATCATTCTTCTAGAAGCGCATTTGTGAAGTCAGGCACTGATGTTGGACGAGAAGGCCTGGCTTGCAGTCTCTGCTCTAATTCATCCCAAAGGTGTTCTATCGGGTTGAGGTCAGGACTCTGAGGCCAGTCAAGTTCCTCCACACCAAACTCGTTCATCCATGTCTTTATGGACCTTGCTTTGTGCACTGGTGCGCAGTCATGTTGGAAAAGGAAAGGGCCATCCCCAAACTGTTCCCACAAAGTTGGGAGCATGAAATTGTCCAAAATGTCTTGGTATGCTGAAGCAGTTCCTTTCACTGGAACTAAGGGGGCAAGCCCAACCCCTGAAAAACAACCCCACACCATAATCCCCACCAAACTTTACACTTAGCACAATGCAGACTCTGCAGAAAGTTGTGGACTTCTGCGCACTGCATGCGCTGAACCCACTCTGTGATTTTATGTGGCCTACCACTTCGTGGCTGAGTTGCTGTTGTTCCCAATTGCTTCCACTTTGTCATAATACCACTAACAGTTGACTGTGGAATATTTAGTAGTGAGGAAATTTTGCGAATGGACTTATTGAACAGGTGGCAACCTATCACGGTACCAAGCTTGAATTCACTGAGCTCCTGAGAGCGACCCATTCTTTCACAAATGTTTGAAGAAGCAGTCTGCATGCCTAGATACTTGATTTTATACACCTTTGGCCATGGAAGTGAATGGAACACCTGCATTTAAAGATTTGGAGGGGTGTCCCAATACGTTTGGCAATATAGTGTATGTTGCCATAACTGTAGTCTAGGCATTTTTATTCAATCAGACAAACAAATAAATAAATATTGGTAATTCCATCCAGCACTGTTTATGTGAAATACAATAAATTAATAAAATATAATATTAACTCCAGATTAATGGGTGTTTTCCTATGCATTAGATACCTATTCCTATCAAATATATTTATTTTCACTCATTTATATTCTGGCCTTTGTTCACTTCTCTCTCAAGCCATCTATTCCTTTAAAAATATTTCCCACGAACATGAAACAAAAGTGTAATACCCCAAATCCTCAGCTAAAAACTAAAGATTTATGTTAACAATCTATAGAGGCTTAAACAAACCTCACAGTCTATTTCTTACCCCACAATTCACTGGTTCCCCAGACTCACTGAAATCACTGCTTCATTCACTGGCCTTTATTCCTCTGATGGCAAAAAAGACACAATATTCCCTCGTGATCCATGACAGCTTACGTTCCTCTCTTCACTTTACAAGGTGACAAACTGTTACCATCATCTCTATGTGGCTGGTATCTATGTGAGTTGTGTCTCCCTATAGATCCATATGAAGTGTTCATATGCGCTCCTGCGAGGACTCTAGGTCTCTATGCCTTTTCCACATGTCCGATGTGGGCTTAATTACTCCGCTCAGCTGTGCCTTCCGCCCACGGCTGTCTGCGTCTGTGTGGGAAAAGAAAGGCTATGGGCTGACAGCCATGGCATAACTCTCTCCGATTCACTGTGGTACAAACGCTGTTTATGAAATTAATATGATTGATTGCAAATCTTAGATGCATTGTTGCTCGGTTTCACCCGTGTTCTCATTAAGCAAATGCTAGAAACATTAAAAAACAGAGAAAGTAGTCCAAAAAAACATTGGACATCAGCTTTAACGAGTAAGGAGTGAAACCCAGCGTAATCGCAGCAATATATCTGAAATGTCACAAAATAAGAAACGCAACACTCTCTGTGCATTTAATACGCAGACTTTGGTGCAGCTTTGACAGGCTCTCGCTCAGGATTCTGGGAGAGAGGTGAGATAAGATCAGCCCATGACCTTTTCCTTCTGATTGGACGCACACACACACATACAC
Organism: Gobio gobio; assembly: GCF_949357685.1. NCBI lineage: Eukaryota > Metazoa > Chordata > Actinopteri > Cypriniformes > Gobionidae > Gobio > Gobio gobio. The sequence continues at coordinate 20,864,721 of NC_137119.1, forward strand.
GTGCCCTTCTTCTTGGCACATTCAGCACTGGGTGGCACCCAAGAGCCAGGCTGAATAGGTATTGGGTTGCACACGGATTCTGGCTCACACGTTTTAGCAATTTCCTCTGCTTTCCGTGAAATTATGCAAATATTTTAGTCCCGTTTCCTTGAGTCTGGAACAGCAATTAAGACTGTCTGTTTCACTTTATGACAGCCACTGAAGTCACTTGCAGACAGCCTTCATGGGATGTGAGGATTTATGCCAGTAATGTCAAAAAGGTGAAACCTATTTAAGCCTGGAGGTTCAATAGGTGAGGAATGGAGAGGTTCTGCTACACTTTGATAAACTTCACTGCTCATGTAGAGTTGTTATAAAACAAACTGGCCTGTACAGATATCTTAGACGTGTCTGAATGAAACACAATCTTAATGTGATTATTAGCGGCTTCAATTTTGTTTTAATGATAATTGGAAATATTATTGTGCATATCTCAAATTCAGACAATAGAATAATGTAGACAATACAACAGAATAAAAGGTTTAGCAGAAGCTAAGCTCAATTGACAGCATTTGTGGCATATAATATTTATTACAAATATTATTTTCCAGTCTCTTTAAAAAAAGCAAAACTCTGGGTTAAAGCGAGTCACTTGCAATGGAAATGAATTTTTCCAAGTAGCCACAAAATGTAAACAGTATGTCTTAACATGGTTTTTAGTGTGAAAACAGTACTTACCAACTTTTATAACTAATCTGTTTTAAAGGGATAGTTCCCCAAAAATGAAAATTACCCCATGATTTATTCACCCTCAAGCCATCACAAGTGTATATAACTTTCTTCTTTCCGATAAACACAATCAGAGTTATATTAAAAAATGCCCTGGCTCTTCCAAGCTTTATAATAGCAGTGAATGGCAGCCCAAAAACTTTGAAGCCCAAAAAAGTGTATCCATCCATTCTAAAAGTTATCCACATAGCTCTGGGGGGCTAATAAAGTCCTTCTGAAGCGAATCGATGGGTTTTTGTAAGAAAAATATCTATTATCTAGTAAAATAACTTATGAAAAATATAAATGTGAAGATTATGTCAGACGTAGCGTAAGCATTTTGAATTACTAGAGGCGTTACACTTTCTTCGTAAATAGAATTTTTGGAAGGCGGTCCGCCGGAAGCTAGATATTTTAAGCTAGATACATTTTTATGGATATTTTTCTTACACAATCCCATCGATTTGCTTTAGAAGGCATTTATTAACCCCCCAGAGCCGTATGGATTACTTTTATAATGGATGGATGCGCTTTTTTGGGCTTCGAATTTTTGGGCTGCCATTCACTGGCATTATAAAGCTTGGATTAGCCAGGACATTTTTTAACATAACTCTGATTGTATTCGTCTGAAAGAAGATTGTCATATACACCTTGGATGGCTTAAGGGTGTCAATTATGGGATAATTTTCATTTTTGGGTGAACTATACCTTTAAGTTATAATTAATTTGATAACTTTAACTTTGATGACATGATGACCATAAAACCTAAAATTACTGTAAAAGAGATTATTTAAACAGCTAAACCAACAACACACAAGTTTTTATAAAGTTATTACCTTCACTTTTCTGCTTTTAAATCCTCTTAAAAATTGGCCACATTTACTGTAAGTGCCTCACTGTAACCTTGATTTTTTCTTTTAAAAAGAAAAGAAAACGAGGGACGAATCAAAATCATTTCTGCCACAAGTAATGCTACATCATTCAGAGGGTCTAATCTGGTCCAGAGGTCATTAAAGTCTATGTAGAATGAGTTAAGGTCAGCTTATATATTGGATGGCTCTGAAAGCTAAAGCAGTTTCCTTTTTCTTCTCTATTTGCTCCAATACAGGGTTGAAAAATTCCCACCACACAAAGACGGTCGGACCTGAGTGTTGCGCTGTTGTCAGAAAGGGTTCTGCTGAATGAAATCGATGGAGGTCAGTGGATGAATATATCTTTCAGTTCAAAGGTGGGTTCAGAAGTAGCCCTCCACTACAAATTAATCTTGATCAGACCGAGACCTTTCAGGGAGCAAAGCATGTAATTGGATTAGTGAGCGTAACAACTCCATTAATTATCAAACAATATTGATCAAAGGCACGGCAAAGAATGGGTCAGCAGTGAAACATTATTATGAAACATAACCTGGAACTACAAAACCTCTAGGCAATGGATACTAGTTTAAACTAAAACACCATGCAACAAACATCCTGACAGCTTATTTCACTTTCAACATCAAGCTTTATGATTATAGTTTATAGATCTATAGAATGGAAAGTGTATGCTTTTAGGTGCTGCATCTGCTTACCATATATTTAAAAAAAAAATCACCTATCCTTTTTTATTTCACTAGTTAATTTCAGTGGTACTGCATTTTGACAAATTAATTTATAAACATAAATATTAGCAAGCATAAATATTCAGTTTAAGCTACCAACTAAATAAATGGCTGCAAACACACAATACATTTATATTATTGTGTAATATTTTAAATACACTACCATTTTTTATGTTTTTGAAAGAAGCCTCTTCTGTTCACCAAAGCTGCATTTATTTGATTGAAAACTGTAATATTGTGAAATTTTATTTACAATTTAAAATAATAGCTGTTTCTATTTTAATATATCTTAGAATGTAATTTATTCCTTATATTGCAAAATAAAATAAAAACGGCTCCTATTATTCCAGTCTTCACAATTGCGTTACCTAGTTACGTTTTAAGAAAAGTAATGCGTTACATTACTTTTGCTTTACTTTTTTTCACCTGGGCTGGGCTTGTTTTTTTTCCCTTCAGAAATCATTCTAATATGCTGATTTGGTGCTCAATAATGTTTTTTTTTTGTGGAAACCATGATGCCTTTCTTTTCAGGATTCTTTGATAAATAGAAAGTTCATAAGAACAACAAAATCTTTTTTACTGTTACTTCTGATCAATTTAACGCAACCTTGCTGAATAAAAGTATTAATTTTAAAAAGGAAGAATCCTACTGATCCCAAACTTTAAAAATTATTTAATGCTGTTTAATGAAATTTACTTCCTATTGGGGTGTTAATTAAAATATGAAGGATCCTCTCGAGACATTTAGAAAAGGATTTGGTGAAGAAATCAATAGAATCAAAAAGGTTTTGGGCAGTATGTAAATTCAAGACCAGTCATTTTTTGATAATAATATAATATTATTTCTATCCATATGGTTATTTTTTTGTAAGCTTTTATACTGTGAATAGGAAGCATGTTACAGTTTTTTTTATTGTTGTTGTTTTCACAAAACTGCGAACCACTGTAGACAGTCGTAGACATATTGGTCAAAGCATTCTGACCAGAAGACTAGGTTGGGGGTAGGTGGGTAAGTTACCCCCTAAGCCGAAAGTTCAAAGGGGAGCCACCTATTTCTCTCTCTCCATCTCTCTCTTTTCTCCAGGTGGTCTATAGCCACCTGTGTTTTCTTTGTGTGCTTGTCATCTGTCTTTGGAAGGCTTTGTTGGGTTGCCAAAGTGAGGACAAGTCCAGTGTGGTTCTGATGATGGACTTTCTGTCCCTCTGTCCTGGCCCTCACAGGAAACCAGTGTTATAACCTTGAGATCCTCATTCAGTCCTCATCAAGAGCCTGGGAAACTACTTATGTGTTGTTTATTCTTTTGTGCGTAGGCCTGTGAATTAGAGGGTGGTGGCTCCGTTTTTCAACGTATGTTTAATTCTCTTCAAATATGCGGTTAGTTGAAAACCCTTTGGTTAGGAGTTCTCAGAACACCAGCGGGACGATACAATAAACTTCTGTAAATGATGATGATGAGGATCAGAAATCATCATCCTTAAAAACAATTCTGTCTAAAATTATTTCTCATATGCTGAAAGTGAGCGGCTGTAATCTGTGACACTGCCATAAATGATGTCTTGGAGGCATGTGTCTGAATGTGTGTGAAGAACTCCACATACAGACAATGTGTGTGCTAGGGAGGTGTCCAAGAGTGTAACCTGACCACGGCTATTGTCTTGGCCTTTAAGAGAGTCATCACTCACACACTCACACACTGCAATGATGAGCCACCCCTAATCACGGCCATTTTAGGAGCTGGAGGTACGAACATGAAAGAGCTCATAGTGTGGATGAGCTATTCTTGTGGGTTGCTCAGGGCAATGTGGTGTCTGCCCTGGTAAAACGAGATAACAGGGTAAAGTAGCAAGTAAACGCAATGGAGAAAAACAAGTGCAAGTTATACGTTGAGGTTAATCACTACCTGAGATATAATTTGTTTGCTTTTAAGAAAATAAAATCATGTCGTTTTTTTATTTAGTTTAGACTTTTTTGTTATCTTTCTTATTTCCATAGTGTCTTTCCACTCAGAACATCATAGCAACTTCATAGCAAGGTCTTAAGGCCCCAATATCCTCACGGCGACGTTAAAGCAGCTCTAGGTGACTTTTCAACCTTCATAATATATTTTTAAGACTCTTGTGATGATACATCGACTTACAATAGGTGGAATGGCACGTCTGCTATAGCCTGACGGGGTCTGTATCGTTTTTAATCGTACCTTTAAACTTCGGGTTTTGGGTAGTAACCCGAGAACAAAAAGAACTACAAAATTTGACTGATTTACGGCATATACGTCACTTCCACCACCACCCCCACTTCCTTAAATTCAGACGTGCGAGCCCGAGCCCAACTATCGTTTGTTTGCCAGATGTTGATGCCGAAGCAGCACAGAAAAATAAGAAAGCAAAGGTTTTGTCGGAGGAAAGCAAAAAGAGGAAACGAGAAAGTGATCGGATTAAAGGCAGGACGAGGATCAACATTGGGCCAGCGTTTGCTCGTTGGCGTGAGCTGAAGGAGGAGTGGCTACATTCTTGCAAGTAAATACATAAGACGTACAAAATCATATTTTAGGATAGCTAACATGTCTGTGATATTTGTTTATTTGTCTTGCCTCAAGCTATAATGCAAATCGATTTTTCAAATTTGCAGATTCATCTATGGTAGCTGTAATATTGACGATATATGGTTATTACCTACCACTCAAACATTGAATTGAAGTATCATATAGATTCCGTAAAACGGTAACCGATAGACTAGGCTACTATAATGACGCTGGGTAATAAAACGTGAGCATCGCGATCATTTGGCGTTTGAAAAAATAAAACCCATGAAATTATATTCATATGACATGCTGAAACATATGCCACTGTACCTGGGATGAAGACATTTCACACGCGACGCAAGCAGAACACCTGCATGTGAACTCCTGCAGTGTTCAGGGCTATCATAGTTGTCATGTCAACAAATGCACGTGCGCATCCCCTGATGGAGGATGACAAAGTTTACGTCAGTAGTAGAGGACAATACTGTTTCCCAACTGTAGGGGGACCCCGAGAGCAAAACCTACCTAGTGCTGCTTTAAAGGCACAATATGTACATTTTATTAAATATCCAAAAACCACTAGACCAATGTTATATATTTTCTTGACTTGTGTACTTACATTACCCCAAACGTTTCCAACAATGTTTAAATCCAGAGAAATCAGCTATTTTAACCATTGTTACAGACCGTGTCCTTGCGTCGCCTATCACTAGCCGCATTTCCATTACCCTTCAAATTGCGCGAATTGAAAATACGGCCAATGGAAACGCGTAAATTTCATAAAAACTCCCATATATAAAAACGTTTTTACGCTCGCATGAGGTGGTTTCGGCAATTCGAAAAAGGAAATTTTCGCAAAACTGCAATGGAAACAGTTTTTCCGCATTTACAGGTCACCTGGTACGGTCACGCATTGCTCTCACATAGGGCCTACATATAATTTTTTTTTCCACTCAAGTATGTACGAGATCTTATTAGGGATGCACGATATATCGGCAACATATCGTTATCGGCCGATAAATGATTATTTTTGATGTTATCGGTCCGATAAGAACATTTGACCGATATAGTCAAGCCGATAGATAATGTATTATTTCCTTCAGCTGAGACAGACGCGCTGTCCACCATGATGGGTTTGAATTGCTCTAAATATGATTGGAATCACAAAAGGAAAATACAGTTATGTGCAGCATATGCAGTGCAAGTCTAACATATAATCTACATAAAATGAAAAGGAGAATAGAATATGGCTGTAAAAGAACGTTGTGTTTCAGCGCGTTTGTTGAGGGAAGAGCGCGCCAACGGAGTTACACCTTCATGACGAGCACAGTCAAGTTCACTTGTGCATTCACAGCCTTTTGTGCCATTGTAAGTTGTACTATTATATTTATTATTCTGTGTATATAATCTCATATAGGATGCGTTTGGTTGAGTTAATTAACGATGCAGTAAAGCACTTCATTGTACCGGTCTTTAGCTTCAGCGCACGCATTTCAAACAGAAATGCACAGCATTAATAACTACTGGAACTGTCCTATACATAACACTGCAATGAGAAAATTTTGTTATAAAACGTTGTGAATTCTCTGAATTTAGTTGTTGTGTTTCAGTGCGCTGTTGTGGGAAGCGTCCACAATGCATTCTGACCAGCACAGTCAAGTTCGCTTGTGCATTCGTGTCATTGTAAGCATATGTAAGTCGTAATATTACGTTTTTGTAGTATAAACATCTGATTAATGTCATATAGGATGCGTTTCGTTAAGTCAATAACCCGCAGTGCTTCATTGTACCGGTGAGCATCTTCAGTTCCCTTTCAGTCGGTCACGTTCGACGTACGTCGGAACTGACCGACGAATTGGGATCTGTTTCAGAGACCAATCTACTTCGAGTGTATTAAAAACGAGCCAATGGACATTGGCATGCGGTGCACGCATTCCACGCACCGCCCCGCATTGCGGGTATAAATACGGAAGTGGAAGTACCGCATATTGCTTTCAACTTCGGAGCCGAGCTTTCATGCTTCCTGCGAAGAGTGTGTTCTACGAACGAGTTTCAAGACATTACGAGAGAAGATCAGCTTACCTGTTCCTGTGTCGGTGTGACGGTGCTGTACAGCGGTGGTCGCGACCAGAAGTGAAACTGTTGGTTCGCTGGGCGTTTCCCTCTGAGTGCTTACAGCGGGTTTGCACCTTTAAACCGCTGTAAGCCGCGGCTATTCCCCTGTGTGCCTCGGCACGTTCGGAGTGGTTTTCTCTTCTCTCTGTCACTAAAAGAGCAACACGGTTTGACCCTGCGTCTTTTTCAAGATGTCATTCAAACCGTGTGTTTCTGGATGCGGTTGTTTCCTGTCCTCATTTGACGGCCACGATCTCTCGCATATAAACATGTGAGATTGCTTTCGTGGGTGATCCATGCTCTCTCAGGAGAGCATGGTCACGTCGGCGCGTTGTTCGTCTCACCTTTCTCGTAAAGGCTGAGCGTTCAGCGCGCCGTGTGCCGTCTCGCGCCGGCTTATAGCGGGGGTTGTCACGGCAACCCAGCGCGTCACTCGGCGCTCTGATGCGCGGTCGAGACTATGAAACCTCAAACGGGGTTGAGTCCCTTCACTTATTCCCCGATCTAGTTTCTTTTCTGGGGCTCCAGAAAAGGATTACTTTGGCTAATAAGCGCTGGTGACCTGAGGATTACAGTGGGGCTTCCCCGCCGAGTACATCTCTTCGGGCCCCCACTCCTCTATCGCATCACGAGCGTGCTGAGACTTTGTTTGTGGGTGGTTCATGTCCTCTCACGAGAACATGACCACGTCGGCGCGTTGTTCACCTTGCTCTTTCATAGGGGCTGGATTGTTCAGCGCGCCGTGTGCCGTCAAGTCTGACGGCCACGCTCATTGTCTCACATGCCTGCTGGTAGCTTACAGATGGGATTGCTGGTCCTTTTAATAAAAAAAAATAAAAAAAAGGGGATCTAGCGTTTCATTTGGCGCTCTGGCGGAGGACAGATGTCAATTGCTGCATCGGAGAGAGGGCTGTTATGCGCTGGAAATGATAATGCTGAGTTTCCCACTATAATGGTGTGTGCTCATGCTGAATCAGATTCAGAGTTGTCAGCAATGCTTTCCGGGGTGGCTGCCCGGATGTGCATTTGAAAAATTTAACAGCATGGAACTATTTGGTGTCAAAATATGGAACACCAAAAGGGCCATAACCTGTATAAGTTTTTCCCTCTCTCACTGCCCTCTGTCCTGCATGCATGAGGGTAGTCCCGACCCAGGGGTTATGCAGGAACTGCGTGCGGTGATGGACCTCGCTCTCCGGAGTGACGAAAGTCACTGCACGCTCCCTGGGTCAGGCGATGTCCACACCAGTGGTCCAGGAAGCTGGGGCTAAACCTGGCAGATATGCGTGAGCCCGACGAAGTTCGGTTCCTCATCGCCCCTGTCTGTCAGGCTGGCCTCTTCGGCGACGCCAACGAGAACTTCGCCCAGCAGTTCTTGGTGGCCCAGAAGCAGACGGAGGTAGCAAAAAAAAAAAAAAAAAAAATAATAATAATAAAAAAAAAAAAAAATGCCTGCCCCGACGACCAGCTGCTGCCTACACCCAGTCGTCGGCCGCAGCACCTCCATCTGCTTGTCGCCGAGGGCGCCACCCTGCGTCCGCCTCCACCCAGGCAGCAGGTGGCCGGGCGCAAGGGAGGTGCCCAACCTGTCCAGGGTCCCGCAAGCCTGCTAGCAAGCACAAGGGCAAGCAACCCTGAAACGGGCAGCCCAGCGAGAGAGGAATTGCTTGGGGAGACGGTGTCCGCACCCCTCCCTCCCCCGGAGGAGGACCGGGGGGAGAATATTTTTTGGTTTCGGTCCTGCCGCTGGCTCCCCGGAGTCCAGCGGTACCCACATTCTCAGAGCAGTTCTTCCCTTCCTGAGCCCAGAGAGGGACAGGTTGGCAGTGTGCGACGCCCCCGGGCCTTGCCACTCCTTTCCTCCCCTCTCACCCCTCGCCAGGCGGCAGCAGATTGGGCACCGAGGACGCCCCCGGGCCTTCTCACCCACTCTCTGCCCCACCTGGAGTATTCAGGCAACACTCCGGGCCGCCTCCGGGCCTCCCGAGTCGGGTCTGAATACTCCAACTCGCTGCCTCACCCCGGGTACGTCTGTGGTGCCGTTGATCCCGCTAGTTCGGTCTCTGGGGGCCTGGCTAGGTCTCCCCAGGCCGTCTCGCTGGCTCATCCGTACCATCAGACTCGGCTATGCGATTCTTTCGCACGCCGGCCTCCCAAGTACAGGGGCATCCTCTTCACCTCCGTGCGGAGCATCGATGCCCATGTCTTGCGGTCCGAGATCGATGTCCTGCTGGCGAAGGGCGCGGTCGAGCCGGTTCCTCCTGCCGATATGAGGTCGGGGTTCTACAGCCCCTACTTCATTGTACCCAAGAAAGGGGGTGGGTTAAGACCAATCTTGGACCTGCGCATTCTGAATCGGGCCCTGCACAAGCTTCCGTTCAAAATGTTAACGCAGAAACGCATTTTCCAATGCATCCGTCCCCGAGATTGGTTCGCAGCGATCGACCTGAAGGACGCGTACTTTCATGTCTCTATCCTTCCTCGACACAGACCGTTCCTGCGCTTTGCGTTTGAGGGGAGGGCATATCAGTACAAAGTCTTGCCCTTCGGGCTGTCCCTGTCGCCTCGCGTCTTCACGAAGGTCGTCGAGGCAGCCATTGTTCCGCTCCGAGAACGCGGCGTTCGCTTACTCAACTATTTCGATGACTGGCTCATACTCGCCCAGTCTCGAGAGCAGTTGTGCGAACACAGGGACATGGTGCTCAGTCACCTCAGCCTGTTGGGACTTCGGGTCAACCGAGAGAAGAGCAAACTCTGCCCCGCGCAGAGGATCTCTTATCTCGGTATGGAGCTGGATTCGGTCAGCCGGACAGCGCGCCTCACTCCAGAGCGCGTCCGGTCCGTGTTGAACTGCTTGAATACGTTCAATGGCAGGACAGCGGCCCCACTGAAACTTTTTCAGAGGCTCCTGGGGCATATGGCATCCGCAGCCGCGGTAACGCCGCTCGGATTGCTTCATATGAGGCCGCTTCAACGCTGGTTACACGACCGAGTCCCGAGATGGGCGTGGCAGAGCGGTCAGTACCGGGTCCTAGTTACTCCTTACTGTCGCCAAACCTTCAGTCCGTGGTCAGACCCCTCGTTTCTCCGGGCCGGAGTGTCCCTAGAACAGGTGTCGAGGCATGCTGTGGTCTTCACGGATGCCTCATCCACGGGCTGGGGGGCCACGTACAACGGGCACGCAGTTTCGGGTCTGTGGACGGGGCCCCAACTGCGTTGGCATATCAATTGCCTAGAGTTACTGGCGGTACGTCTTGCCCTGGCCCGGTTCAAGAAACCGCTTCGGGGCAAGCACGTACTGGTCCGTTCGGACAGCACTGCGGCCGTTGCGTACATCAACCGACAGGGTGGTCTACGCTCCCGTTGCATGCTCCGGCTCGCCCGCCATCTCCTCCTGTGGAGTCAGAAGTTTGTGAGGTCACTTCGTGCTATTCACATCCCAGGTGCGCTGAACCAGACTGCCGACGAGCTCTCTCGTCAGTCGACACCTCCGGGCGAATGGCGACTCCACCCCCGGAGCGTCCAGCTGATATGGGACCACTTCGGGGTTGCACAGGTAGACCTGTTCGCTTCCCCGGAGTCGACCCATTGCCAGTGGTACTACTCCCTGACCGGAGGTACCTTAGGCATAGATGCACTGGCGCACAGCTGGCCCCGGGACCTACGCAAATATGCGTTTCCCCCAGTGAGCCTTCTTGCACAGACTCTGTGCAAGGTCAGGGAGGACGAGGAGCAGGTCTTGTTAGTTGCGCCCTATTGGCCCAACCGGACCTGGTTCCCCGAACTTACACTCCTCGCGACAGCCCCTCCCTGGCCGATTCCCCTGAGGAAGGACCTTCTTTCTCAGGGACGGGGCACTCTATGGCACCCGCGTCCAGACCTCTGGAAACTCCATGTCTGGTCCCTGGACGGGACGCGGAGGTTCTAGATGGCCTACCACAAGCTGTGGTAGATACCATCGCTTCAGCTAGAGCCCCCTCTACGAGGCGCATCTATGCTCTGAAGTGGAATCTGTTCGTCGTTTGGTGCTCTTCCCGCCAGGAAGACCCCCGGAAGTGTTCGATTAATGTTGTGCTTTCCTTCCTGCAGGATGGGTTGGAGCGGCGGCTGTCACCCTCCACCCTCAAAGTGTACGTCGCTGCAATAGCGGCGTATCACGATGCAGTAGACGGTAAATCCGTTGGTAAGCACGACTTAATCGTCACGTTCCTCAGAGGTGCGAGGAGACTAAATCCTCCTCGTTCTACCTCGTTACCCTCTTGGGACTTAGCCCTGGTGCTTAGAGCACTCCAGGGTCCTCCATTTGAGCCTTTGCAGTCAGTCGAGCTAAAAATCCTGTCCATGAAGACAGTCCTCCTGACCGCATTGGCCTCAATCAAGAGGGTGGGGGACCTGCATGCGCTTTCGGTCGACGAATCGTGCCTAGAATTTGGGCCGGCCAACTCTCACGTTGTCCTGAGACCCCGGCCTGGATATGTGCCCAAGGTTCCTACCACTCCCTTCCGGGACCAGGTAGTGAACCTGCAAGCGCTGCCTTCGGAGGAGGCAGACCCAGCCCTAGCTTTGTTATGTCCCGTCCGCGCTCTTCACGCTTACGTTGACCGGACTCAAAGCTTCAGATCCTCACAGCAGCTCTTCGTCTGTTACGGAGGTCAGCAGAAGGGAAAGGCTGTCTCCAAGCAGAGGTTGGCCCACTGGATAGTGGATGCCATTGTCTTGGCTTACCAGTCCCAAGACGTACCTTGCCCGTTCGGGGTGCGAGCACACTCAACAAGGAGTGTTGCTTCATCCTGGGCGCTGGCTCAAGGTGCCTCGCTGACAGACATTGTAGAGCTGCGGGCTGGGCGACACCTAACACGTTCGCTAGATTTTATAGCCTCCGTGTAGAGCCGGTATCTTCCCGCATCCTCGCCCCCCAGGGCCAGTAGCGCTAAGTACCCGTTCTAGTGTCGGCTTGCAACGCCACTCCCGCCTCCGGGCCGGATACGTGCGTCTATTCTTGCTCCAGTTGTGTTCCCCGGAAACGGCTAACCCTGTGAGTTCCTCCGTCACCCCTGCGGTGCCAGACGTTGCGGCCGTCTGGCGCCAGGCCTGCACCCGTATGCTTGTGGAACGTGTGTGTAGGCTGGGTTCCATATGTTGCGGTCCCCTCACGGCTACCCCATATGTGTATTCTCCACGGTATCTGCTACCCTGCTCGGTTAGCCCCGTGTCTTTCCCTCGACAGAGCCCGCTCTGTCATCTCTGGGATGTGTTCTTCCCCCCCTGGGATCAGGTTGGGTCCACCCCAGAGATTTTCCATAGTTGCACTACCCTAGGTTAGGTTAGTCCTGATGCGTATTTCCACCTCTCCTTCAATTGAAGGATGTGGCTCCGCAGCATACCATCTCCCAAGACGGGCACGTTTTCCCAGCGTTATCCAATAGTCACGCTGAGTGGGTCTTGCAGGAACAGCAGTGACTGTCCTTCCCTGCCGGGAGCCCTGACTCCCACTCCAACTTAGGAGTGGTCCAGCGAGCTCAGGCAGGGCGCTGGAAGGGCCAGCATCCCTGGCGTTTTGGTAGGGATCCCAATTCGTCGGTCAGTTCCGACGTACATCGAACGTGACCGACTGAAAGGGAACGTCTCGGTTACGTATGTAACCCTCGTTCCCTGAAGGAGGGAACGGAGACGTACGTCCCGTCGCCAGGTGCTGTGCTTCAGCTGAAGGCCCGAGCCACTCTTCTCGGCTCCTCAGTTGAAAACAATATGCGGTACTTCCACTTCCGTATTTATACCCGCAATGCGGGGCGGTGCGTGGAATGCGTGCACCGCATGCCAATGTCCATTGGCTCGTTTTTAATACACTCGAAGTAGATTGGTCTCTGAAACAGATCCCAATTCGTCGGTCAGTTCCGACGTACGTCTCCGTTCCCTCCTTCAGGGAACGAGGGTTACATACGTAACCGAGACGTTTCAGCGCACGCTCTCAAACAGGGGAAGAGCATCCACAGGAGTTAAAGGTGTGATTTTGTGCAAATATAAGTTGTAATATTAAATTTATTTTGTATAAATATCTGATTGTTCTAACATATGATGCGTTTAGTTGTTAACTAACCTTCTAAGCGCTTCAGTTTACGGTTGTTCGTTCATTCTCTCCAGCTTCAGCGTGCGCTCTCAAATAGCAACGTTATTCCTAATAGACTAGACTAATATTAAAGATGTTTACTATTACTGTAATATTAAACATGTTTTTTTCAAAAAACACAGAAGCTTTATTTTTAATAACTAGCACTTTTATTGTTCTCGTATCATTTCCATCAACAATATGGTTTGATTAAAACCATTTCCTTTTTGTTTGTGCGGAGGTTATTTCATGCACTTGCATTCTGATTCTTTATTATGCAGCCTAAGTAATGCTGTCCAACAACTTGTTTGCATTATTTAGGTATATTATCAAAATTTTTTAGGCAATAGAATTTTTGGTAACATTTTACAAATAAGATCTAATTTGTTAATGCATTGACTAACACGAACAAACAGAGAACAAGAACCTTTGTTAATGTTAGTAATAAAATGTTTGTGTTTATTAACAGTCCATTCACAGTGCATTACCTAATGTTAACAGACACAACTTTGGATCTGAAAATGTTGAGATTAACATGAACTAAGATGAATAAATCCTGTTGAAGTATTGTTCATTCATTGTTGGTTAACTAATGCTAACAAAAATTAAACCTTATTAATCCGCTCGATCTTGGTTTGCTTCTTATTTATTAAATATACAGCCAAATAGTTGATTAAACATTGATCAAAATTAAAATACAATTTATACAAAACTAAATGAATTTTAAAGAAAGACTTTCTAGAAAACACAATTCAATGAAGTGCTCAAAATCCATGTCTCCAGACATATGCACATCTGATTATGTGCCTTACTCATGCTGCTCACTTTTCATAATCAACATATGAAATTAAAAGATTATAATATTTAGACATAGGCTAACTATATGACACTAAATAGGCTACGTTTTCTTTCTTTCTGTCTGACGACTTCTTTTCTGTCCGATGAAGTCGTCAGCGCCTTTTGATAGATTTTTTCCTTATTCCAGCGGAAACTCACAATACTCCGTCATTTTCAGCCATACTACAGATAAGTGCAAGACATAATTATAAACAGTAAACTGTCTACTTTTATTTGTGTACACTCAAAAACAGCAAAGGCCGTGGACTCCACTCCAAACGCTGTCTTCATTTCAAAAATATATTTTATTTATTAAACGCAAAGTTTTTCATTTCAAAAGCATTTCTAAATTCAGTTTATATTCCCACGATAAACAAAATTCCAAGCCAAAATAACGAAGTGGTAAAAAAAACCTTTGAGTTACCACCATGCAAATTCAAACTTTTCGCTCATCTCTGTATGTGGCAATGCGTCACAATAACCTGGCGTATGTAAAAGTCGATCATTCTTTACAGATGATGGTATGTTTGGACAGAAGACGAGTTCTTTATTAAACTCAAAACAATAGAATATAAAATGCCACAATTTATCATAACACCTCATATGTGCCACTCAAGTATAAGGTGCTTTCCTTGCCATCAGTGCTTTGATAACACGCACATCTCTTACCATTAAAAATAATGGCGTGCGGTGGGTGGGATATACATAAACCTAACAACATACGTAGCATGATTTTTGGAATGATTTATCACGAGAGGAAAAAAATAGTTTTAGTCGCATAACATCAGTTAATGGAAATGCTGTCATTTCGCAATATTTTTTTATCGACTATCGACAAAGTTTTGCGCAAATCTGTAATGGAAACGCAGCTAATGATGTCATATCCGCGCTACCCTTGATTTCCGTAGAAACCATGGGTGTGTCTCAATCAGCCCCCTAGTTCAGTAGTCAGGGCACTGATCAGGGAGTCAGCCCATTAACTTATGTCCTGATCAGTGCCCTGACTACTGAATAGGGGTGGGAATCTTAAAGGGGTGGTTACCACGATTTCACTATTCTAACTTTAGCTAGCGTGTAATGTTGCTGCTTGAGCATAAACAACATCTGCAAAGTTACAACGTTCAAAGTTTAAAGCAAAGGGAGATATTTGCTTTTAAAGAAATCAGTTTCTAAGAACTACAGCAAACGGCCAGTAGGCGACTACACACATTCCTCCAGGGTTGGTGACATCAACAGGCTCAATATTTACATAAACCCCTCCTCCGAGAATATTAAATAAGGGGGGGTGAGGCCATTTTGTATCGCGGCGCTGTTGTGGTATAGTAGGCTGGAGTGTTGTTGCCGCGATGCCGAGGAAACGCTGTTATTTTCATCCGGATTGCAGGTCTGGGGTACTTGCTCTGTTCAGCCTTCCTTGGGACGGGGGTGCGTTGCAGAGCGTTTAACATACAGCATGTTATATGCACATGTGTTTGAGTCAGCGGGGAATCAGGCGCGCGCAGGGCTCTCTGCAGCACATCTAACAGAGGAAAACATCCACCGTCTTCGCGATTTCAATGCCAGATTTGCACAACGTCAGCTGCGTGAAAAAAACACTGCCGGTGCGTGGATGCACGACGCGCGCTGCACATTTCACGGAGGACAACACAAACTTCCACAAACTTCGCGAGTTCAACACAGGATATGCACAACGGCTTGTCCTGAAAGCTGGATTTACAAACAGAAGCTGTTTACGGGCCACAACCTGTAAGTCTGATTTATTTTTCATCGATGTGTTTTCCTGTAATAGGTTGTAGCAAGGAAGTAAACAGATGACAACACTGTTCTGCAAACCAGTCTGTTAAATGCTCATTCATACTTAACGTTATCCGACGAACACCTAACGTTACAAACACTAACGTTAAAATCTCAACAGCGAACCTGGCATTAGTGTAAATGATTCTTTGATTAGAGCTTTTATGTATTGTTTATCTACAGGCATGCTAAACATGGTTCTGTGTGTGATTTGGCTAACTTACTAGTTAAAGCCAGTGCTTAGTGTTCGTTTTGGGTTAGTTCTTGCGACAGATATTTGGCTATAATCGTTCTAAAAATACAAAAGTTAAAGTGCCATTCAGTAGCGATCATTATAGATCCGCAGTCTTTACTCTTGAGGACTGAACAGGTTCTGCTCGATCATCTTCACTCAAATGTTCTGGGTCTGATTCGGGCTCAGATTGGTATGGTTTTATTGACGCCGTTGTTTCTATGACCAAAGCACAGCCTCCGGTAAGGGGCGTGACGTTTCCGACAAACGTACACTAGGTGGTTAGCGAATCACAACACACTGGGCCAGCTAACCAATCAGAGCCCACTGCGTATTTTTGAGGGACTGGCTTCATACAACCCGGAAAGCATCAGACCGTTTTACAAGGAGGGACAGAGCAGTGTAGAATAAAGGTCAAATATATGACAAATAAGGCAATTTTTTTTTAAACGAAGCATGAACACATGTTACAGTGCACCCCACAAACACAATCAAGCCTTCAAAAGAATGTGTTTTACCACCCCTTTAAGGCACTTAACGATCCGATCCCGATTCTGGGAGTAACGATCCGATTCCCAAAACGATTCTTAACATACTTTTTTGGTAACTAATTATCCTGCTGTGCAAATACATGAAATTTACATTTTAACCAAAATTGGAGTTAGTATGCTTTCTGTTTATAGTTAGGATATCTGTTTAACAGTATTTCCCTATTAAAAAGGATTATGAAAATTTCTTTCAATACTTTTATTTTATTAACAAAGATATATTCAGGATTAACAAGCTCTGAATGAAACATGGTAAGCCATACAATTGCAAAGAACAATCATTAAAGGTCCTGTTCTTCGTGATCCCATTTTTCAAACTTTAGTTAGTGTGTAATGTTGCTGTTAGAGCATAAATAATACCTGTAAAATTATAAAGCTCAAAGTTCAATGCCAAGCGAGATATTTCATTTAACAGAAGTTCCCTTTCAAAGCCTACAGCGAACGGCCGGTTTGGACTACATCCTGGTACTTCCTGCTTTAATTACGTCAGTAGAACAGTTTGTCGACTAACCTCCGCCGACAAGAATACGCGAAAAAGGGGGCGTGGTCTTGTTGCTCCCTCGTGGAGAAGAGGAAGTGTTGCGTTCGGTTCGGTTCGGTTCGTTTGCGTTTGTCGCCATGTCGTCCAGACGCTGTTATTTTCATCCCGGAGTCAAATCATCTTTGTTTGGCCTTCAGGGGCTGTAGTTTGAGCGCGTTCATCTCCCCGTTATGGTAAGAGGCGTGACCTTCCCGGGCAACGTGCCCTAAGCTGCTGTCGAATCACAACACGGGAACCGCTGGCACAATCAGAACTCGTTACGTATTTCTGAAGGAGGGACTTCATAGAACGAGGAAATTCTCAGGCCGTTTTGAGGACAGTGAAAACAGCGGTATACAGATAAGTAAATTGTGTGAAAAATACTGTGTTTTTTTACACATGAAACATGAACACATGTTATATTGCACACTGTAAACACAATCAAAGCTTCAAAAAAACACGAAAAACGGGACCTTTAAGAATAAACAGTTATCAATTTACAACTAAGTGTGACTATTTTCTTGTCTTGTCACATTTTTCTTGTTTCTTGTCTTGTTTCTTTAGAACATTTTACCAAAAAAATGTCTTTAAACCAAAAAAGTTTCCTTTCAAGTCAAGTCAAAATTTGTTTATATAGCACATTTAAAAGCAACAGAGGTACACCAGGTAAGTAGTTTGTCCATTTTATCTTCAATTTCACCCTTCGCCGCAAGTTTGATTGGCAGGCGATCTAACCAATCACATCGCCGAATCTAGCGTTTTGTCTGAAAGCAGTCAGGAGAGTTAGTAACGTCGGTGGACTTGAACTTGAAAAACGGTGTTTACTGACGTCTTTCCGCGGTTGAAACAACATTTCTTTTAGTGTTCATTCATGTTAATTTGATGCTTATCAATGAACTAGGTTCACGAGCAGCTTTAACTGAGGAGCTACAGCGATCACGACACATTAAAGAGCCACAAAACGCTATTTGTGGTTTACATTTCCTACAAAAAGACAATATTTTAAAGTTGAGACTTTGTTTCATATCAAAAGTAACTTGCTCTCTCCTGTCTGTCGGCGTGTTATCAGTATCCTCTTTGCTCCGCTGTGTATTTTCTCTATGTGAGAACATGTGTATCTGGCGTGAGAGGCCCATGGCGTGTCGGACAACAGTAACTTAAGGGGGCGAGTCTTTGCGAACAGTGATTTCACAAGCATACGAACTTTCATCTATTAACAGGTTTTTCTGTTTGGTCAGTGACCGCGCGCGTGCACAGTGGTAAAGTGGCAGTTTGAATTGAACACAGAATCGAGTCTGAATTTTTGAGAATCGATTCTGAATCGTTAGATAACGAATCGCGATGCATCAACCTTTTTTCCCACCCCTACTACTGAACCAGACAGCTGATTGAGACGCACCCCATGTGTCACAAGTGTTCAGGTGTGAGACAGGGAGGATCTTGGGAAATGGAGTCCGGGACAGGCGTGGATTGTAACACCATGGAAACACCAAAGGCGCTTTAATATAGTATGTATTTTATTAGACAGGCGAGCAACTTTTTGGATATACATTTCTCAACAGAAAACAAATCATTGTTATACAGCGCAACACGGTTAGTCTTATTGTCTGAATCGCTTGTTTTCTTGATTCACTGCGAGTAACGTATTTACCATGCCTCAGAGACAACATTATTTAAGTGGCTAACATAGCATAATCAGAGATAGCTTTCTCTATCATATAATATATTTTAAAATAATATTTTAAATATAAAATAATATAATTTAGCAACAGTCATTTAGTCATCCTGTTTTTATTAATATGATATTCTAAATACAATCTAGATTACTAATAACTAAGATTCCACACTCATTAACAGCGTCAAGCTTTGTTTTGAATAAGCGACCTCTAGAGGCAAAACACCCTGTGCTACACACTGTGCCTTTAAACACACTGTGCCTTTAAAGCCTGGGTATACTTCATTTTCCACGATCCACTCCGTCTCATGCAGAGTCGTGTCCGCACAGCTTTATATATTCAACCGGAAGATGAGTGTGGATGCATGAGTTTGACACTTGCACAGTACAATTGCTTTTTTTATACTTTACCAGGAAGAGCTGGTGCCAGGACACACACAATCTGGACAGATGAATTGCTTTTATTTTGCTTTTGCTTTATTTTAAATAAAAATTTCACAAACTGGTTAACTATATCATGAACTATCTGATATATTCTGATTTTCCAATTTGTGTAAGTGAAAATGTTTTGTCGTTTAAACACCTTTGAACTATTGATCTATAACGCACAATGGGCGCCACCATGTTAGTTTGCACTGCAATTCAGAGAATTTGATCTGTTGGATTTACATCACATAAATGTATCTATTTCTCCCAAAGTACATAAAAGAAGAATAGAGTAAACTACACCTTACTTTACTTTTAGATAAACAAGGTGACACAATGGATGACACTTGTCTCTTCGTGAGGTTGTAAAAACATAAAGTTCTCAATGATGCACAGGATTTATTGTATAACTAATTAAATGCAAGATAAAAGGCATGAGAGTCGGCTGTTTTTGATTATGATTTTAACATATATGTTTAAATGTTTTGCCCCTTGCTTGAGCAATTTTCTATATAAATCTATGTAGAAGTAATGAATGGAATAATATGAACCTGAATGCGTCATGTATAACTGCACTGTGTACAAAGAGAATCACAATGCTGAAAAAACATTTTCAGTAACAACTTTCAGTACTGGATTTGAAATAAAAAATAATGACTTAATGTGTTTGTGCTACTGTATACAGCACTGTGAACCCATCATGTGTGAAAGCACAATGTGCCTGTGCTGCTTTTGGCACTGCATACATACTACAATACGTACTGTATTTGCACTGCAAATGGAGAATAGCCTATGTGAATTTGCCGTAATTCCCAGGGGCGGACTTAGTGATTTAGGGGCCCTAAGCAATTCCAGGTATGGGGCCCCAACACACCAACTATGCACCCTTTAACCTTTGTAACCCATTTTTGCTGTCTATCTCAAACACTCAAACTTTTTTTTCTACATTTGTAAATAAACAGTATGTAAAATCTTAATGTACTGTAATATAGCACTTCAGAATCTTGCCGGAAGTAGTAGGTCATCAGGATACTTTTTGCCTAGTCTTTTATGAGGACTGTGAATTCGGACATACTTCTTTTGTAAGTCACCTACTAGGTAGTAGGGAAGTATTTGATTTCAGACGCAGCCACACTGTTATGATATGTATTGAACACAATGCGTGTTCACATGCACACTAGTAACACATCATTTTTGAGTCAAATTTTTTCATTGAATCATTTGAAACTGTTCACAAAAATAGAACAATTCAGAATGGAACTGAATCAGTATGAGTGATTCTCGAGTTAACTGGGAAATTTTGACTTATGTATATAACTACTGTTCCCAGAAGGAGGGAAACAAGGTACAACACATGACTATGGGATATTGCGTTCTCGCGCCATTCACTGAAGACAGCTTTATTCATGCCTTCTTTAAGTACAGCTTTTCACTGACCCTCCAACTGTGTGTGGCTCAGAGGTGTTGTACCTCGTTTACATCGTTTTGGGAACACTAGTTATATGCATAACTTAACGTTCCCATTCAGTCATTTCACAACACATGACTATGGGACATATATTCACGCCTCGCAAAGTCCGTTGAACTAAATGTAGGGGACCAGCACTGCCACAAAACCCCCTTTTTTTTCAAGGGAGCAATTGACCCCGGTTTAAAACCCCTGAGGTAAGCACAGACTTGAACCATTGTGGCTGCTGTGACATCCAGCCAGTAAAACACGTGATGCCCAACTGGCAGTAGGACAAATATTTACTCTTGTATGCTATTGTAATAGCCTCAACAATCCAATGTGAATGATGCCATTTAGATAGCGGCTTCCCACGGAACAGGTTAGCCAAGCATACAAAAAGCTGGTCAGAAGAGTGCACAGTGGCCCCAAGTGCATGCGCAAAACTCGCATAGGACCCAAAGCATGAATTCTCCTATTTTCCTCAGAGTCAATAGAGACATTTGACAGGGCAGGCAGCTCGAACGCCCTATATGTTCCCCACATGACGTTAGGCGTACATGCTGCATTAGGACACAACACCACTTTTGACCCATCCAACGCAAATTGGATGTACAAGGGATGCACCGCATCGCATAGAGGTCACAAACGTTTCACTGATGCCAGTAGAAGGGTGGTTTTGTAAGACAGCATCCTTAGCTCCAAGGATTCTAGCTACTCAAATGGAGGTTCACACATAGCCTCAAGAACTTCCCATGACTTTCAACATGAAATGGGAGCGACCTTCCTCCAACAATTCCTAGAAAAAAGTCAGTATCCCTGCAATCTGGCACTGATATGACAAGCTTGCCACTTCAACGCATAAAGCCATGTTGTCAGCGGTGCCCTAGCACAGTGGTTCTCAACCTTTTATCAGTGATGTACCCCCCTGTGAAATATTTTTTCAGCCAAGTACCCCCTAACCAGCGCAAAGCATTTTTGGTTGGACTTAAAACAGAGCACTGTGCCATCAAAAAAAGAAACTATTTCGAACATTTTAAATGATAATAATCCATGACTAAATTATTGCAAATATTTCTCATCACTAAAATGTAGTTATTGAAACTAATGTAGTGAGAACAGTGACCATGTTTCTGAAATGGAAACATTTCCTATTTGAGTGGTCAAAATATCACTCAAATCTCATTTGTTATTATATTTTAATTAAAAAACAGGGACAATACATTTTTGAATGTTTTTGTTGTCGTTGTGGAGTCCCTATATTATTATTAACATTAATAATTATTATGATTTAGTTTGATTATTAGGATTTTTGGTCTGGATTTAATACAATAAAAAAAAAAACTATGAAAACAGTTGATGGTAAGCTAACCATAAGCAGTTCAAAACAATACTGCAACATGACTTAACAAAAACACATTACAAAAATAAAACATAAATATGATAAATTAAACTATTCAACAAATATTGTAACATTTTATAATTGTATTTATGTTTATACTATATAAATTACTTTTTTTACTTCAAAAGTTTTGTTACGTTTATACGTGAAAATAATTCTTACTATCTTTAATTGGTCTTGTTATTTTGCGTTTTAGGATTATTTTAAGCAGAAAGTATGTGTATTCTGCACATGTATTGGTTGCAAGTGTAATTGTTTTTTTTATTTTTTTTATTTCAGTTATAGTTCAGATGTGTGGTAATCACTGCATCCTGACTGCGGAACTTTTGGGGACAAAACAATCCCGCACCTTGTTGAGGCTCTGGGCCCTATTTTAACGATCTGAAACGCAAGTGTCAAAGCGCGAAGCGCAAGTAACTTTGTGGGCGGGTTTCGGCGCTGTTGCTATTTTCCCGGCGGGATAAATGGCTCTTGCGCCCGGCGCAAATCTAAAATGGGTTGGTCTGAAGTAGCTTCATTATTCATAGGTGTGGTTTGGGCGTAACGTGAATAAACCAATCCGAGCGTCATCCAACATTCCCTTTAAAAGCAGGTGCGCAAGTTCCATTATGGATTGCTATTATTATGGCGTATTTACCAGGCGCACGCCAGGAGCGGTTCACAGCCGAGGAGACTGATGTTCTTGTAAGAGCAGTGAAAGACAGAGAAGTGAAGTTGTAATGTTGTACAGTATGGTAAAGGTGATTTCACAGTCTTTTTTTTTTTTCAGTCTTTCAGTTTTTTGTTTTTCAGTCGATTTTTTTTCCTGGTTCTTGACGGACAAACCAATTTGTCAGATGTCCTTATATACATATATGTCTTGCCACTATTGGGCAAACAGGTCTTATCCTTAATTATTACAATTAGCCTGAATCATTTGTAAGCTAGATTTATGCCTATTTTTTCACATCTTCGTGGCACACCACAAGGATTTCCGTCATCTCATGTGTTAATATTTTTTTAGTGTAACAATTTATGATTTGCAAAAATAACTGTTGCATCTGTGTAGATTACATGAGCAAAGTGTATGCGCGTTGTGCACGCTATACATTATGGTCAAGCATGCGCCCTTAAAATAGCATAATGAACAACGCGCAACGCGCCACTGACTTTAGACTAGGTTTTTTCTGGTCAGTGGCGCAATTGTTTAATGGAACAGCAAAATAGCACCAGGGATTGTTTGCGCCGGAACACGCCTCCTTTTTTGCGCTGAACCGCCCAGGTAGCGCAAGTTCATTCACTAGTTTAGCGACGTGCTTCTGTGGAGGGAAAAGCGCGCTTTGCGCGGGTGCAAAATAGGAATGACACATGCGTCGGTGTACAAAGTCAATTGCGCTGGGTGCAAGATAGGGCCCTCTGTTATAAAGCACATGCAAACAATATCACTTTAAATTAAAAACGAATAGTTAGTATGTTACTACCTTGAAAGCGACAACAAGGTTTCTTTTGATATTTGACGATAATGGTACTCTTTCTGCTCTCGACTACGTTCTTCATGAAGTAGCAGCGTACGCGACTGAGTAGATTCAGCGTAGCTCACAGCGCCATCTGCTGGTGAAAATAATCACTACACGATTGCTCCTAAAACCAGCAGCTGCTAGAAGATGTTGGTTGGGCGCTTTTTTCCAATATATCTGCGGGTTATTTGGAACGAGCTGTAAAACGGGGACATTTCCGGGGACAAAATGTCGGTGACAGAATATTCAAAACCGGGACTGTCCCCGGGAAACGGGGACGTCTGGTCACCCTATCGTTGATCCGAGTGATTGACAGGTGATGCCAGGCAGCATATGACAGGTTGGGTCAAACCATCCTGGTATGATGGAGACTCTGTGTTTTTAGGATAATGAAAATGAATAGCCTACTGAATATAAAATTCATTTTATGAACTTATACTTATATTTTCCTGAAATATTTATTAAATAATTATTTTTAAAAGATTTTTGCATGGATGCTACTTTTTAAATATATGTAGGCTATATTTTAAAATCTCACGTACCCCCTGGAGTGCCTTCACGTACCCCCATTTGAGAACCACTGCCCTAGCACTCTGTATTGTGGCCACGACACTGATTGGGAGCCCCACTGCTATCAGATTGTCCCTTGCAGTGGGTAGGCCGATAGAGACCACAGCTCCAGCCGAGGGTGCAGAATCTGCCCTCCTGCCTGGGACAACAGGTCCCTGCATAGGGGAAGACAATGCAGTGTCCCTGACAACAACGTCATGATGCTTGCATACCATGTCTTTGCTGGTCAGCAAGGAGCCGCTAAAATCAGTGACTGACAAAACAGCGTTTTCTGCAGATGCAAAAAGATCCACATTGGCCCCTGCCAAACTGATCCAAGATATATGCCACTATCTCAGGGTGCAGACGTCACTCTCTGACCTGTGTCACCCCCCCCCCCCAACCCAGCAAAAATGCTGTTTTTTTATTAAACAGCATTTTGTGCAGATATTTCTTTACCATAATGTTTTAAAGCATGAGAAGGCAACTTAAAGAAATGCTTAAACCTCCATTTGAATCAGTTCTTTAAAAATAACTGTTTGAAGTTTAAAAGAGCCGTTTTGCACAAGTACATCGGACTTCCCATCATCCTCCAGCACTGCAGGGGCATAAACACTCACTTTCATGCCTTTCCACTTGAGGAAAACGTTACCGGTTGTGACGACTATTTATTGTTCCTGAGGTTAGAGTGAGGGAAAAGAACATCACTCATAGCAATATAAAGTCATTACGACCTCCGTGATATGCTCAACATCACAAGCCCCAGCAACCCCCATATTCCTTCTTCATATTTACTCTGCATCCGGAGTTGGAGCGTGTTGATAAATGAGGAGAGGGCGTCCAGGGACTCTCTCCGTTAAGGACCGGGCCGTGCGATTTATGACGGCGCTCTCGCAGACTTCACAATGATTAATATGGCTCCTCCGTCCACCACGGCAGATCGGGCGCAGGCGCTGCACTCCACGAGCGCCAGTCAGGCTGTTTGGACAGGCAGATAACATCAAAGCGGCCTGCTGCTAGTGTTAAGAAAATACTGCATTCTGGGTCAGCGCAAATGAATCCACAAGGAGCACGAAACTGTTTTAATGACAGTGTCATCTATATATTATCACTTGTGTGCGGATTGGAATGGAGGCGGTTGGTTAATGACATTTGCAAATGTCTTTTTTCTCAGTTTGCACGATAATGTTTATGAATGTACTGTAAACTCCGGCTGTAGACGTATCTGCCATATTTATAAAGCTGTTCATTATACCCGTAATGAAATAACACTGGACATCTTTTTCTTCTTTTTTTTACATATTGTACAAATTTCAATGGACCCTTTTCACATTTCTGGGGTTTTCAGAAGCGGAAGTCCTATAGTGGTGAACTAAGACTACAATAAATGTTTATACCCCCCCCCCCCCCCCCAACACCCAACTGGTTCCTATTTGCTCCAATAGCAAAAGAAAAAAAAAATCAACAGTACTTGTTTCTATGACTTTCTAGAAAAGAAAAACAAATAGAGAGCTTGATTATGGTGGTCAGAAGAGAGAAATATTTCAAATTTCACTCTCTCAGCTGTCATATAAGTATTCCCCCAAGGAATAAAAAATAAAAAAGGTAAATACAAATTTTTATGACAATTCTTGACTCTTTTCCTTGACTTTTTTTTATATCTCACAATTCTGCCTTTTTTTCTTCATTTTTATTAGAATTGAGAGAAATATTTCTCCAAATTTCCACAGGCAATGCTGCAGGTGAACAAGCTCTAAGCATCTAAACATTCACACCTGCTCCATTGATCACTTTTGTTTCTGACAGGTGTGGCCAGAGGTGATAGAACCGGTGTTTGATCTCACCACACTGGTCTGGAGAGCAACCATAGACTGAGGCCATGCTGTCAATATCATGCTCTTCTCAGGTAAGAACATTCCCAGTGACTACATCACCCACCTCAGCCTTTAATGACCCTTCAAATGTGTTCCGCTGGCATTTTTTGTCTAATTTGACTTTGCTGTTTAATGTTTCTTCTTAAATTGCTCATGAAGCTGGATAGGTCCAATCATATTTCATTAAATGACTTGCCCAATCACACTTGGAATTCTTGACAATTGATGCTCTGGAAAAGACTTGTGGATGATGTGGGGTGGGATCAGTGCTGTGTGCTTCCACTAAAGCCCTGGTATGTCATTAAAAGCAACACACACACTTCCTAAACCTACTGATGGAAGACTTCTCTTTTTCCCTTTCTTACCACTACTTATAGCCTCTACTTAAGTATGCCAATTTAGCTGAATTCATGAAATCAATGGCTCACTGTTAGCTGCCCATTGATGTAGAACTACGGTGGTGACTGCCCTTTCCCATGCTTCCATCCCGGGACCTCTGCGGCCCACAAACAGAGGGAACACCTGTTTCCCAGAAGCCCAGTCCCCCAGCACCTGAAATCTTAGCAATGGCTCAGGCTATTGAGAGGCAGCCTCACGATAAGCCCGCCCCAGAGATGGACGACGGAAACTCGATAATGAAAGGGGATGCCTAATAGATGAATCTGGTGCAATTTGCCAAAACACGCCCTGCCTTTCTCAGGAAAATTATCCACACTTGCAATAGGAAGGCCATTGTCTTGGGAGAGTTTGTGCTTTATCTGTGTATTCATTATCTGTATTACAACAGCATAATGGGCCGCTGGTCGGAGAGAAAGGCGCACGCTTTTCGAATGGGGTGGGGAGCACTGACGTGAAATTAAAAGTAGCTTTGCTGTCATTGGCATAAATCAATGTTATTATACCTGGTGGGAAAACCCCAGGTTTCCTGCCGAAATACCTTCGGCTTGAAAGAATAAATCCTAGAATCATAAGCCTTGATCCTGCCTTTTGGAACAGTCTGTACGTCCTTGCATACCTATGTTTGCTAGCGCTGCTTAAACTCCAGAATGAGGGGAAATTGATTCAGACGTTAAAATCTAAAGTGGTTTTGTATATGTATTTATTAAATTGCAGGCAATAGGAATATCCGAAATCATTATGACAAAGTTAGCATGCCATGAATGTTCAGAATTTTTCAAATTTGCTTTTGTACGTTTTCAGATAATGCAGTGACCAGTGTCAGAAATTAAGTTTGATTGTAAGAGGCTATATTTGCATCCTGAATTTGGTTTTTGGTGACCTTTTTTTTTCTTTTTTAGGGGACCTTTAAAAAATATATATATATATATTATGGGTATTATATACTATATATATACACAGTATATAATACCCATAAAATCAACTCATATTTATTTTAATATTATTTATGAATACACGTACCATATACACTACTGTTTAAGAGTTTGGGGTTGGTTAATGTTTTTGTAAGACTGCATTTATTTGATTAAAAAAAAATCAATAATATTATAAAATAACAATTTAAAATGGAAAAAAAAATGTGTTAATTTTTTTTTTAACTTTTTTATTATTTTAATAGATGGCAAAGCTGAATTTTCAGCAGCCATTACTTCAGTTTTCAGTGTCACATGATGCTTCAGAAATCATTCTAATATGCTTTGAATTATTCATATAATTATCAAAGTTGAAAACTTTCTTGAAAACCTCAATACATTTTCTTTTCAGGATTCTTTGATGAATAATAAGTTCTAAAGAACAGCATTTATTTGAAATATTTTTTTTGTAACAATCTAAAAGTCTGTTTTGCATAGGGCAATATTTAGCAATACATCAATATGTATCTGTGTGCACTGAATACACATAACAGCCATAGTTTAAGCATTGAGGCTTTATTATTTGACAAGGAACACAAATGGTCGGTCCTTGGAGAGCCTCTTTTTCTCTATTGGTCATATTTCACTAACCCCCTCCTGAGGGTGAGTAACCTTCCTCAGACCTCCTTTGATGTCTACGGGATGTTGAAGCACTATTTGTAATAATCGCTGAGCCAACCTCACGTTCAGCCTCCTACCAGGCAGTAATGGCAAACTCATATCTTAAGGTTGACCTTTACGCCATCCATTATTGTAATGGCTGAAGGGGGAGTCACCTTTGCTGATGCGTAAATTGCAGTTTAATAACATTTTTGTCTTCACGATCACTCCTCTTTCACGCTCAGTAGTGTGTACTTAAGAAGAAATAGCTGCTAAGGGGCTCATCACTCATAGAGGCTGGAGTTCCCTCTTATAGACTCCTTAGAAAACCCTTTTAGTGCGATATAGATATCGCTTCTTAGATGAATGAATGAATGAATGAATAGTGAGAGTCACAAAATATAACTGCAACAAACTTTATATTTAAGCTACAATATGTCCTAGTACATCACAGGGATTTAACCATGGTTAAGGGTGTGTTTTTAGCACAACTTGAGTGCCTCAAAGACCTCTACCATGGTAAAATCACTGTAACGTACAACCTTGAGTAACTCTTTGATTAAAAAAAGGGTGGCAACCTCAATATGAAGAGGGAAATATGTTCAATTAATAATCATCTAATATTAATGATGATTAAATATGAATGCTAGATTGACAAAGTTCAGAAATGTCACCATCATGTCGTTCCAAACCTGTCTGACTTTCTGAACATAAAAGAAGATATTTTGAAGAATGTTGGTAACAAAGAGTTTTGTTTCCCATTGACTTCCATTGTATTTCTTCAATGTCAATGGGATCCGAAACTCTTTGGTTACCAATATTGTATAAAATATCTTCTTTTATGTTCCACAGAAGAAAGAAAGACAATTGACATATATATGTATTGTTGTTATTGTTTAGATTAAAATTAAAATAATCTGATTGCAATCTAATTTTATAATCTAAAATAGACTAATTGGCTACCAACATTCTTCAAAAGATTGTATTTTGTTTTAACAGAAAAAAAATACAAATATTTTATTATATAAAACTCATACAAAATTTTTTGATATAAAACCTCTTACTCTAAATCTCTAAATCACAATTTTTGTCTCAATTTTTTAAACTTAAATGACTATTCTGATACTTTAGTGATATGTAAACTGTATTATATAAAAAATAATTCTTAAACAAATAATATATAATAATTAATAACGAATACTTTAATTAATACAATAATAAATATTTGGGGTTACATTAACATTATGATGAGGTGAAGTGAATAACACTGATTATCTCTTCATCACGGCTCCTGTTAGTGGGTGGGATATATTAGGCAGCAAGTGAACATTTTGTCCTCAAAGTTGATGTGTTAGAAGCAGGAAAAATGGGCAAGCGTAAGGATTTGAGAGCGTTTGACAAGGGCCAAATTGTGATGGCTAGACGACTGGTTCAGAGTATCTCCAAAACTGCAGCTCTTGTGGGGTGTTCCTAGGCTGAATCTAATTAGTAAACTAAATTAACTTTATAAACTAAATTACTGATCTGCCCACATTGTCACTGTATGATAATTTAAATGAGCTGATGACATCACCACTTTCCCCAGAGCGGCTGTACAGCCGAATAAAATTATGTTGCATTATTTTCCTGTTTAACACTGTGAAGCTGCTTTGAAACAATCCACATTGTAAAAAGCGCTATATAAATAAAGTTGACTTGACTTGACTTCCTGGTCTGCAGTGGTCAGTATCTTGCAAAAGTGGTCCAAGAAAGGAACAGTGGTGAACCGGCGACAGGGTCATGGTCGGCCAAGGCTCATTGTTGCACGTGGGGAGCGAAGGCTGGCCCATGTGTTCCGATCAAACAGACAAACTATACTGTAGCTCAAATTGCTCAAGAAGTTAATGCTGGTTTTGATAGAAAGGTGTCAGAATACACCGTTTGTTTTGCGTATGGGGCTGGATAGCCATAGCATACCGAAAGCGCCAACAGTGGGCACGTAAGCATCAGAACTGGACCACGGAGCAATGGAAGAAGGTGGCCTGGTCTGATGAATCACTTTTACATCACGTGGATGGCCGGGTGCATGTGTGTCGCTTACCTGGGGAACACATGGCACCAGGATCCACTATGGGAAGAAGGCAAGCCAGCGGAGGCAGTGTGATGCTTTGGGCAATGTTCTGCTGGAAAACCTTGGGTCCTGCCATCCATGTGGATGTTACTTTGACATGTACCACCTACCTAAGCATTGTTGCAGACTATGTACACCCTTTCATGGAAACGATATTGCTTGGTGGCTGTGGTCTCTTTCAGCAGGATAATGTGCCCTGCCACAAAGCAAAAATATATGTATATACATACATGGTTTGGAACCACGTGAGGGGGAGTAAATGATGACAGAATTTTGTGGGTGACCTATCACTTTAAAAACACCATGTCAACCAATCCAGACTAAAAAACGAATTCATAAAATGTTGTTTTTAATCAACTTACTGCTAACTGAGAGCCTTTATCATGTTGGATGACAGCTTAATGTTGACATCTAATTTATCCTCCTCTTTCTTCATCTCCAAAATGACTATTAGGTCTATTGCTTTTGTGGGGCAGTAGGATCCTGAGGGGGATCTTGTTGAAGAGGACCCATTAAACTGTCCTCACCTTTCCACATGGCCTCTGTTCTGGACTAAAGATTTTAGTTTCCTCTCCGAAGCACCCTTCATTGACTGCTGGACTGACTGTGGGTCTGCTGCATGCATCGATGTGTTGAAGTGAGCTTTAAGGGCACATTGTGAGATGTATTGATCTAGAGAATCAATCAGAGGGAGAGAGAGGCAGAGAGACATTATCTTTTAACACCGCAGACATATAGTCGTGATGGGCACTCATCAGGAGTAGGAGAACAACGTCTAATACATTCACTTGAAGACAGAGCAGTTTCCCTCCCATTCTCTTTCTCCTTCCTCTTTCCTTCCCTATCAGTCCCTGGGGCTCGGTTAAGGATGCTATCACTCTATACAGATCACTCCATCCAACACTGCCACCCCATTTGTCCCACACACTTGCGTACGTTCCTAAGCTCTTTTTATGCTTGCTAAAGACGAAGCAATATGTATGTGTTGTATCTGTATTGCAAAGCATTCAATTTTGACCCCATTTTTAAATGAATTTAACAGTTACTAGAGATGCTGTCTAACATGTTACTGTGTGTGTTAAAATTTGACTTGTTCCATGAAGATCTGATCCAAACTATTTTCAGTAGAAATACCTCCATGAGATGCTTACTGAACTGCTCCCAGCTCCCAATTGTACCTTTAGGGGTACAACAGCTTGTCACTGGGGCAATACCCATAAAAGGACATCTTGTACCTTTTCTACTCCTAAAAGGTGCTACTGTGAACCTTTTTTGTGGTAAAAAAGGTACAAAGATGTCCTTTTAAGGGTACTGCCCCAGTGAAAAGCTGTTGTACCCCTAATGTTACCATTTTGATGTATGTGTCCATTTAAATACTTTTTTAAAAATCAAAATCACTGCCAAAAGGTCATGGATTTCATGAGGGCCTTTTAAATGCTGAAAAACAGCACCTGTATATCCAGAACAGTAAATGCCACTGGTTCAATTCAGCTTTGAGTGCAACCCGCTGTTCATAAGCAGACTATGATGCACAAGTGTCTCGAGACAGTTTGAGTGGATAACCATATGCTGTCACAGAAGACCAACAGAGCCTTGTATTGAGTGCTGAGCTGAGCTGGGAGTTGTGTGGGAGTCTGGGTGTGGGAGGAAGGGGAGAGATGAGGGACGGCTGGGGTGTGGGAGGGCTTGTCAGGGTTTTTCAGGAAGGTTACAAATCAAGGATTTCTGAACCAAGCTTTCTTCTCGGATTCACTCTCTGGAGTGGAAGTGTGTGTGAGAAGAAAGCGTGTTAACCAGGCCGTCCAGCTCTTTATTGAAGCGTTGGCTAAATCAATGGCATATGTGGAGGGTGACCGCCTCACAGAGCTGTCAGAATCTGCTGCGCCTTCTTCAATTGGCACCGGTCCATCCAGTCACACTCCATCCACCACAACCAGCACTGGGGTAAACAAACTCAATCCCCACAAATGTCAGAGATGTCAAAAGATGAAAAACTGTGGGCTGCATTGATTACAAGAGATAATGATTCAAGGAAGAGGACATATAGTAGATTTTAATTGTTGCCTGTGCTGTCGAACATTTAAAGTAGTTTGTACTAATTATAAAACCCATATCATCTGTCTTTGACTGTAATTGAGTACCGCTGTGTTGGAAGCACAAAACAAGCTAGTGACCAAACCCCATGTGGAATTTTCATTTAATTTTTACAAAATTTTATTTTAAGAACTCTGGGTGGATTTTATGATTTATCATCTTCACTTGAAAGATCCTATTATTGATTGTTTGATCAGTGTAATCTGATTCCTGAACATATTACTTTTGTGAGCCGATTCTTTTTAGTGAATCAAAAACTGATTCCTGAATGAAGAACTCCTATATGTTGATTCTTAGTAGTTGTAGTTGTGACGAGCAGGACGATTAATTTTAGTGAATCAAATAAATACAGAACGACCAATGTAGTCTTTTCCCCAAACAAATTACTCTTATAAACAGATTATTTTTTAGTGAATCAGAGACATGAAGTGCAACCAGTGTAATCTGATTCCCAAATGAATGACTCTTGAATGCTGATTCTTTTTAGTGAATCTAAACCAGTGTAGTCTTATTCTTGAACTAATTATCCAATCTTGAACTGATTAATTTTAGTGAAACAAAAACATACAGTACAGCACGACCAGTGTTGTCTGATTCCAGAAAAATTATTCTTAAAAGCTGATTATTTTTAGTGAATCAGAAACCCATATATCATGTAACGATAGATATGCGACCAACAACATAGAGTGATCATCTGTTTCCCATATGAATGACTCTTAAATGCTGATTCTTTTTAGTAAATCAAAAGCAAACAGCTCAACCAGTGTAGTCTGATTTCCGAGTTAATTCTTTTTTTTGAGCTGATTCTTTTCAGTGAATCAAAAACATACATGACCCTATTTTAGCGATCTGAGCTCATGGTCTGAAGCGCATGGCGCAGGTGCACTTAGGGCGTGTCCGAATACACTTTTGCTAGTTTAACGGCGTAAAAAACGTTCGGTGCGCCAGGCGCATGGTTTATAAGGGTTGTCCCTGTTCTCTTTATGAGTAATGAGTGTGTTTTAGGCGTAACGTGCAATAAACCAATCAGAGGGTGCGTCTCAATCAGCTCCCTAGTTCAGTAGTCAGGGCACTGATCAGGACATAAGTCAATGGGCTGACTCCCTGATCAGTGCCCTGACTACTGAACTAGGGAGCTGATCGAGACGCACCCTGAGTCTCATCTCCCATTCCCTATAAAAGCCAGTTGTGCTTGCACCATAGCGGATTCGCTTTTTACATGGTGGAATTTGCAAGCGGAAAGACTTGAAGACTGAAGACCTGACTGAACGCTTCTCTAGAGAGGAATCCTTTTATTTTAATATTTAAAAATGTTTGTGTGCTACTAGGCATCCCTTTGTGTTAAATGAGCAGAGTGTATGCGCGTTGTCCACCCACCTATAGGCGCATATTACTAACGTGCCCTTTAAATAACACAAAAAATACTGCGCTATTGACTTTGAACCAGGTTTCAGTTGGTCAATGGAGCAGTCGTTATCAGTTGCCTCAAAATAGCAACGTGCCAACAATGCGCTTGAACACACCTAGTTTTCAGACCAGCACGCCCATGGGCGAACAGATGGGCGTGAGTGCATTTGCTATTTAAAGGGGTGATGAATTGAGAAATCAACTTTCCTTTGAGCCTTTGATATATAAAAGTTCATTGTGATATAAGAATATCCTGTAAGTTTCAGAGCTGAAAACGTCCTTGT
Organism: Gobio gobio; assembly: GCF_949357685.1. Taxonomy (NCBI): domain Eukaryota; kingdom Metazoa; phylum Chordata; class Actinopteri; order Cypriniformes; family Gobionidae; genus Gobio; species Gobio gobio. The sequence goes on from NC_137119.1 coordinate 20,898,473, forward strand.
TAGTCAAAGAAAAGCTTTTATAGACACCAGGCCCAGAAAACGAGAGATCTCACAATATGTCGACCACTGACGTAAAAGGGTGCAGAAGCACCGCCTCAAGCCTGCCAGACTGGATTTGCAGACATACTGAGATTAAAGCACAATGCTGTGCCTTCTATATTGAATCCGACAGGAACGGTGCAACACACTTATGTGAGTAAAACATGTTTTTTTATATGTGTTAGTATTGCATTGTTACAGATCGTTTGATATCTATTGATTACATACCATAGCACGCTGTCACAGGCTGGAGAAGGTGCTATTGGTTTATTCATGATCAGACTCGGAAGTGTAAGCCAGCTCGCAAAGCCCAAAGTCCCGGGGCTATGTTTTTCAGATGGGCTATCACCGGCCTGCAACGGGCTGTAGTGAAATAACATTCCCTTACATTCCCTTCTCGTGTGTGTGTGTGTGTGTGTGTACGGTTCGCGGTTATATTCACTGATGATCGGGCGAGCCGAGTAATACAGAAATAACATTCCAATCAATCGCGGGTGGATGAGAGATGAATCATTGTGTTTGTTTGATAAAGATATTTTTCGAGCCCTGTGAGCTTTTTCCCACACACTTTCAAAACAATTCCTCACGTGTACTGACAGGGGAGCTGAAGCTCATTAAATATGCAAATCTTATCCAATCCTAGCTGTGGGCGTTTATTTCCAAGTCTTCAGTGTGCCACGGCCATCAAAACTGAGCGTTTTTCAGAGAGCCTCAAAACCAAGGCAGAAATTAGCCTATTACTTATTCATTATGATGTTTTTTAATGTAAAAGCCATGTGAATGTCATAAGTTGACCTCAGACAACAGTAAAAAAATAAAAAAGACAGTTCATGACACCTTTAAACAATGTGGCGCTGCTGGATATGAAAATGATAACTCCGTCTGGCTGAAATTTGCAAAAAAAACTTGCGTCTGAGGTCGCATTGCGGCAGGTGTATGATTACCACAGTGTGAAAAGTGCAGTCAGATTCACAAACCGAACGACTCTAATGAGTGGATTTCTTTTAATGAATCAACAACATACTGTGTGACCAGTATAGCCAGATTTCTTGAAACAAAATATTCTTTTTAGGATGCTTTCACACTGGCAGTTTAGTTCGAAATGGGGCACGGTTTACATGACAAATTGGTAGTCATGTGGACCAAGGAGCGCACCGGTGTGCCGAACCCGAGACTTCCTGTAGGAGGTGGTCTGAGTTCGGTTGGAACTGTGGCGCATTCACGTGAATGTTAGAGCAACTTGGTCTTGGGTGCGCACTTGTTTACGAAGTAAAGTAACCTTCGCATGCATTTTAAAATCTACATTATTTCTTAAATACACCCAAACAAATCAGACTCGAATCAAGTGCTTCTGAATCAGAACTGAATTGAATTGGGAAATCTCTCTTACGATACTACAGGACCTACATGTATTTCAAACCAGTAATCAAGTTTTCAATCTTGACATTTTTCATTTGCGCCTGATAGAGGTTGACGTTAAGTCCTGAGACGTCCAGTTACGTCATAAATGTGCTCTAATCTATTTAACTCAATAGACGACGCACTCACTGTAATGAGGATGATTTGTACTTTTGGTTTGCCAATTTATGTCTCAATGGATTGATTACTGTTTTGGGAGATAGGCGTATGAATCTTGTTTATGGAAAGACTGATAGGAGCCAAATTAAATTTTTTCATTTTTCTTGAAATCATGATTAGATCTCAATGAAATACAGCTCTTGATGTTTTTTTTGCGTCTTATGACGATGATTCCGTTAATTGCATAAAAGCTGAGTTTTGCGTGCGCTGCATATTTGGAAGCAACAGTCTTAATGGTGTTCAATTAGTTCCACAAGGCTCTCCTCGATGGATAGGCCTCCAGCTTGATTACATTGAATGGTGGGTATTTCCTGTGTTTAAACCCACATATGGATTGAGTAAGGCAGTGGCTGCGGACTACTGTTTCTCTCCACTACATCTTCATTTCTCGTTCAAACCCCCCCCAAAAAATATATTTTAATTCACCAGGTTGGCTGTCCAAATGCTGAGGGAGGTTTTGGCCTGGGCCTTTGGAAGGTTAAGCCAATGCAAATTTCAAGAGGCACGCATGGCTCAATGCAGTATATTTCCCATGATCCCTCACTGTATGAGTCTCTGAGCCACACCTAATGACCTATAGCTGGAAGGCATATTTGTACCTTTACCTTTACATTAGCTGATCCAAATGCATGTGACACATGAAAGGGTCTTTTTGAAATCCTCCTCATGCGTCCAGAAGCGTCACAATCAAGTTTGTTCCACAGCGTGTGCTGGCGTTGGGTTTTATGACTGGATCTCCATCAAGCTGAGTACTGTGTCTATCCCATGAGTCATTGGTCTAAGAACAGCCCACCATAAAATTAGCTGGAACCAGAACCAGTCTTATGTCTAAACATGATGGTACATGCTTTGGATATTTATTTATTTTCATTTTTTTGTGTGTTTGTAAAGGCAAAAAACATTTTTAGACAGAGGGAGGTGAACATGACGTGTTTGGTAACACTTTGGCAGCAATTCACCTGTAGGTTTTGTGATTCTAGTTGGATCATATTTACATTTTTTTCCTGCGTTGTACACACATAATGCAAATTGCTTGTCAGAGTGAAATGTGAGATTGAGGGTGCATGGTAGACACATTTGGGTTGTGCAAACCTCATTGAGAAGTTAAACATGATTTACACATGCACATTGGCCTTCTATTGTTTAATTCCTTCTAATATTACATCATTTGTGTATTACAGGGCTCCAGAGTGCGACTAAATGGTCGCATTTTGCGACTAAAATTTGAAAGTGTGCGACCAGTAAATTTGGCTGCTGTCGGTACTGGAGAAATTAAGAAAATACACTTACTAATTATAAGTGATAGACGTTATGTCTTTTCTATCTTTGCCAGCCGTTTCTATATGAGAGAATATATAACCATTTGTCCGTGATGCATTTTTGCCATTCGCAATCCAGAAGAGAGAGAAAGCGAGCGAGCTACAGCGAACACAACACACAGTCAGCTTAATGAGTGATGATGGCCAAGAAAACTACACAAAAGTTTAGTCTTCTTAAACTTTAGGGATGTGCTGTGATATTAATCTAATTTTATTTTCGATTTTGGCTTCCAAGAATTATAAAAAGATGATATGAGGTAAAACTCTTCCTATAGCCGTGTTCCGTCGAGCTCATCCTTCCCTTCTCAGCTGCGCTGTCATTTCTCCTTAAACCTAAACTAAACGTCAGACAAACGTTGTTGTAAACTGCAGTCTCTACTGTTGCTAAACTGCGGGATGTTTGATAATAAAGAGCTATTAAATGCACAATAATCCGCGCAAGAGACGCTGTTTCCAACTTCAAGGCGGCTTATGTGTGTGTGCTGCGAAATGGTCCGATTTGCACATTATATTGTAGGCTTCGTGTGCGCGTCTAAACCATCAAATAAACAACAAATAGCCGGTGTCAAAATGACCGGATTGGAGAGTAGTTATTTTAACAGTTTATATCTTACTTAAATGGGCGTAAATAGTTTGGAGAAATAGGAGAATATGATGTTATTAGCTCTGCAGTCGGTCTTAAAGGGGCAGCGTCTAATAAACCGGCTGACGATTGAGCCATTAATTTGAATCGAACAAAAGGCAAATAGAAAATATTCACATCTCTTGAATTAATAACTTTAGCTTTTATAAGCATTAATCTATCAATTTATACAGTGAAAACTATGCAGTGTTATTTTACATTTCATTACTTTATTAGATTTCTTTGTAGGTTTGTTCTTTACTGTAATATTAATGTTAGCAGACCTTCCGAATGCCTGCACACTGGTCCATTTACAAATAGATGTTTTATATTTTTGTTCAAACTTTGCGGTTTCTTTTGCTAATGATATTTTACTTTTCAGATTATAAAGCCATGTTAATTATATTCTTAATTATGTTTTTTTTTTTTATAAAAAAAATATATAAAGTATAATAAAAAGAACCGGTAAGAATACTGTTAAAGTACCGGATCGATAAGCAGTATGGGTAAGAGTAGTAATACCATTAAAACCTTAACGATACCGATCCCTATTAGTAATACAGGGGAAATTAGTAGATTTGGTTAGCATGTTGATTTACGGTGTGCGCCCCTACATTTTCTGGTTGTGCCCCTAAAATTTTCAGTTGGGGGCCACTGTGCTCCTAGTGAAAAAAGTTAGTCTGGAGCCCTGTATTAGTTGATTTATTTCAGAATATTGAGTTTCTAGTTGCTTATGTTGTTTATAGCTGATGTAAAGATCCTTTTAGGTGAATATTTCCAAGGTAAAAAAGGTTGTACAAATATCATTTATTTGTTATATTGATATTTAGTTGGGGCGTCATCATGCCACATGATCACCCATTGGCATGATGACAAAACGAGACTGTTTGCTAAGGGTTGGGCCTATGAACATTGGCAGTCAACGCCTGGCTGGCTTTTTCATCAGTTTATTGTGGTAAACAGGAACAAAGGTGACCGTGAGGGTCAAACACAGTTCACTGCTGACTTACCAAAGACTTTCTTTAGTGGAGAACATCTCTCAGATAAGTTTTCACAATTTTTCGCAAACTGATTGCATTTGCATATAGGGCTTTTGCATATGTATACATTGGGGTACATATGTCTGAAGAGACTATTGTATATGTATAGAGACTGATATGTCACACATTTCGAAACTTTACAATTGTTTATGTCTTTGAAAGAAGTATTTTATACATACAGTGTTGGGGAGTAACTAGTTACAGGTAACTAGATTATGTAATTTAATTACAAAATAAATGTAACTGTAATCCGTTACAGTTACTGAGATTTAAAAAAAAATGATTGCAAAGAGGGTTACATCTGAATATTTTCTGTAAAAAGCTAGGATGTGTTGAATAATATGAATTTGTTGCTTTGCCTGTTCTTGATGTGCATGATGCCTCCTGCCATTTAAAGGCCATTTAGTGAAGCGATGCTATTCTGATGCATTTGATTGGTTCACGTTTTAATTTGCCGAGCAATATGTGCCAATTAAATCAACCCACATCGCCGCTGGAATCTTTAGGCTACAACCTGTCTGAGAGTTGCCACAAATAGCGAGTGATAAATTTTTTTCCAGTTGTGGAAATTAGAAAAGTAATCATAAAGAAATGAAATGTAATCAGTTACAATACTTTAATAAAGTAATTTAGATGTAATTTTGCTAGCATCATCGATAGCTGGTCATTATTTTTCAGTGGTCCTTGATGAGGTCTGAAGCAAAGTATGTTTTCTTCCGTTTTTCCCCTACCTGTGAATGTATTTACTTTGGCTCTCAACCCTTACACCACATCTCAAAACCCAAACTAACAGAGTATTTGGATAGGCAAAGCAGCTTATTAACATTTCTCAGTGAACCTCAACCGTCCAAAAGGTTCTTTGTTACCTTTTTTTAGCAAATTCCTTACATAGGAATTACATGCTCAGCAATTGTGCAACTTCTAAATGTGTTGAAATGAGTGTTACCGGTAAGGATATGGGTGACACATACTGAGTTTGATTTAGGTCTGCTGTTTTTATTTATTTATTTTGGTTCTTATTGTATACTCTATTATATTCGAAGTTCTTGAGTTACAAAGAGACATGGCGAATGGATACTAAATATCACTGAATACCATTATTTTCTTTTGTCTGCCTCTGCCGTTATATTACATCCCATCCTGTGATAGCAAAACCACAAGGTATGCAAGTCTTCACATTCTTGTGTTGCTTTATTGGGCATCCTGGTATGATACATGTCAAGTGAAATGATAGAGATGGAGTACAAGGATTGCTGATATGACAGACTAATTACTAATGAAGTTTATTTCCTCTCTTTTGTATATGGAAATAAAAAAAATTTCACCAGGTGCATGTTATTTCATATGTTCAGAAATATGATAGGACACTAATTCAAAACACTTGCTGTGTTGTCTGATTGGTTATGGTAATTGCTCTGTTTAGCCAAAATAACTCAGGACTTTGTGCTGCAAATGCAAACAAAGTCACAAAAAACAGATGTCGCTTCAGATCCCCAAATTATAAAATGAAAAATGCATGTTACAAAGTAAGGTATTGCCAATACCGGACCGTTCCACTGGAAAAAAAATAGCTATAACATCGTTATATTTTTACAGTTTTATATAAATCAAAAGTTATAGACATGCTGAGACCAAAAGCATTCAGTCTGCCGGCCGTCCGTTTAAGTAGCGGTCAGAGCATTGGACGAGACACAGGGACCTCCTTCTGTCAGTTTTACTTCCTCCTGCTCACCTCCCTTAGAAGAGACCTGATACAGCTGCAGGAAACCGCCAATAAGAGCCCTATCAGATCGACAAGGACGAGGGAAAAGACATGAAAGGAAATTCACGGGTTTCTTATCCTTTTCTCTTCCACTTCACTATTTCGTTCCCCGTTGGTTTCCCCTATCGACTGCTTTTTGGCTTCGACACGTCTGTATATCAACACACGCTAGTAGCACATAGGAGAAGTGTACACTTTGAGGCCCACGAGCGATTTAAACACAGTAGACCAGTCATCTAACACTCGAGAACGGTCTGCAATCGGATCCCCGAACATCCCTGAGAACATGAAAACATGCCCACTGATCACATCAATAACACAGTTATTGATCACAGAGTTCAGACTAATCAAATCGAGCGCTGGTTTGTTTGAAGTTAAATATGGGCTGCAGCGCTATTTATCTGTTCCGCTTTTGGACTTTTGTGCAGGACGCCCACTCCAACGTACATTGAGGAAAGTGTTATTTGTATTGTTAAATTTACATTAAGCCCATTTTAATTGCATCAGCCGCTAAACAGATCTCACAATAATGGCCCTAACCGAGAAAATTGCGATCATCTGTGGAAGGGCCTGCAGTATAATGGACAAACCCAATTAATCTAATCTTGTTGTGTTCCATTATGGCTGCACTTTATCATTTCAACAGATGGAGCATGAAGAAATTAAGAATGCGCTCCTGCCAAGCAGGACTCGCTCGCAGACGCTTTTCTCTCTGATGGTACCGTGTTCGCGCCTGACGCGGCCTATATATCCTCCTAAAGAAGTGATCCTCTTACAGTTGAAGAATGCTATTTTAACTGATTCTCGACAAGAGATTAATTGAAGAAAACTTTTAGTTGGAGAAGGCAAGTGGGCTAGATTAACAGTTTTACATCCACAATAAAGATGACTGGAACTGCAGGGTTAACGCCAGGTCATCTGAGCAGAGCTCGGCTGTAACCGATGAGGTCAATTCAAGTCGTAATGTTCACGTCTGAAAATAAACAATTTTTCTGGTTTGAGCGTTGACAGAAACACAAAACAATGATGGATTCGTTGGGATGGAATTCGAATTTGGGGTTCATGAGTTTGTTTCTTCAAATTTTATATTCCAGTGGTTAAATATTTCATTTGGACAAATGACAAAAACATATAAGTTCACAAATATAGGTCAGTTTAGAGGCAGTTGCAAAGGGTGCAACGTGCTTGGAAGGAACTTCCTCTAGAGGGCACATTACATTCAGTATTAAATAGAAGTAAATATAGACGGGTGGAGGGTAACCTTGCAGTGTGTGCTGCTATTCTATGACCTGAAGGTAAGCAGCTTGTCAGTAGCTGTTTTTGCAATTATTTTAATTTCCTTACGGCCTAAATAAAATAGCTTTTTGTCACTGTTGTATATGGAAACAGGAATGGAGGAATATCTGTTTCTTTCCAAAGCTTCACACATGCAAATAAGCTGAAATGGGTGCACTTAATTCATTTAAAATCACACATACAATGTGTTTTTATTACTATAAGATTGCAGATTTTAATAAAATGAGTCAAATAAAATGTAAATTAGACTGATTAGATGCATAAAGATACAATCATTCTGCTGCCTTAATAAGTAAATGAATCATTAAGAAACACACATTGTAACTCGGACACTTAAACTAATTATATTTGGCTTATAAGTGGACTAAAGATTAATAAAGGGACTAATAAAGATTCTGATTTTGTGAGGCAATTTTTTTGTGTAGTACCGCCTGGTAATTCACTATTCCTTAAGGGGAAACAATTATCCTACCGTGTTTTTTTTTAATACCCCTGATCTTTTTCAGCTTCAATGCTTCTTTGAACTGACATGGTAGGGCATATATTGTTTATTTCACTTAATAGTGTACATATTTTTTTTATTTTTTTTTATGGCAAATCCAGCTCCCAAAAGTAAGATATGTACAATGCATTAAAAAAGAGTCTACAATTTATGTGTACAATTATTTATGTGTAATTAAATATGATCATTTTAGTTAATAATTATATGATATATGATATATAGATGAAAATTATATGTAATTTCCTTAACTGTATCCTATCAGTCCAATACATTTACTCCATTACCTTGTCTATCACTGAGCAAAGAATAATTAATAAATAGTAGTCTTTTTACAGGCGCCATCACATCTCCCAATAGCTGATGTGAAATAGAAAATGATTTTTTTGCCCACAGAAAAACATCTTCTAATATACTTTTTTTTATACGTCTTTAAGATATAATGTTTTGGCTTTGCTGATAAATGGTAAACAGATGAGCACTAATATTAATGGCAAAAGTTTCATTTAGTTAATTTGTAGAAAACAAAGAATAATACAAACAATGCAGTCATAAGCCATTATGTGTCATTGTTCTGTATAAAATATAAAAAAGTAAATGTGCAAATTGCAAATGAAGAGTGTAAATAATTCACTACTATCACAGGTTGCGTTATCTATCTATCTATCTATCTATCTATCTATCTATCTATCTATCTATCTATCTATCTATCTATCTATCTATCTATCTATCTATCTATCTATCTATCTATCTATCTATCTATCTATCTATCTATCTATCTATCTATCTATCTATCTATCTATCTATCTATCTATCTATCTATCTATCTATCAGTCCATCCATCCATCCATCTATCCATCTATCCATCTATCCATCTATCTATCTATCTATCTATCTATCTATCTATCTATCTATCTATCTATCTATCTATCTATCTATCTATCTATCTATCTATCTATCTATCTATCTATCTATCTATCTATCTATCTATCTATCTATCTATCTATCTATCTATCTATTCTAAAAAATGCTGGGTTTAAAAGTTGTTTTAACCCAGCGATTGGGTTGTTTTAAGCAAACATTTAACCCAACCGCTGGGTTAAAACAACCCAATTGCTGGGTTAAAACAACCCAATTGCTGGGTTAAAACAAACCAATTGTTGGGTTAGTCCATTTTCAACCCGACTTGGGTTATTCAACCTGAGTGTTCTTTCAGCCTTGTTGAAGAATAAATGCACATTTTCTATTTTAAAATATTTAAATACATTTTTAATTGATATTGCGCAATGTAAGTGTGCATTTAATGTTGGTAAATTTGTGTGCGCGTAATTTGCTATCCATTTTAATTTTACAGTAGGATAATCAGCAATTATGATTGTTCTTTTAGACTAACATGGCATCTTCATAGACTAATATGAAGGTTGTATCGAGTGTGGTATCAGTTTAACTGAACATGTTTTAGCCCACTGTAACAGTGGTCATTGGGTTTGGTCTCACTGTAGCGTGTGTGGTTGACACACTAGCCCTCCCTCTGGTTAGACGTGTAGCGTCATCAAGGCTCTGTGGTCTCATTACCCGAGTGGTGTCATTACATTGAGTTCAAGGTTGAGCTGCAGTAGAAGTGGATATGTGCAGTAATTTATATCTAAACTGAAAGGCCTGGTTTTCTACTCAATCAACCTCAGTAAATTTGTCATTTTACTGCTTTGGTTTGTCTGGTCATACAAATGTCATGCAAAACAAAATTCATAGGCTTCACTAATGCCTTTGGTAATAGAGTAAAAAAAAGGTAACTTTATTTTGATGGTCCCTTTTAGACATTCTGTTGACTATTAAGTAATGTTGCACCTACATGTCAACTATCTCTCATAAGAGTATTTGTAGATTGTCTACTTAAAATCTGCTAACACTTTGATAGTCCCCAACAGACATTCTTCGAGGAACTTTGTAACTACATGTCAACTTAATATACTAACCTAAGCCATACACCTACCAGTCTACTAATACTCAACTAATATGTAACTCTACTGAGAGTTAGTCGACATGTAGTTGCAACTTTACTTATAATAAAGAGTATGTAGTACTTTTTTAGTAAATGCATCCATTTAAAAAAAAGATATGCATCATGCATATTGATGAATTGCCAGTGTATAAAACCATGGATATTTTTTGCCATCATGTATAAAGGTCAATATTAAATCAAATATGACATAAAATGGCATCTGTGAGGTAAATTGTGTTTTGGGGTAAGATGTGCCTGCGACTCAATCTATTGAGATATGCATCAGGAAATGCAGGAAATACTATTACATTGGTATCATTGAAAAAATTAGAACCTTTAAAAATGTTATTATAGATTTCCTCCACTATATTATTTCATATTTCGCTGAAACCTTAATAGATGGAATGTGGAATGTTGAACCTAGGTATTTTTTTTCTGACTGGTTTAGTATACCTTTCAGAAAATATGCTTAGTGCTCATTTTATTTAGTTATTTATAATTTATTTTGATAAGTCATATTTCTATGACCCGTTCTATTTTGTGTAGTGGTAGATGTAAGACATCCCAAAAAATTATTGAGCATATTTGTTTTACCTCTCTCTCATTTTTCCACTAAACTTAAGTACAATTTGGCACAACTTTCCACTAATGGAAATTAATAAAAAACATTGTTAATCAATGCTTAATATACTATATTAAGTTGTATAACAATATTAGGTTCATATACTCAACATGCACCTATTTTAGCTACCCCTCATTTTTGTATCCTGTTGTGTCACACACTAGACAAGAATAATCTCCATAAGAGCTCAGTTCATAGCAACACAGTCGTTTCAATTCTTTGTGTCATCTACTAATGCATGCCCGTTTTAAATTTAGATTGAACCCACTTCCAACTGTAATTTACGTTTTCAGCCCTTTATCTGCATTATGCACCATTACGTTACATTATCATTAAGGCTAATATATGGTGTTATTTTCAAACAGTGTGTAGTTTTGTGTTGCGGAGCGATACACTTTGAGCATTTGGAGTGGTAACTGCATCAATTCCAAGACCCACAAAGCATTTCATCAAATGAATTATCCTAAATCAAAATGTGTTTTGGTACTACTTTGAAGTTTCTTCTTTTTCCGCTTTTACTGGCTAGCTGTGTTCTTTCTTTCAGAGCAGTGTCCTTGGGCAGCCTTTCATGTACTGTGAAAATAGCATGCTCCATTTATCTTGAATTGTCTTCATGTGTTGGCTGAGGTCTAGGCCTCCGCTCTTAAAGACCTCTGCTCCGCACCACTCTAAGTCTGCGGCTTTGCGTCTGAGTCAATGTTATGAAGACATTTTCATCAACTTCTGTCGTCAAGAACTGATATAATTCAGACTTTTGAGTAAATATCACTGATACGAGCACATTGGCACAGTTATGTTGTGAACTACACTTTTAGGTGCCGTTTACATAACACCTTTTTACCAAAAACCTATACGTTTTTATTTGTTGTAGCCTTTCATTTACACGACAACTGTGTTTTGGGGGCCTGAAATCCAAACTTTTGAAAACAGGGTTCAAATGATACCGTTATCGTCTGTGTAAGCTACAAAAACGCGGATTTGTCAAAACATTGACATCATGCACATACGTATTATGTGTTCAGTAGGGGTATAATGGATCGCAGTTAATCCGTGATCCGTACGGATCACGACCCACGGTTCGGCACGCACGTGACCCGCGGATTTATTGTATTTTTTTTTTTAACTTGTGGATTAATCTGAATTGTTTAGCGATCGCAGACTTAAAGACAGTTTTTCTGCCGATATTGCTTTTTAAGTGATCTCCTTTAAACCCGATGCTGAGTTTCAGAGAAACACGTGTTCAACGTGAACAGGGCATGTTAATCAGTCAACAGTGGCTATCGGAGAAGTAGAAGAACTTGAAAAGCCTCCCGCATCAGTCAAATCGCATGTATGGGAGCATTTTGGCTTCCCCGTAAAATATAATGATGACGGAAAGGGTGGTGGACAAAACTGTAACAGTAGGCACTGCGGCACGAGAAAGCCGTATGAAAGTGGCGCATACATAGAGCATGGCACCTGCCGACGCCCGTTTCACACATACTCCGTTTGCAGTGCGTATTTTTTCCGTGCCCATGTTAACGGATACAGCTTTCACACTGAACAAGGCTTCAGTCAGTCAGTGCGTCCAGGAGTGCGTAGCCATACAGCTGTGCTGCGATCGTTTACGCACAGAGTCTATTTTTTTATGTGCTGGCGCTGAATTAAAGTGACAGCGCATCCACATTATAACAAACATGTATCGATGCGAAAATCTAGTAATTCCACCACAGATGCATATAATGTAACGTCTACTTGGTTTTAAAGTCAACACACGGCTTTTTGCCTTGAGTAAAGCAAGGAAAACAGCCTTTAAGTAAACAAGGAGAAATAATGGAGAGCGCCTGTCCTTTCTTGGAGGTGGAAAAACAAAGTTCTTTATGACCTGCAGGATTTATTGTAAAAAGATTTAAAAACGAAAGAAAAGCGTAAGTTTTAATTTCAAATGTTTGTTATTTTAACATATAGTCTAATGTCTGTTTTGCAATTTGCATGAGCAACGTAATATATACATCTAAAGTAGGTATTAGGCTATATAAATACAAAGTAATGAATTCAATAAAACGTTGTTAAAGTATAGTACGTTTAAACATTATATCTATAAAATAGTGTATAGGCCTACAAAGATAATTGCAATGCTGACAAGTGTGAGATCGAGGTCTACTCTCCCTGAGAATGTTGACATCATAATCTTTAAAATAAATAAATAAAAAGCACTGGCCCATTTTCACGTCTCAGGTTGTTTTTAGTCAAATTTGATTTATTCAGATGGTTATTTATTTATTTTATTTTTGTTAACACCATGGTTATTTATTTATTTTATTTTTGTTGTTCCTTGTTAACCTATAAACCATATAGGTTATGCTAACACCAAAAGTTTTCATGTAATAAATGGAATGCAAATAAAAATAGTCTCCTCCCCCTTTTATTCTGATCCGAAAAATGATCCGATCCGTGACTCATGATCCGTAGTGCGATCCGAACCGTGAGTTTTGTGATCCGTTGCACCACTAGTGTTCAGTCTATAGTCATAGTTTTTCTTTTTAAAGTGACCTCACCAACTACTGGCCGGGCATTCTTAATACAGCTTTTTAAATCGTTTAAATCGTTTTTTGTTTTTTTTACAATGTTGTCGCCTGTACACGAAAATCAAATGTTTAGTACATTGTTGTAGAAAATCAATGCTTAATTGCTTCTGTATACCTGCATAGTCAGAAATATGCAAATAATTGTACCTTTAGGGGTGTAACAGCTTGTTAGTATCAGTTCCTAGTCACAACTTTGTACCTTGTCAACCCCTAAAAATGCCCCTATTTTAGGGCATTTTCACACCTACTGTATAGATTGTTTTGTTACGAAACAGGGACTTTGATACAACGTTGCATTTTCTTCTTGGTTTGGTTTGCTTTCACACAGCAACCTTCCAAATCACGCAAGTCACATGCTAGTACAACTGTCCTCTTATTGGTCAGAGTTTCCTCTGCATCATCCATCAAGATGATTGACAAGTTCACTCCATGAGCTTGGCTTTATTTGTAACTTTAGAGACACGCAAGCACTATATGAATGTTGCCGTCATTCCCGCTGTTAAATTATACACTACATTCATATTAATACTGCAGTAAATTCATTTGCACTTTCTCTGGCTCTCCTAGCGCTGTCTAGAGATTAACTGTCAAGAGACACATGCAAACACTGTACGAATGTTACAATGCAGCTAGAGCAGGAATCAAGGCTTCATCGGGATAGCATTCTCGCACGGAGAAGCGCATAATTTTAAGGTGATGGGTGCTCTTTTGGTTTTCAACTGTGATAACTACTGTGCTCACTCACAGAATCAGACACTATTGCTTTTATAGCACATTTTCTGTTATGAATTAAAATACCATTTGGTTTGTTGGTCAGTTGGGTCCGATTTTCACACCTCAAGTGAACTGTCCCAGAGTTCGTTTGCAATCCAGCTGAGACCACCTCATTCAGGCGGTCTCGGAGCGATTGTTTTGGTGCGGATTCGAGCGTGATTGTCGTGTTCACATATGCCTAAACTAAACGAACCAAGGGAGAAAACGCACCAGGTTCTGAAACAAATGCTCGGGTGTGAAAGCACCCCCCTAGAGTATTAATATGTACAATTTAAGCCCTGTTTCCACCAAAATTACCCAGAACATTTTGTATCAGGAACTTTTTTTACAGGAACTTTTTTTCCCACAGACCCGCTACTGTCTGCGTTTCCACTGCGGTCTAAAGTACCGTGAAGATTAGGCAAATTAGTCCAGTGACGTGGGACGGCGCGCGACTGTTCTTCCCAGTCAGCGACGGACAGTAATCATTTTTGCGCGACACTGTCTGCAACAATAACAAGTATGGAGGAGATGCAAGCAGCGCTGCTTTTGCTAGTTATGTATTGGTTTACTAAATATTTAATTAATAAAACGGCGGAAAAGAGACGAGCACTGATACTAAAGCTTATTCTGAAAGCTCGTAAAGCTAGATTTAAAATAAGACAACGTATGTTATTATCAGCTATTACGGACACGTACTGTGCGATTGCTGAGACAACGCGCGCCATTGGACAGAAAGAGCAAGACATATTTACATATTTTGACATATTTGATATTTACTGAACGCAGAACAAACCTTGCAAAAGACTTTTAAAAATGCCGGTTGAAATAAAATGCTGCATGGAGTCAACCAATCAGTATGTTCAGTGCACAAGTACCACCCCCGAAAGTTCCTGAACTTTGAAAAAGTACTACCTCGCGAGCAGGGCCGTTTGGAGGGGGAAATATTTACCCCGAACTTCATTTAGACCCTGGTTCCTGCGGTCGAAACACACCGAGTACCATCCCAAAGTTCCTAGTTCTTGGGGAAAGTTCCTAGTTCTTGGGGAAAGTTCCTGCGGTGGAAACGTAGCTTAAGGTACTACTATGAACTTTTATGGGTAAATAGATTACAAAGATGTCCCTTTAAGGGTACTGCCAGTGTGATAAGCTGTTGTAACCCTAAAGGCTCGTTCGCACCAAGAACGATGACTAAAAAGAGAACTAAAAAGATAACTATATTAGTGCCCACACCAGTGTTCTATTGCAGTGTTCAGTATTACTTTAGTATCAGTGTTAAAGTGCATGCTGCAGTTTTGTCGTCTAACACTTTAAATGCTTGACCTATTTAAAGCAGGATGGATTCTGATTGGCTGTCAATGTTTTTATCATTCATCAGCTGGAAAAAAGTGTTCTGAAAGTGATTCAAATGATATTGTTTCTCAGTGCTGTTATCATTATAGGTGTGATGTGGACTCTGCTATTGTTTTATATTTACAACGAATTTTAAAACAATATATTTATTGTTATAGTACTGTCCTTGGTGTGAACGGGCCTTAAGGGTACATGTTTTGAGTGTGTGAGATGTTTTTTGCAATTGGATGTTCTCTGCATTTTTGAGGTGAGGTCAGAGCATTTGCACCATGCTAGAGGAACTCAGTATCCATTACATGTCCTAGTTTTAGCTTAACACCCATGTGATCAGATATAATTGCTTCAAACTACTATTATAATGTTCGGTAAGGAAAAAACACGTCCTCACGTCAGATGTACATTTCAATATTGTGTTATATCTCAAGTCGCTGTATTGTCCGTGCCACCTTCCTTCTCTGGTGTTTTCTTTCAGCCTCAAAGTCTCTGTTGTTTCAGTGAGACTAATTTGCTGTCAGACATGTGGTGCTTTTGCAATAGCAGGCAGACTCCAGAAATTAATTTATCCAAATAACCAAGCCCTCCTGGGCCATTGAGAAGGGGACACAGAAATGGCCTAAGAAGGCAAAGCCCCTTTTGAAGTCTGGAATGTTTTGACTGACTTAAAACAGGCAACTGGAATGAACAGATCATTTTCACTGACCCATGGGATTTTTAACCATTTTCATACACTACGGACAAAACAAAGAGCGAATGCATTGGCTGATACGTGTGGAGTTGGCAATCCGAAGGCAATGAGAGCAATGTGAAATTGATTTGGAGTGAAGAGTTGGGATATTTTGAGGGTTTTGTCAACAAAAAACATTTTGTGTGTGGACTGTGGCGATATAAAGTTCTAGGTAGAATTTCTGAGGAAATTTTGCATTTGCCCCAGTACAGAAATTAGTCATGCATGTACAATGGATAGCAAGGGTTAAATTGGGCTGAAATAATCAAGATTCTAGAACATCTTCTGATATGCAGCTGCAATTGTAATCATCTTTTAAATTTAAATTCTTAAATTAAATTATAAATCTTATGTAATGGACTGATTAAATAATATATTATTATTAGTCTTGGAATTAGTAGTCCACTTTTATTCTAATATTCACAGTACTTGTACAACCTTTTGTGTTGTTTTGGTTAGAAAATATCTGCCAAGAACATAAATGGAAAATGTAATTTAATGTAATAAAAAGAATGAATTTCTCATTGAAATAAATTGTTCATTTAACTTCATGTTTGGATGTATTTGCGCACATCTCTCAATGTTAATCACGTTCAGCAACGTAAAGGCATATTTTCTAAATGTATTCATTTATTACTTTATGTAACAAAATTAGTTGGCAGCAAAGAAATAACAATGAATGTCATGCTAATAAATCATCCCTATTAAAACTCGCGTACATGACAATTATTGGCAAAGCGGTTTAAACAAGCCTGAAGGAAAAAAACACACAAAAAAACAGGCAGCCTTGAGTTAGGGGCACTTAAGTTTCCACCTTAATAAATAATTCACTACTCCACTGTCATGAGTTGCAGTGGGTTGAAATCCCTAATGACAGCTTTTTATAACCTATGACTCAGCTGGCCATTATGCTCCTGACATCTCCACACAGACCACATCCCTTCAGCCAGATCGCTGTTCTCTGTCTCTCTCTTACACAGATCCTGATTCTTGAGTGCATCGATGAATTAGCTAAGCGTTCTACTCTCTTTATGAACTGAGTGTTGCAAACACTTTTGGCCATTAATGCAGTGAATGATTAAGATGGATGCTTACAGGTTATGATCGCTCTGGCTGAGGTTTCAGCTTTATTTCTACTCTGAAACCTGGGGCTTTTGCAAACTGATTATACAATATTAAGTCACTTGTTTTAATCTATAACAGATTAACTCTCTGAAATTAACTCATCACCAAATTGCCATCTGCAACTTACTCATTCCTTTTTTGCAGTACGTTTTTAACCAAATTTTATTCTTCACACCATTCATCAAATCTATTGTTAATGCTTTCTTGTCTGTGCTATTGTTTTCCCACCCAAAGTGATGTCACTTCCTTGTTATTGAATACCACCTTATGTATTATTGTCATCCAGTTTTGATGTTTGACATGTTTCTATGACTGTCATTCTATCTATCCAGTTTCAAAAAAGGCAGAAAAGGCAAAGGGATATTGCAAAAGTCTAACAGGATGAAAAGTTCAAAACTACATGTATTATCAATTAATCAAACCTGGAATATTTCTTTATGAATTGCCAAATTTTTCATGTCAGAAGTTGGCCATGGACAAATGTCAACATCCGCTTGAACCAAAGTAATGAAATTATCTGAAGCCATGCTCACTTAATTGTGATTCTCTGATAAAAGTTGACTAACTAAAATGACTCCCATCTTTAAAAACCGAGTTTAATATTTTATGTACTATGTTAACTCTTTCCCCACCAGTGTTTTTGTTTTTAAAAGTTGCCATGCGCCAACTTTTTTAATACATTTTCATGGCCTCCAGAATATTTTTTGTATGAATATGTGAACATATGTGAGCCTTTTAGATTAATTATTTTTATTAGCACTTCAATGTAATATCGCTCCCTACTGTATAACAGTAAAAACATGGATTGCAGATCAAATTGAGACTGTCCTCACTGCACCCTGTACCGTGATGGCATACTGGATTGAATCCAATAGTGGATGCGTGATTTTTTTTTTTCTCCCAAATTCGGTGAAAACTCTGCCCCGCAGCTGATTTAAACGATGTCACTTACAGTGCTGACTGCTTAAGTGACATGACGTGAAGGCCAAGTATGGTAACCCAAACTCAGGAATTTGTCCTCTGCATTTAACCCATCCAAGTTAGTGCACACACAGGGAGCAATTGGGGGTTAGGTGCCTTGCGAAAGGGCTCCTTAGTCATTTTCTTGCTGGTATTGAGAATCAAACTTACATCCTTCGGGATACCAGTCTGCCTCTCTAACCATTAGGCCACAACTGCCCCACAATGCTACAACACATACTAACCCTTAAACCTACCCTACACCCTAACCTTAACATGGTTTGGGGAAAAATTGGGCCCTATTTTAATTATCTAAGCACATGGTCTAAAGCACATGGCGCAAGTGCATTTAGGCCGTTTATGAATACAATTTTGCTAGTTTAACGATTTAAAAAATGGTCATGGTCTAAAAGAGTTGTACCTATTCACTTAATGCGTAATGGGTGTGTTTTGGGCATAACGTGCAATAAACCAATCAGAGTCTCATCAACCGTTCCCTTTAAAAGCCAATTACACTTGCACCATGGCGGATTGCTATTTACATGGCGGTATTTGTGAGCGGAAAGACTGAATACTTCTCCATAGAGGAATCCTTTTATTTTAATATTTAAAAATGTTTGTGTGTAAAGCAAGGAACTTATGTGTCTGTGTGTCCCTGTGTGTGTAAAGCAAGGAACACACCAAACCGAGGCCGACCAACTAGTGGCGACGAAAGCAGACTGCAGAGTTGGCTTACGTCTGGATCCAAAGTTGCCCTGACACACCAAGCCGACTCTCGTAGCACGTCCGTTCTGCGCCTGCGTAAGAGTAAATAGCTTTCCATACTAGGGCTGTCAAAATTGCTCAAAAATGACGTTCGAATATTCCCTCTAAAAAAAGCACGAATATTCGAACTATTCGAACATCTGGTTGCGCATTTTATCAATGACGCGCATTACGTCAACAACAGGACAAATGAATACAGAGAGACATAACTACTTATATAGGTAGTCTATTTAAGTTTAAACATATTTGACAACGTATTACCTAAACAAAAACAAGTAAATCAACTAATGGCTAAAGACCACAGACCTCACTCTCTCTCGCCCTCACGCTCTCTGCGCATAACGGTTTAAATGAACAAACACATTTTGAGTGCTGATCAAGAGATTTGTGCAAGCAATTTAAGGTCACGACTCTTGTCCCAAATATAGCAGGCTTCATTCAGTGATTGAAACAAATATTAATATAAGTTTTACAGCATATTATTGAACGCTCCGAGCGAGCTGTGCTGTGGTAAACGGAACTTTTCTTTGACATGAAACTGTAAATAATCAAACCAGTGGAAGCAGTGCATTTATCCTTTATTCATGCAATATCTCTTCAGTCAGTACCTCGGTTCCATTGCTTGACAGAACTCCCTGAAGCCCCATCCACGACACTGATCGCTCTCATGTCCTTACAAATGAACAAAATTAATTTCTCCGTTATGGCCTCTTGTCGTGTTGCAGACAGAGAGCTTGTGGCGGGCGATGCAAAGTAAGGGTGGTCCAGTTTGCACATACAAATGAGTTGCTTATATTTATAAAACGAGCCTACAAAAGCATAAAAAAGCCCGTTTAATAAAGAAAAGTTCACGAAACTAAGTGAAAACTCACTAAAGTGTTTAGTGAAATTATGAAACATTTAGATATCATAAATTGAGTTGATTAAGTTAACGTTACATTTCTACATACATTTTGTTCTCATGTCACAAGTAATATCAAGGTTTATTTTGATCTGTTTTACATGATTCTTTTGTAGTGTGGTTTTCGGTGAAGTGTACTAAAATAAATATCGTCACCTGTGTACATTAGCCCACTTCTTCTCGACGCTTTTCCTGATAGTTTATAGAACAATTACTCCGTGTCGCCATCTGTCGTTTCAAAGAATAGCACAACGCCGAGCGCGTCAAATATAAACGCCTCGTCCGTTTGGGGAGGAGTGCGCGCAGTCAGCGGGGGCTCGCGCTCTGGAGACGGGCCAAAGTAGCGCGCCCACTCGCAAAGCAGACATCCACGCCTCTACTACCGCGGGCGTTTTTTTCCCCACATTTTTTTATTTATTTGAATATTAATTTTCACCTTCGAAATTCGTTTTTTAAAAACTATTCGAATATATATTCGAATTTAGAATATTCGTTGACAGCCCTATTCCATACCAGCTGGTGGCAGTAGTCTGTTTTCATTATTCAAAGCGGGAAACCGAAAAAGAATCTTGCTCACCACAGATGGTCACTTCTGTTTTTTTTTCTCTGGTGCACTGATTCGCTAGCTGAACAGCCAATCAGAATGATCAGATGGCCCGACTGACCGACAAGCGCAGACGCCGATTCAAAAATAGCAGACGAGGACCAACATCAGCCGACGGTGCGGAACACACAGAGAAAACTTAGTTGGCCAATGCACGAAAACTGCCTAACAGCCGACCGTCGGCTTGGTGTGTTCCGGGCTTAATAAGCAAAGTGTATGTGAGTTGTGGACCCGTCTATAGGCACATATTACTAATGCACTCTTTAAATAACAAAAAAATTATTGCGCCATTGACTTTAGAACAGGTTTTAGTTGGTTAATGGTGCAGTCTATTTCAGTTGCCTCAAAATAGCAACATGCCAATAATGCGCCTGAACACACCTGTTTTCAGGCCAGGCACGCCCATGGATGGACAAATGGGTATTTAAACAACGTGGCGCAGGATGTGAAAATGATAACCGCGTCGGGCTGAAACTAGCAAAAAACACCTTCATTGCGCCGTGTGTATGATAGGGCCCATTATGTGCCCTACTTATTGGATTTAATCCAGTATGTCATTGTGATATGGTGCAGCGAGGGCATCTTGGTTGGAAAATCTCATCAATGGTGGGGAAAGAGTTAAGACTTGTATATGATGGACACATGAAAATGACTCAACTGCTCTCTTACTGTGTTTCACCTACAGGTTTTTAAGGACTTCCACCCTCTACTGAAGTCAACGAGAGCTGAGGCTAAATTCTATCCCTTAATAGGTAAGTCTCAATCTTTTCTCTGCTCTCTAGTTTGCCATAAAGTTGTTTTACTTTCTCAGTGTCTAATTTCTATTTGATAAATCTCAGCATAAATAATGAATTAGATTTAAATATAGTGCCATTTGGAATGCAGTAACCTGACGTTGGTGTATCGCTGCAAGTTCTTTTGCTCCTTCTAAACGTAGAGTTGTAATTGACTATAAAAAGAACAAATAACTCACAGCTTTATTGAGTCATTCCCACGAGTTAACCCTAGGATATAAATCTTGTGGTGGTGATTAAGCTTTTGACAATAGAGTTAGCACAGCGTAGCAGACAAGGGCAAGTGGGCCTGCAGAGTAATTTACTGTACGGTTTGCAGGTGTGGCCTCCTACTGAGCAGGAGACCACCGTAGGAACTGACGAAACTCTTTGCTAGCAGGGAGACGTGTACAGTCAAAGTAATCACTGCTACCGTGCCTCGCTCATGGCCACTACTGATTTTATCCAGTTCGTAATTATCTTGAATTGTGTAAAAAGAGAGATTGATGACTATTTTTTTAACGTTTTATTGTTGACCTTTTTACGTCACTGCAGACCTCTTTCCCTCGCCGCTAACTATTAATTATGAAATACTGTAGGTCTCAGCCATTTCGTTTTACAGCCTCTTCCTGTTAAACTTGGTGTGAAGGGCTGCTGTTTTTAAATAGGTGTGTAAAGTCAATGTGGATATAGTGCCCCTAGCCTCCAATCTCATGCCCATTATGTCATGTGATTTGAAAAAAAAAGTCTTGCTGTTTACTTGCACTTCTGTGATTTCGTTTTTAATTTTTCAGCAGTTGTTTCTACAGCAGTTTCTTCGCTTTGTTTTAAATCTTTGATTAGCCTATCTTTCATAATTGCCTTGATGTTTATTTGTACTCTGAGAACTTTTTTGATTGATGTTGAAACGAAAAACTAAACGCAAGTTAGAAAGTTTAATTTGAAGCACTAAAATTAATAACTGGAAATAAATAAAGTAAAACTAAAATAAAAATAAATATTAAAATGGCAATAAGTATAAAGAAACACTAATAAACTAAATGACAAAAGTAGGGCTGGGTAAAAAACATTTTTTAATCGATTTTAATGGATTCTTATTTTTACGAACCTATATCGATTCTTAAATCAATTAACCTAGTCTATCCTGATTTCAGTTGATGAATGAACGTTGTAGCGCATCCCCATCCAATAAATCGCAATAATCTTTGTTTCATATCAAAAGAAACAAAGCACAAAGACTCCGATTTTTTATTACGAAATTCAAAAATAAATAGTGCTGTTTAATATGCCATAACAGATCACTGTATACCTTTAGCGCACATTAAATGATCATCTCCTCCGCTTTAATACCAGTTACAGCATGGAATAAACATGAATGAACATCTGAAGGTCTGTTAAAAGATGGAGTACAACTTACCGAAATCTGTATCATGTCTCATGTAATCTCTCAATCAACTGCGGAAAGACGTTTATAAAACAGCTTATAATGTCACATGATTTACCTCAGAAAAAACATATTCAGTGACCATAAACTCGTTGGTCAGCTAGAAAAGTTAATTCCAGAGAGGAGCATTTTGCTAAACATATGCACCATATTACATATTCATTATAATCTTCTTCAATATTTAATGCATGTTTGACAACCACTTAAATGTTTATATTTCAAAAAACTATTTGGAGTAGAATATCATTATGTAATTGTAAAGTTAGTATTATAACTTTTAAAAAAAAACATCCTTGATACAAATAATTTAATTTTAACCTTCAATGTTATAGTAATGTCTGACTCCCATGTATAGTTACAGCATTAGTTAAGAGATTTTTTTCTCCTTGAGAAAATTTGCCATGTACTGTATATGATATATACACAAAATAATCGATATCGAATCAAATAGGAATCACAAGCTTGTGAATTGAAATCAAATCGAATTGTGAAAGTTGTGTCAATACCCAGCCCTGGACAAAAGCACATAACAAAATAGCTATTAAAATAAAAACGGAAAGTATTAAAATAAAAGCTAGCCTGAATGCTTTTGTTATTCATCTGGTTAAATTGATCTATAATGGAATGTGTTTTATGCAGGGTTATTATCATTAACTAAAACTAAAACTATTAAAAAACACATTTGTTCATTTAGATAACGGTATTTAAAAAGAAAAACTGTGACTAAAGCACATTACAAAATAACTAAAATGAAAATTGAAAATATAAAAATAAAAGGTAATTAAAAATATTAATACAAAATATAATGGTACACTTTTAAAAATAAAGGTTTCAAAAGAGGGTTTTTGAAGCAATGCCATAGAATAACCATTTTTGGTTCCCCAAAGAATCTTTCAGCGAGCAATTTTTTTGTTTACAATTGAATACAATAGTTTACAAGCTTAGAAGAACATTAAAACAATTTTAAGAACCTTTTTTTCACTATAACAAACCTTTTTTACACAAAAAGATTGGAAAGATTCCATTGAAGTTAAAGCTTCTTCATGGAACCAGATGGCAATAAAGAACCTTTATTTTTAAGAGTGTAAATAGATAATACTAAAATAACACTGGTTTTATGCACAACAGAATCTGTGGATGCAGATTTCCACAGAATCAGATTTATCCATCTGCAGAATTCCAAAGACTTTCCATCAATATTAATACAGAAAATACGAGAAAAGTCAGCAGATTCCATGTGGGCCTGCCGATGACCCCCTCTACTGGCCCCCGGGGCCTTTCGTGAAGCAATCAACTCGTGTGGATGAATATATTGCTGGAGGTAGAGCAGGGATTGTTTCCCTGTATGTCACAGGCTTATCGGCTTCTTGTTTAGGTCACATCATTTGCTATCCTGCTGAGACCTCTGGAATAAGTTACGCAGCCCTGATCCCTACTGTCAGCACCTCTCTCAAAGTGTGAAGTGATTTCACCAAGGACTCTCTCGGCTGGAAACAACTTTGTTTCTCTTTACATTTAGTCTTTAAAACGGGAGCTTGCCCAAAATAATAAATGTCATTTCCATCTAGTCGCAGAGATTTTCGGCAAACTTTGGACAAACAAAATGTGGGTATATTGAAGTCAGCACCAGGCAGAGCGTGAATTAGTGCGTGTTACTTTACTGTTACCACTTACAGCTGTGGATTTGAGGTATTGCACTAGTTTCAACTTTAATTTTATAAAATTGTGTGTGAGCAGCTAGTAAGTATTTTGATTTACGGGAAATATGCACATGGAGACATATACTATACAGCAGGTTTAGTATGGCTATTGTTCCCATAACCATCAAAAAGTATACTCTAATTAATACGCTACATGATATTAATGTGGTTATTTTAGCGGTAGTTCAGAATTAGACCTAACATATTATAGTAAAGGTAGAACAATCTCACCAGATTATTACTGAAACTCATAAGACTGCATCTTTATAGTAGACTGGGTAAACCCAACCTGATCTGCCGGCGATTTGATTTTGCCCTGCAACTCAGTCTGGAAATCTGTACATTAATTTCTTCTGCTTCTGTTACACTTTTGCGGGAACCAATCGCAGACTGGCTTATCCACCTGGCACGCTATTGGCGGGTTTAACACGATGACGGATAGAGAAGTGATGGGTCGTTGCCCGTTGATCACGCCTCTTGTGGTCTGATTGGTTGAAGGATTATACAATTGTATACAGAGTCATTTGAATTATGCTCGTTTATCACGCCTCTTGTGCAGTAGAAAATACATAGAAGACTCCCCAGACCAATGTTCAATCTTAAATTGAGCTTGGTCTGGTGATAGCCAGACAAACTTTATGGTTGTTTGAAGGAAACGTTTATTTAAAAAAAATGAGATTGTGTCATCATTTACACCTCTTCATGTCATAATATGCTGTATTTGTTCCATGAAACGCAAAAGTAGTTATTTCCATACCAAAGCAGTTTTTTTTTATTTTGAGAAAGACAATTTGATATTCAAATGTATTATTCACTGATTTTATTTTAATGGTCCACTTTAGACATTCTACTGACTATAAGTAACTTTGCAAGTACATGTAAACATATTCTACTCACCCTAACCTAACAGACTACTAACAATCTACTACAGTCTACTTATACTCTAATGAGTTTTAGTTGACATATAGTTGCAAAGTTACTTGTAGTTAGTAGAATGTCTAAAGTAATGAAGTGTAACGGAAACTAGTGCTGCAACAACTAATTGATACGAATTTGATTATCGATTAGTCGTGGCTGCGTGCTGTACCCGGGAAACCATATGCCAGTCACGTCACTTTAAAGAATAACCCATTTCTATGGACAAAACGCATATGGAAAATAGTGGACACAGAGTCAGTTGCTCCGGGAAAGGTACATGATCCAAGTTGTCCGAAACATGATAATGCTTTATATTTATAAGCGCTTCAAACTAAAGCATAAGCGTTTACCGCATTTTGTGCTTTGACAGAAGTGTGTGCTGTTTAATGCCTCTGACACATGTTTTTCTAACTTACATTTTTTGGCTATATCCTAATCTATAAATTGTAGAAAGTCCCCAGTATTTACATTTTGCTTATTCTGACAACAATTGTCTTGCTAAACTTCACAGACTTCAGTGAACGAGCACTGGTGGGCACATACGTGTCAAACCCAGTCAGAGCGCAGTAGAACAGGAGTGCAATAATTCTGACTAAAATACACATTTTGCTAAAATATTTTTGTTAGAAATTAAGGTTTAACTATGCAAGAAACATCTCATGGATGCTCTGGGATATTGAGCCTCTTGCTCATGGATGCGCTGACGCGTCCTCAGTGATGTGTCCTGGGATCATTGGGTGTGTCGGGTCTCTCAACATCATACACCCTCGCCCAGGTGACCCAGCCAGGGTTGATCAAGCCCCGACTTGCGTCCCAGTAGCAGTCCACGGATCAGCCCTCTTATTCCAAAGCCATCTTGTGGCCTTCTCTGCTGCTTTGCTCGCGGATTGAATGGCCCTCTTCTTGGCCGCCCCTGTAATGCCCAAACGACAGAGGACTTTCCACAGTGAACGTCCTGCAAAGCCTCTACAGCCGACTTCTATAGGCTCATAGAAGGTTTTCCAGCCTCTCTCCCTGCACCCCTCCACCAGTTCTTGGTACTTAGCGTGTTTCCTCTCATTTGCTTTCTCAATACGCTCTTCCCAGGGCACCGTAAGTTCCAGCATAATCAGATGTTTTGAAACCTCAGAGGTAACTATCATGTCTGGGCGGAGATTTGTTGTTGCAATGTGCTGAGGAAACCTTAGCTGTTTTCCCAGGTCGACCTGCAACTGCCAGTCCGAGGCTTTGTGAAGGAGGCCTGTTTTTAATTGTGGTCGTCCCCAGGGTTTCTCTCCAGCTTTGATGAAGGGGACTGCCTTCTTTGGTGCATGATGGTGTTTGCTTGTGCTGATGGCTGAGGCTAAGCTCTCAGCAATTGCCTTAAGCACCTGGCCATGGCGCCAACGATAGCAACCATCAGCCAGAGCCTTTGGGCAGCTGCTGAGGAGATGTTCTAAAGAGCCTCTTCCAGAGCAAAGAAGGCAGAAAGGTGTCTCGCTCTTCCCCAGACATGGAGGTTCGCTGGGCTTGGCAGGGCATCGTAGACAGCGTGCCTCTGTCTCCTCCACTGCTTTCCCAGTCTTCCATTTCCTTCCTGTCCTCACTTCAATGCTGGCTGATGACACCTTGCAGTCCCTGGAATCCCAATACTGTAGGGCTTCTCTGGTGCGTACCACCATGAATTCTTCAGTGAGGCCACTGAAGGGCAACTGCAGGATGTTACTCGTCCCATACAGTGCAGCGCTGCTAAGACTGCGTGGAAGGTCCAGCCACTTCCGAAGAAAGCAACTGATCTTCCTTTCTAGGGACTCAACTGTTGTCATTGGGACTGCATAGACCAGCAAGGGCCACAGGACTCGGGGCAGGATGGAATGCTGGTAGATCCAAGCTTTAAATCTACCAGGAAGACCGGACTTGTCAACCTTGGTGAGCCAAGCTCCAAGTTCTTTGCTGGACTTCTGGATGGCAGCAGAGTCTTTCAGGCTGGAGTCAAAGAGCTTCCCCAAACTCTGGACAGGTTGCTCCGTGATGGTTGGGATGACAGTTTCCAAGATGGTAAAACGGAACTTGTCAACCACTTTCCCCCTCTTCATCACCATGGACCTTGACTTGGAGGGCTTAAACCTCATCCTTTCCAAGGTGATGAGTCTTTTAAGTCCTTGTAGGATCCACCTCCCTGGGACCGATATCGTTGTGATGGTAAGGTCATCCATATAGGCTCTTATAGGGGGCTGTCGTATGCCTGACTTGGTTAGGGGCCCTCTGCATTCCACCTCGGCTGACTTGACCACCATGTTCATGGCGAGCGTGAAAAGAATAACAGAGATGTGCAGCCTGTTATTATTCCCTTCCCAATGCGATGCCAGTCTGATGTCCCTGACCCAGAAGTGACCCGCATCCTGAAATTATTGTAGTAATCCAGGATCAGGTCCTTAATCTTACTGGGAACATGATGGAGGTGTAGAGTGAGCTCGACCAGCTTGTGTGGTATGGACCCATAGGCGTTGGCCAGGCCCAACCACAAAACAGCTAGGTCGTCTTTGTTCTCATGGACCTCTCTGATAAGTTGTGTGACTACACCAGTGTGTTTCAATCAGTCCCCCTTCTGCACTGAGGGATCGATGTAGTTGTTCTTGAGGAGAAACTCTGTCAGTCTTCGCGAGACGATGCTGAATTCCTCAGTGATGTGTCCTGGGATCAGCAACATCATACACCCTTGCCCAGGTGACCCAGCCGGGGTTGATCAAGCCCCGACTTGCATCCCAGTAGCAGTCCACAGATCAGCCCTCTTAATCCAAAGCCACCTTGAGGCCTTCTCTGCGGCTTCGCTCGTGGATTGAATGGCCCTCTTCTTGGCCGCCCCTGTAATGCTCAAACGACAAAGGACTTTGCACAGTGAACGTCCTGCAAAGCCTCTACAGCCGACTTCTATAGGCTCATAGAAGGTTTTCCAGCCTCTCTCCAGTTCCTGGTACCTGGTTCCTGGAGTCTCGCTCTTCCCCCAGACATGGAGGTCCGCTGGGCTTGGCAGGGCATCGTAGACAGCTTGAATCATGTAAAAATATACATGTAACAATAGGGCTGTCGCGGTTATGAAATTTACCTTGTGGTTATTATGGGTGTCTCAATAGCGCGATCTGCGGTATTACCGCCGTTTTTTTGTTAGTTTTTTTTTACAAACCTAATTTATCCTGATTTTACTGCATAAAAAGCTCTGTTGTTGAGTTATTATGTAGCATAAATTGTTGCTTTTTAACTGACAGAGACACGTTTTAAAACATTTTTGTTTATTGTTAAATGCAAAACAGCAACAAAAACATGCCTTTTCCCATTTAAAAAATAAAAGAAATCAAACAATTTTAACATATCACATGAAAAGAAGCAATAAGAAAATGCATGTTCCATTTTGAAAAACGAAAGAATTCTAAAGTAGGCTATCACATGAAAACAACGTTTGAAAACAAAACCATGTGAAAAACAGAGAATAAACGAAATTTTACTTAAGCGTTAACGAAAGTAATTTAGACCTGGGTTATCATGTCCTTGTTTCGTTCTAAGAAAACCAACATATTAACCTTATGTGGTTTCAGGGAGGATCGCATGGGGGTAACAATATTCCCCGCGGCACTGAAAACTCTTTCTGACGGTGTGCTCGTTGCACAAATACACGTTCGCGTTGGAGTCGATGCACTCCTCATGCAGATAGCGACTGAGCTCGTTATCTGCTCGCGCTCTCTGACGCGGAGGTTGTCCGTGACTTCAGTAGGTCTCCAAGAGTTTTTTTCTTTGCTGCAGGTGGCACCTCCATTTGCCCTTTGTCTCCAACCACTGACGCACTGGCAGCGGTCTCTTCGTCCTCCACTCCCACCATCTCTTTGATGAGTGCGGATTTTGTCTCCGTGTCAGTGATATAATTGTCCCTATATCGAGGATCTAAAAAACTGGCCTTTGCCAAAAGTTTTTGTAAGGCAGCTGATTCATACTTCCCCTGTAGAACACTACACATTTTGTGCTTTATGTCCGATGTTAAGGTGGTATCCTCGCTTGATGGTTTAAGCATATATCTTCTGTCAGGAGTTTCAGGACGGGTTTGACAGAAGACACTGTAACGTAGCTTTCGCCAGACAGCAGATCCGTAAACTCAGCCGCGGGTTGGGTACTCTTGTATCATTATTAATTTATTTAACATCAAATGCACATGACGAATTGTAAAACAAGGCCACAAAAAAAAAAAAAAACCTGAACACTGCGGTTGCCGCGGTTTCTGTGGTTGCTTTCCTTCCTCTGCGGTTGGCTTGTCAATAGCGCGGTTTTACAATATTGCGGTTACCGCGACAGCCCTATGTAAAAAAAGTAATCATATTTATGAGAGCAGGAACAGTAAATGCGCTATTGTTGGAATAGTCCATTAATATAAAATAATTACTATGTTCAGAGTAGTGTTAATTTTGTCAGACGAGACAAGACTAAATATGTTCGTCAACAACCTTTTTTTCCATGACGAAGACGAGACGATCACGAGATTGCACCAATGTTCAAAAACGCTGACTAAGACTAAATGAACATGCATTATTGTTGATGAAAAAGGACAAGACTAAAATGTTTTGCATAAAATAAAAACTAACATAAAATCTCTCTTCATTTTCGTCGACAATCGTCTTAACTTTTTCATCATGAGATAGAATATTCAGCTGTTCAAAATATTCCGAAGGAGTTTGCGCTGTTGCTTCCAGCCTGTGGCTGATCTCGCGGCGGCGTGCACGGTCACGTGGTTCCCGGAGCGCTCAATACTTCTAGCGCTGTGCCAATGGTCAATACATTTGAATGGCTTAAGCGGATACATAACAGCTTAACTGTACAGGTGTTTGCAGCAATTTTTGGTAAATGGTAGAGCATAGTGTGCATTGATTATTACGTCAACCACATTTACAGTATCATTATATTATGGAGAGTGGTGGAGATGCAACATTGTTAACATTAATGTTAATGCTTTTATTGTATTTAGCCCTCAGGTATTCCTTACTAATTGGTCACACTTATACTCATTGGTGGTCAAATGTGACTACACATCTTAACAATTTTTTTAAATAAATAGCCTATATTTTAGTTCAATAATAATTATTGAATATTTTGAGGAGATCTTTTGGTACTAAATAGGCCTGCTGTTTGTGCAATAAGTATGGCCCATTAATGACCACTTAAAATATGTTTTATTATTTATATTGCAATTAGTGTAGTAATTAGGTTAAAATAGAGAATTCCACTGCAAAGAGGCAAATTAGAGTCATTTTGTGGCTGGAAAAATAATAATTTTCATTTGTAATGCCATTACTGGTGCCTGTATGGCTATTTAATCAATATACATGTAGCCTAGTTGCTCAAAAAAGTATTGCAGATCATAACTGCTTACTTATTTATGAAATTTGAAAATGTTAATAGTAATGAATGCAAGCAAATATAATTTAACCCCCCAAAAAGTTTAAAATAGTGCTAAAAGGCCAACTTATTTTTCCTTATGTACAGTAGGCTATATACATATGAATTCGAAATCGATATTTGTGCCCATCGTCTCATAAGCTAATGCTGATTTTAGGCATCTACGCTGTAAATCGTCCAGTTAGCTATGGTATTGTGGCACACACATTATGCAGGTTATATATATTTTATGTAACTTATTTTGCCACACAATAGACTAGTTTTCCTTTGACTAAAACTAGACTAAAATGACGAGACTTTTAGTCGACTAAAACTTGACTAAGATACCTTGAGTTGTCTTTTGACTAAAACTAGACTAAAATGACAAGACTTTTAGTCGACTAAAACTAAAAAAGATATGTGAATGACTAAATATGACTAAAACTAACAAGGACATATGGCACAAGACTAAGACTAAATCAAAAATAGGTGACAAAATTAACACTAGTTCAGAGGAGGGAATGTGTTCCTCATGCCTCATACAAGTTAACATTTTGCGCTTTTGTTTTTGTTTATCATTTTTATTTTAGTCGCTTTAATTTCTGCTTTAAAATAGTAACCAATCAGTTGTTTTTATGTAATGTTTGTATTTTAACTAGTGCTGTCAAATCAATTAATCGTGATTAATCGCATCCAAAATAAAAGTTTGTGTATCAACTGCCTACATATTTATAGAATTTTTATTATATATAAATATAACACTTGGGGTTACTTGACTGTAACCCTGTTCCCTGATAAAGCGGAACGAGATGCTGCATAAGCTTATGCAAATGGGAAATGTCTTTGACATAACCAGCTGTGAAAATAGTGTGAAAACACGTCAATGAAATTGACCCGGAGGTATTTATAGCCTCGGCCGGTGACGTCATAGGCGCACCTGCTGCACGAGGCTATAAATAGATGAGCTTCAGCTGGAGCAAACCAGATCTTCTTTGTTTGAAGACCAGTCCTGAAGCATCATCAGCACGGCCTAGCAATGCAGCATCTCGTTCCGCTTTATCAGGGAACAGGGTTACAGTCAAGTAACCCCAAGTGTTCCCTTTCAAAAGCTACACTCAATGCTGCATAAGCTTATGCAAATGAGAACGAGAATACCCACGCCGCCGTGCTTGATGGTGCCTGGACCCCTTACGGTTGTGTAGGTGTGCACAAGAACGCAAGAAGCCTCAGGCATTAGCCTGTGATGTCGACTCAAGGACATGAGAGCCCGGAGTGGCATGAGCATCCAAGCTATAAAGTCTTATGAATGTGTGCGGAGAGGACCAACCTGCCGCATCACAAACACTTTGTAAGGGAGCACCCCTTGCTAACGCAGTAGAAGAGGTGACTCCCCTGGTGGAGTGAGCCATTAATCCTATAGGCGAAGCTTGACCGCGCACCTCATAGGCAAAAGCAGTAGCATCCCTGACCCAATGTGACATTGTTTGGTGGTGGCAGAACCTCTGTTACGGCCCCCATGGCAAACAAACAGTTGCTCTGACTTACGCCACTGGTTAGTGCGGTGGACGTAGGCCTGAAGAGCATGGACTGGGCACAGTCTATGAAGTTTCTCCTGATCCGGCGTTGTGAACGCCAGAGGGCATAAGGTTTCAAGAGTGACAGGATGTACAGTCGACAAAGGAACCTTAGGCAGGTAGTCAGGGTGGGGATGCAAAATCACTTTCACCAAACCTGGGGCAAAGTCTAAGCAGGATGGCGATATTGACAGAGCCTGCATGTCCCCAATTCTTTTCAGAGAAGTTATAGCCATAAGAAAAAACATCTTTAAGGCCTGTACACACCGGGACGAATATCGCGCGCGCTTATCGCCAGCGTTTTTCGTGCCGTTTTTCGGCGCGTCTTGAGTGTTCACACCCAAACGATTTTCACTGGCGCTGCGCCGAGTGAACGTGCACATTCAGTCGATGCGCTCCCGGTACACAAGATGGTGCTGCGGCACTTTAAGCCTCTGACACTCGCTTGTCACACAGAAGGAGAAGAGAGACAGTATTTACGTGCTTGCCAAAACCATAGGCATATTATGTATATGGACAAAACCATTCACACACTTTTTGCTAACTGGCAAGCAGCATTAGCAGTTCATCTTCTTCTTTGTCTACTTACTACTTCTTCGTCGTATCAATGTGTGCTCGGCAAGACCGTTTTGTGCTTGAGCGCCACCAAGTCGTGTTTTACTGTCACTTCAGCAGCTCCAGGCACGTGAACAAAAGCGCCGATCTCATTGGTCGGACAGTTTTTTACGCGCCGCGTCAAAATAAAAAAACGAACCCGAGGCGTTTTTTTAAAAATGACGCTTTTACGCCTGGCGTTTTGCGCGTCGGTGTGAACACTCACATTGGCGCCCATTGTTTAGTCCCGAGGCGTTAAACGTCGGCGATAAACGCGTGCGAAAATCGTCCCGGTGTGAACAGGCCTTTAGAGTCAGAAGTTTGTCAGACGCTGATTCTAGAGGTTCAAAGGGGGTCTCAACCAGACCCTCGAGGGCTAAAACTAAGTCCCATGAAGGGATCTTGGCTCTTTATGGAGGCCACAACTGCCTGGCACAACAAAGTGAGCAGACAGAAGATGCCTCCCAAGCGGCACCCCATCCACCAGGGCATGGCAAGCCAAAAGAGCGGCCACATAAACCCTGAGAGTGGAGGGGCAAGCTAATGTTTCAAAGGGGGTCTCAACCAGACCCTCGAGGACTAAAGCTAAGTCCCATGAAGGGATCTTGGTTCTAACAGGTGGCCTCAACCGCCTACCCCACGAATGAAGTGAGCGAGTAGAGGATGTCTCCCGAGCGGCACCCCATCCACCAAGGCGTGGCAAGCCGAAAGAGCGGCCACATGAACCCTGAGAGTGGAGGGGCAGGTGCCTGATGACAACTTTTCTTGCAGAAAATCCAGAACTGAAGTAACCTGGCAGTTGACTGAATCTACATTGTGTCGTACACCACCTTTCAAAGACACCCCATTTATTAGCATAAACTTTCCGAGTGGAGGAAGCTCTAGCACTTAGGATGGTCTCAATAACTGCAGGCGAAAGCCCCGTGTCCCTCAGTTGGTGCCCTTCAGGGGCCAAACATGAAGGTTCCACAGGTCGGGCCTGGAATGGAATATCGTGCCCTCTGCCTGAGACAGAAGGTCCCTCCTCGCCGGAATCGTCCAAGGCGAGCCGTTGAGGAGAGACACTATCTCCGAGAACCAAACCCTGTTCGACCAACGCAGCGCTATCGATAAGAAGCAAGACCCTTGTTGGCGAACCCTGGCTAGAACTCCCAGGAGCAGAGCGACTGGAAGGAGGGCATACAGACGCATTTTGGGCCATGTATGAACCATCACATCCAGACCCAGCGGGGCTGGGTGACAGAGAGAAGCAGGGACATTGCGCTGTCTGAGAAGAGGCGAAGAGGTCCACTCCCTGTGGTCAGCTCTGTAAAATCTGATCCAGATCTGCTTGACTACTTCTGGGTGGAGTTTCCACCCCCCCATCTGTAACTCTGTCTGGACAGTAAATCTGCTCCCACATTCAACCGCCCTTGAATGTACACTGCTCGAGTGACAGGAACTTGTTCTGAGCCCAGATAAAAATCTGTCTCGCTATTCTGATAGCGTGAGCACAGACCCCCCTGGTGATTATTATGGAGATATTTAGCTGTACTGTCCACCCGCACTAGGACATGACAGCCCCTCAATTGGGGGAGAAAGTATTTCAGGGCCAGAAATACAGCCGTCAACTCGAGGCAGTTGATGTGCCAACTGAGTTGATGACCCTCCCATTCCCGTTGGGCTGGACGACCACTTAAGGCCGCACCCCAGCCTGTCAGGGAAGCGTCCGTCGTTAGCAACTTGCGACGACAAGGTACGCCTAGAGTGGGACCCAAGGCAAAAACCGGGGTCTGAACCACATAGTTAGTGTACGAAGCCACATGGCGCGCCACTTTATTTGCCTGAGGATTGGCCCTAAGTCCTCTGGCTTTGAGCCACAACTGAAACGGTCTTATGTGCAACAACCCCAAAGGGAAACCCGTGGATGCTGATGCCATTAGACCTAACACTCTGGTGCTGATGATCAGTAAGATCTTGGTCTAGCCTGACTTTGCTCAGGGAATACTGAATAGTCTTGATTCAAGCGGGAAACCATTGTGCCCACCTTGTGACCAAAAACCGAACAAACCCTAGATAAGTCGTTCTCTGGGCAGGAGAAAGAACACTTTTCTTGGTTTTGAGTCTCAACCCTAGAGAAACTAGATGAGCTAACACACTGTGTTGAAGCACCATCTCATGTGATTGTGCTAATTTTAGCAATCGCCTCTGTAATTCAAAATTTGAATGCCCCGGAATCCCAATGGAGCCGGTAATACATCCATACATTTCGTATACGTGCGGTTACAAGGCTAGCCAAATGGAAGACCCGAAATTGGTAAGCTTTTTCCCCCAAGAGCGAACCTCAGGAACTTCCTGTGTTGTGGCAGACTTTATATGCGAATACATGCGTCCTTCGGATCAATCGTGCCGAATCCAATCACAATGTTGAATATGCGACACGACCGCCTTCACTGTAACATCTTGAC